>NW_028281146.1:25000-372738 GCF_059751285.1 Brachycentrus maculatus
TGGAAGAGGCGACGAATGTTTGCAAGGACAGAGTGGTGTGGCGCTCTATTCTCTCTGCCTACCCCTGCGGGGAAGCGGCGTGGTGGTTAGTTAGTTTTTTTTAAAAAAAATAAGATTTTTAGTATTATTTTTTGACATCTCATCAAAGATGAAGAAGAATATGGAAGTCTGGGCATTTACGGGGCTTACGACCGTCATAGGCTGGTTTGAGTGATCACTTTACACACGTGTAACATTCACCAATTCTACCCATTATTGACAACCACACTACTCAAATTCTTGGAAGTTCTATATATATGAACCAATTTAGAAACCTTGTTCATGAATCACTAGAACTTCACTAGAGACATCTATTGGTGAGATGTAAAGAAGCTTTTTATTAAGCAGAAACTCTTATATTAGTATGTGAGATCCGAATCCTGGATTATAATCACACACATGAGAAACGCCAGAAAATACCATTTTCATTTTTATTATTAAGCTTATAATTTGACCAGATAATTTATTTACAACATTTTGAGTGTGTCCAAATACTTGTTCACAAAATCTGGATTATCTCCAATTACAGGAGTTATTTTCATATTATTTTTTGACATCTCATCAAAGATGAAGAAGAATATGGAAGTCTGGGCATTTACGGGGCTGACGACCGTCATCGGCTGGTTTAAGTGATCACTTTACACACGTGTAACATTCACCAATTCTACCCATTATTGACAACCACACTACTCAAATTCTTGGAAGTTCTATATATATGAACCAATTAAGAAACCTTGTTCTACTTTTCTTCAAAATGCAAAAACAACACTTTCTGCCCTGTAGCAGGTAAATATTAAGTTAAAAGCATGCCTCTTTTGCCGGGATATAGTACATTTTCTGGGCATTCTGAAAACATGTACAACTGAAAATCGACGATTTTTGATTTATGACGTTCTTGAAAGGAGTGAGGATATATAATAAAATACAACCCAGTCAGGCATCCAAAATGAACGAACTGAAAAAATACTTTATGGAACGATATATATGTAGTGATTAGTCATATTTTCTCATTTGTTTCCTTTAAACATGCTTCTAACCTTATGTTTTTTTTTTATATCTATTTACTATACCCGTTTATTATTTCATATTTTATATTTTGAGCTGTGTAAGTTTTGTTTATTTTTTAATTTTTTTTGTTGAACTTTCTTATTTGTGTTTCAGTCTAAAAACTAACTAACTAACCATCACGCCGCTTCCCCGCAGGGGTAGGCACAGAGAATCGAACGCCACACCACTCTGTCTTTGCAAACATTCTTTGCCTCTTCTACATTCATGCATCTCCTCATACATACCCGACGATTATTACGACTCCTGACCCGGCCGCTTTCAAGTATTCGACATACCTGATTGTGCCAAGTTTTCCTCGGTCTTCCTCTGCTTCTTTTTCCAACTACATTCGCCTCAAAAATTTATTTAACCGTTCTTTCTTCACTCATACGTTCCACATGTCCAAACCATCTCAACACACCTTTCTTAATTTTATCGATAATGCTTATCTCAGCCTTACATTCTTTCCTTATTTCATCATTCGAACATCTATCAAACATTGTTTTGCCACACATTCGTCTGAGGGATCGCATTTCGACTGCATTCAGTCTTCAGTCTTGTTAACCTTAATCCCATGTCCCAAAATGCGAAATGGAAATTACTCATCGGGCATATTATATATATATGACCTTTGTATTTAATATGTTTTCAAAATAGTAAATAAATAAATTTTTTCACTCATTCGATTCACACGCCCAAACCATCTCAACACACCTTTCATAATTTTATCGATAATGCTTATCTCAGCCTTTTAAAAGTGACATTTTCTTTAAATAATTATTTATTTGTTTTTTTTTTCAGAATTGGAAAAATACAACATTTAAACAAATACGATTCCGTTCGGTAAAATCATATTAAAATAAATATTTACTTTAAATTTATCAATAATAATCATTTCATTTCTTACTTTTAAACTTTTGTGTGTTGGATTTTGACTAAGTGCCTTTTTGTGTGATACTCTTCGCGTGATATTAAAAAATTATATTAATATGGTTTATATTTAAATAAGTGATATATTTGAACTTGGTGTTATAAATCGAATTCTGATAATTGTTTGGTCGAGGAAAATCGAATGCCAATAATTGGTTTGTCGAAGAAAATCGAATGCCGATAATTGGTTGGTCGAGGGAAATCTAATGCCAATAATTGGTTAGTCGAGGATAATCGAATGCCAATAATTGGTTGGTGGAGAAAAATCGAATGCCGATAGTTGGTTGGTCCAGGAAAATCGAATGCTGATAATCGGTTGCTTGCGGAAAACCGAATACCATGGCATCTGATAATGACGACAATTGCAACGACGATATATCGCATCCGTTTATCAATTACGCGTAAGTACCTACCAATTTTTTTATAATATCGCTCACTCCTTTCGAGAACGTCATAAATAAAAAAAACTTGATTTTTCAGGAGAACATTTTTGAAGTTTAAAAATATAATACAATGTATTTAAAACAAATATTAAGCCACTTTTTGAACTTTTTATTGTGCAACAGACCTTTTTAGGTAAAACCTGAAGCTTTTTTCTCCATTTTAAAAAATATTTAGTATATTTAAAAAATGATTAAACAATACCTTTTTTTCAAAATGCAAAAACAACACTTTCTGCCCTGTAGCGGGTAAATATTAAGTTAGAAATATGCCTCTTTTGTTGGGATATAGTACATTATCTGGGCATTCCAAAAACATGCACAACTGAAAATTGACGATTTTTGATTTATGACGTTCTTGAAAGGAGTGAGCGATATCATGTTTTATTAAGTTTATTTAAATGATTCATTTAAAGATTTGGCGTTTATTTTGTAGAACACCTTTAAAAGTTATGTATAAAATGTTAAAATCAAACACTTGATCAATCAAATACTGATTTTTGAGGGAACTAAAATGCATTTTATTTAAAAAAAAAAACACATCAAATAAAATTTGCGACAATTGTTTCGCCTTGTTTTGGCATTTTGACAGACATTCGTTTGATTTTTTTTGTGTTTTTTACAATAAAATATAATTCAGCAGACTCGAAAAATATAAGTGATTTTTTTACTGTAATATTTATTCAATACTACCATGGACTGGTACCTGAAGCGGAGGGCTGATCACCTTTCTTTCCTTCATGTGTAAACGATCAAGATAACACAGCGTTTATGACACAGTGCCCTAAGCACCGTTGGGGTGCGGATAAGGGTTTTATTATTATATTTTTAGACTCGAAAAATCAGTGTTTTAGTTTTGTATTTAATATTTTTTTTCTTCAAATGTGTATTGAATTGGTACCAACATGTGAAAACAATTCAAGACCATTACATGTATTTTATTTTAATTTATTAAATATATACCTACCATATTTTTTCTATAATTTAATTCATTTGCTAAACATTTCTACTTTTGACAATCTTTAAATTAGTAACGCTGCTGTCTCCAATAAAGAGACTAAGCTCTTGTGCTTGTAGAGGGACTTACATTTATAAATTATTGTTCATGTTTGTGAGTGATATACTTTTTATTTTTGATTGCATTATAATATATAATGTAAACATGTAAAATATGTAAGGTATTTAATTTATTTTTATAATTTTAATGCGTTCAATTATTTTTATATGTGTAGGAAGGTTACAACGATTAAAAAAAAACACTTCGTTTTTTACCACTTTTTTTCCACTCTCATAAATCAAAATTATTACACCTTGTTCCATATAAAGGCCAAATTATGAATTATCTTGAAAATTTAGAAATCCAAAAAAACCTAAATTCTAATAATAATTTATTAAATAATATATTTTTTCGAAATTCTTCACCTTTGCTTTCCATTTTTCCTTTGTTTTCAAACTCCGCCCCTTGACTAACCCCTTCCCCTTACTTTCCCCTCTCCTTATTCATAGAACAATTTTATATTTTATATTTCAGTTATTATACAGACCTGAATGATGGAAGTTTAACTTCTGAAACATGTAGTCTATAATAAAACTCGAGTGGTAAAAAACGAAGTGTTTTCTTTAATCATTGTAACATGTCTTACCACAAAGTTAATGCCGAAACAATAAATAAAATGTAGGAAGGTTATTTAAGTATGTATTTGGTTCTTAAATATTTTAATTTCTGCTGGAATTGTTTGGTATTATAAAGTCAATTTTGTATGTCGAAGATAACCTTTCTTTAGATTCAAGTAATTTTCACCCTTTAAAAGTTGAAGAATTACTGTTTTAATATATTATTAGATTAAAACCAATATTTTTAGCTTTTCCACTTTTTTTATTTGAGCAGCGACCGGGTTTCGTCGTTACCGACATCATCAGACTGGTCTAATGATGACCAGTCTGATGATGTCGGTAACGACGAAACCCGGTCGCTGCTCAAATAAAAAAAGTGGAAAAGCTAAAAATATTGGTTTTAATCTAATAATATATTAAAAATGCAATTCCATCACGAAGTGTCAGTGGATAATATAAATCTAATTGCTCTTTTTTTTTTAAAAAATTGGTTTCTACTTTTGAGAGTTGGAATTTTGAAAATAATAATTTTGTTGTATGGGTTTTTTAAATTTCTTTTAAAAATGACTTGAATGATTGTTCTCTGAACTGTTTTGATAGTTTAGAAAACTTAAAGCGTTGTCATAAGTATATTAAAAAAAAAAGTGACATCCTTGTAGGACCTCTACTGGACTCCGAGAAGGTGAAGCTCCTACCACCAAGACAGGTCGTAAGCTACATGACTCACGTAGGTCTTGAGAGTGAGCTATGATACAGAGGGAGGTCACCATATACCTAATATGGTCGCAGTGACATAAGGGATGCAAGACCCCTTGATCTCATAATAAAAAATAATTTAAAAAAAACTAACTAACCATCACGCCGCTTCCCCGCAGGGGTAGGCAGAGAGAATAGAGCGCCACACAACTCTGTCCTTGCAAACATTCTTCGCCTCTTCCACGTTCATGCATCTCCTCATACATACCCGCCGATTGTTACGACTCCTAACCTGTCCACTTTCAAGTATTTGGCATACCTGATCGTGCCATGTTTTTCTCGGTCTTCCTCTGCTTCTTTTCCCACCAACATTCGCCTCATAAATTTGTTTTACCGTTCTTTCCTCACTCATTCGTTCCACATGTCCAAACCATCTCAACACACCTTTCTTAATTTTATCGATAATGCTTATCTCAGCTTTGCATTTGCATTCCTTCCTTATTTCACTATTCGCACATCTATCATACATCGTTTTGTCGCACATTCTTCTGAGAGATCGCATTTCGACTGCATTCAGTCTACCTTCATCCTTATTTTGCCAACTCCATGTTTCACTTCCATACATTAGAGTTGGAACCAGGACTCCGTTGTGCACTGCCAGTTTAGCTTCCGCTGATAGGTGAAAAATAATAAAAATTAGTATAATATATAAGAATAAGTACCAAGCCCATAGGGCTAATATTGGTCGTCCCTTCCGGCCTTGCATACTATAAACACCATTACACTCGATACTTTATTAGCGAACGATTTTGATTAGAAGCTTTAAGTAATGTTCCTTGCCGGGATTCGAACCGATAACGCCGCGCTGTGTCGCTTAATGCGTTACCGATAAGCCGAGCACTAACCACGTTAGCTAATCACGAATTGGCATACTTCAAATTCTCCCCTTTCGCGCTATGCAATATAAGGCCAACCGCAAACCGACGGTTTAGCGTGTGGAATTCAAACGGGGTTTTCGGTAGATTAAAGTTAAACGAGCGTTCGGTGACCGTCGCAAAGTTTATTGACTGTGTTATTGTTGAGGTATGTATCGGTTCAGATGAATAAGGGATAAGTTATTACTAGTGCATTGGTTTACTTGAACCTCTTTTCTCCTAAGATGGTCGGAGAATGTACCCACTAGTCGTGTGATCTAAAATAATAGAAAAATATTTGATTAAAATTTGTGAGGCGAATGTGGTTGGTAATAGAAGCAGATGAAGATCTGGAAAAACTTGACATTATCAAGTGTTTCAAATACTAGGGCTTGGTTAGGTCAGGAGTCGGAATTATTGGCGGGTATGTGTGAGGAGATGTATGAATGTGGAAGAGGCGAAGAATGTTTGCAAAGACAGTATAGAACGCCACAAAGTTTGTGGCGTTCTATTCTCTCTGACTACAGCGTGACGGTTAGTTAATTAGTTGGTTTGTAAGTTAAAATCTCAAAACAGCTTTCTTAATTTTATCGATAATGCTTATCTCAGCTTTGCATTCCTTCCTTATTTCACAATTCGATCATCTATCATACGTTGTTTTGCCGTTCATTCGTCTGAAGGATCGCATTTCGACAGAATTCAGTCTACCTTCACCCTTTTTTTACAACTCCATGCTTCAGTTACATGTATTAGGGTTAGAGCCAGGACTCCGTTGTGTACGGCCAGTTTAGCTTTCGCTGATAAATTTGATCCTAATATGAACGTAATATTGTTTGCTCATTAAAGTGCAGTGTTTCGCCAACTCAATAGAATTGTTTTATGATAGAAAAAAGTTTTGGCTTTTTTAAAATAAATACTTCATAAGTACTTATTTTTTTTTTCAAAAATTTAAGTAATATTATATAACCACTCACCGAGATGTGTACCGGTTTCGAGACGTACCCGTCTCTTCGTCAGGACAAACACTACCACACACTACCATAGCACTATTTACACACTTAAAACTACACAAAATGTTTGACACATGCGATTTTTGGTTGACCCGAAGACCAACATGCACTAGGGGTTGCAGCACAAACATGCATTAAGAGCCGAGGTAAAACATGCACTGCATGTTTTTTGCATCTATGTTAGTGATTGTCCTGACGAAGAGACGGGTACGTCTCGAAACCGGTAGACATTAAAATCTCGGTGAGAGGTTATTTACTAATATTACTAACATTTTTGTAAAAAAAAGTAAATTTGACTAACCACAAAGTAAATGCTTTAAATATTAAAAATATTGAGAATAAATAATTCATGGCTGAAGAGAAGCACGGGTGTACCGAAAATGGAAAGGTAACAAGATATAATTAAGTTTAATAGCTTTCTGTCCTTTCGTTGGTCAGTGTGCTCAGTCGGGAATCGAACCCGGGATGTCTCCCAAGACACACGTTGAGAACAGTTTTTTCTCCGTATTATTGCCCTAACGACCTTTGCAATGTCACATTTTTGAGTCTTTTCGAGACCTCGAAAGCTCTATGCTCGAATTCGTACTCCAATATACATACGTTTCATTCATTCAAACCTTTATCCTCACCCCAATGGTGCATAGGGCACTGCTTCATACAAACGCGGTGTTATCTTGATCATTAACACACGAAGGGAAGGTGATCAGCCCTCCGCTTCAGGCACCAGTCCAGGGTAATATTGAATAAATATTATTGTGAAAAATCATTTATATTTATTAGACCCCCTCTGGGAATCGAACGCGCTGACTATTACACTACGGAGGCGGACGTAGGTATATACATACGTAGCCAATATTATTTGACCCTCATCCCTACTCGAATGGTGCAAAGGGCACATGATTGGATCGACGTGACGTTAATTTAACTAAAAATAAAACAACGTTTTTGAGTGTGTCCAAATACGTGTTCACAAATCTGAATTATCTCCTATTATAGACGTTATTTTTCATATTACTTTCTTGACATCTCATCTTCTGATGAAGACGAATATGGAGGTCTGAGCATTTACGGGGCTTATGTTCTACTCGACATTGTCAGCACTGAGATCGCTTATTTAGTAAGTCGATATTCATGTCGTGGTGTGTCCCTATTTTCACACATTTTGTGTTTGACTTGAGCTTTGATCTTTCCCTTTTCCCCTTTTCCTCCCTCCCGCCCCTCTTCCAGGTATTTATATTAAATTACACATCGCTCACTCCTTTCAAGAACGTCATAATTAAAAAATTGACAATTTTCAGTTGTACATGTTTTTGGAATGCCCAGAAAATGTACTGTATCCCAGCGAAAGAGGCATATTTTATCTTAATATTTACCCGCTACAAGGCATAAAGTGTTGTTTTTGCATTTTGAAGAAAAAGTATTGTTTAATTATTATTTTAAATATACTAAATATTTTTCAAATGGAGAAAAAAACCTTCAGGTTTCACCTAAAAAGATCTGTTGCACAGTAAAAATGAGTGGCTTGATATTTATTTTTAATACATTTTGTTATATTTTTAAACTTTAAAAACGTTCTCCTGAAAAATCAAGTTATTTGATTTATCACGTTCTTGAAAGGAGTGAGCGATATGTAATTGGAATGTATGTATAAACCAATACCTGTTTTTTGTTACTCATTAATGTAAATGTATTTATGTAACTATAAAACTTCCAAATAAAATATAATAAAATAAAAATTAAATAATAGTAATGGTCGAATGATCTCCAACATTGGGGCCGCTACAAAGAAATTTCCAAAGAACAAAGTCTTTAATGGACTCATTGATATTCGGATCACTTGTTGTCACTGAATTCAATACCAAGGGTCGAAGTACGTCATCCTCTAACCCGCTAAGCTCGACGACTCCGCTCACATTTCGGCGACCTTAGAATTAATTGTCACCCGATTTTCGATTGCCGTTCACTGTGTAGCTTTGCCGGACTGTGATAAAAAGCAAAAAACCGCGTCCTCGAATACCATTGAAGTGCATCGTAATCGCATAAATGCACCGTCAAATGTGATCGGAATGGGCTTTAATGATTTCTAAGATGACGTTTTGAAAATTCATTAGTATTACCACGTTTTCTGGACTTAAAATTACAGTAAACCCCCCTATAACGTTGAGATACGTACCGCGTTGAGACGATAGAAATGAGAGGGTAAATATTTTAAAATTCAATTCAATTCAATATTATTAATATTTAAAGCGTTTACTTTGTGGTAACAATCGGCGGGTATGCATGAGGAGATGCATGAACGTGGAAGAGGCGAAGAATGTTTGCAAAGACAGAGTGGTGTGGCGTTCTATTCTCTCTGCCTACACCTGCGGGGAAGCGGCGTGATGGTTAGTTAGTTTTTTACTTTGTGGTTGGTCATTTTTCCTTTTTTTTACAAAAATGTTTGTAATATTAGTAAATAACCACTCACCGAGATATTTATTTCTACCGGTTTCGAGACGTTTCCGTCTCTTCGTCAGGACAATCACTACCACAGCATGCAAACAATACTACCCTTAACTACCATAGCTGATGCGGAATGCATCGAAAAACGTGTCACAATAGATTTTTAAGAAATAGTTGAATTTACCAAGTAAAACTTAATTACAAATTAAATTTAGTTACTTTTGTATAGTTTTATATTTGTATGTATGTAAGAGTACCTACAACATTTTGAGTGTGTCCAAATACTTGTTCACTAATCTGGGTTATTTCCAGTTATAGGAGTTATTTTTCATATTATTTTTTGACATCTCAACAAGAAGAATATGGTAATCTAAATAAAATAGTTTCTGCTCAGTAAAAAGCTTCTTTCATCTCACCAATAGATGTCTCTAGTGAAAAATCTAGTGATTCAAGCACAATATTTCAAAATTGGATCATATATTTGAAATATAGAACTTGAGTAGTATATTTGTCAATCAAGGGTAGAATTGGTGAATGTTACACATGTACACGTGATTACTCAAACCAGCCTATGACGGTCGTAAGCTCCGTAAATGCCCAGGCTTCCATATTCTTCTACATCTATGTTGAGGTGTCAAAAAATAAAATGAAAATTATTTTTCACTCATTTTTTTGATTGTATTATTCCAGACAGGTTGGTCGTTAATTGCATGACATATTTAGCTATGCCTGTATGTCCTAACATGCACCAATCGTGGATAATGGCAGCAACAACATCCTGCCGTTGTCGTCGGGATGCATTTCAGATGCGGTACTGCAATCCCGGTGCAGTTTATAGCTCACACGTTGGTCAAATATAAATTTGCAATAAGCGCTCCATAATTGGACGTCGAATTGACGCTAGGCCGGGTTTACATCGAGCCATCAACTGACTTCAAACAAGATGACAAGGTAGTGCTATTGTTTAAATTGATTTTTATGTCAGTACAGCGCTGTTGCGTCAGTGCTGCCTTTTATATTCCTGGTTTAAACTCCGGAAATCCGAAATCCCAGGAATTCGGAACAAGATTTTGAATAAAAATATTTGTGGGGAAACAAATTAAAAAACATACGCGAAGACTAGCCATTTTTTATTACATAAAAGTATTATTATGAAACCTAATATTGCTTTAAAATAATTCAAAAGTTCAAAAAGTATTCTTCGAACCCCAATGGTGCATAGGGCACTGTATCATATAAACGTAGTGTTATCTTGAGCATCATTAACACATAAAGGAAAGGTGATCGGACCTATGTTTCAGGTACCAGTTCAAGGTTATATTGAATAAATATTAGAGTGAAAAAAATTCTTATATTTATTTCGTTTTATTAACTTTTCTAAAGTTTAAACCATCATATCTCCCTTACTTGTCTACAGATTTCAATAGTAATGTTACCGATAGTCTTGTGATTTTTCATATTAATATATTAGCCAATAATAACACATCATGAGAATGATCCGATCCCTTAATGAAAAGTGTCGGGTTGTGGTTAGTGTCGCGGACTCGTAAGTCAGAGTTTTTCGGTTCGAATCCACTCTACTACAATTTGGTAACTATTTTTAATAATAAGCCGCTTAGGCTCATAGAAATAATATGAAATTGAAATATTTGTGTAAATAATAAAAACACAACATTGAAAGCTGTCCCACCGCATGCCCAGATCCGATAAAGAAGAATTTAGGCTTCCTGACAGATCTGCTCTTGCAAAGTATTTAAAAAATAATCCAAGTTGCGAAATTTATTGAAAATGTGAAACAATATACAATTTTTATTCCGATTTACTGTGAATTTACATTTAAAAGCTTTCAATATAACTGTCACTGGCAATCTAAATATATACAAGATTGTAAATCCGTCACCAAATTTTCTAGAAGTACCCCGGTGTAGGCAGTGAAAGGGATTAGTATTACGTTCAATTAGTCAGCTAGATCCGACTCCGACCCGACGCTGGCCGGTACACAGACGCCCACAACCCCGACCAGTGCAGCAGACAGACACGGAACAGTGCAAAGTCATTTACAGATAATGGTCAGTCATTGCATTTCCACTCAACCATTATTCAACCATAAAAACACAAATATTTATCTTTAAAAAAAATAAAACAATATAGGTCAGTGCTGACTTCTACATTCGCCTTAGTCAGTTCTCGGCTCCAGTACTGGCGTCAGTAACTGACTCGATGTATACCCTGCCTTGTCTCCGAGTGTGCAGAGGTCGTCGACTGACTTTGGTCCGAGGAACCCAGTGTCTGACGGACGTCTAGCTAGCTCCTTAAGGACACCAAATGTATTTTCGAGTCAGCTGATTAGCATTCGCGATGAAATATTCGCATTTTTATTGCTGCATTGTTGATTGGTGGTCGAATTGTGTAGCTACGTGCTAGCTGGCTTGCAACTACACAGGTTCATACGTCATTTCCCGCTCTTGGTACTTGCAGAAGCCCTATGTAACGCTAAATGAAATATTCATTTCAATTTATTTTTATTTTCAATTAACATGTGCATTACAAACTAAAAAATTTAAAGCGTATACATTAAATACATACAAAAATCGAAAATATGCAAGAACTATTGCTAAAGGTGTAGAAGAATCCCGCTTCGGAAAACTCCTTCAGACACATGGAACAGATCAATATGTGTATTCCAATAAAATATGTCCATGTAGTTTAGGGTCGTCTTCTGTAGTTTGTGCCTTTGCACATATCTTCCGCAATCGTAAGGAGCAGGCCTGGGTGTTTTATTTATATTATGGCCTATCCATTCGGCTTGTTTATTTATAATTATCTAGACTCCCCAGCCATGTTTGATACCTTGTTGTTCCCCACACGTTCTGACCGATGAATCCCTACAATGTATGAGTTCCAAATATTTGAGTAGTGTGGTTGTCAATCATGGGTAGAATGGTCAATGTTACACGTGTGTAAAGTGACAACTTAACCACCGTATAAAAGGTTATAAGCCCTATAAATACTTAGCCTTTCATATTCTTCTTCATCTACGTATGTTGAATTTTTTTTTAAATAACTCCTAAGTGGATAAAACCCGGATTTGTGAACTAGTATTCCGACACAATTAAAAATGTTGCGAATTTATCGTATATATCGCTCACTCCTTTCAACAACGTCATATATCAAAAATCGTAAATTTTTAGCTGTGCATGTTTTTGGAATGCCCAGAAAATGTACTTTATCCAGCAAAAGCGGCGTATTTTTAACTTAATATTTACCCGCTACAGGGCAGAAAGTGTTGTTTTTGCATTTTGAAGAAAAGGTATTGTTTAATATTTTTCAAATGGAGAAAAAACATTTAGGTTTTACCTAAAAAGATCTGTTGCACAGTAAAAAGTTCAAAAAGTGGTTTGATATTTATTTTTAATACATTTCATTATATTTTTAAACTCTAAAAACGATCTCCTGAAAAATCCTGTTTTTTGATGCATGACGTTTTTGAAAGGAGTGAGCGAATATTAAAAAAAAAAACATTGCTTCCAACAAGGGTCACAACCCTAAGTAATGAGGAGTAAGGCGGAGAACAATTGAAAAAATATAAAAATGTTAAAGATAATATGTATAAATCAAAAGTACTTAAATCTTTGGTTTGATTTCCTTGCTTTCGTTTAATTAACAATCAACATGACTCTTCAGAATCTGAAGCAGTGCCCTATGCACCATTGGGTGCGGACACCGACGAAGAATCACCTCAAACTAGGCCTCGAGATGGCTCTTCCGACCTTCGGTGGTTCGGGGAGCCGGCCGCGTGGCGGCGCTAGTGTCGCCCGCGGAATACTAAACTGTGTGAGGGTAAGCAGTGCTGTTCAAATGGGGGTTCGTGAGATAAATAATTGAAAATATATCTACAACATTTTAAGTGTGTGCAAATACTTGTACACAGATTACAATTCTGGAGTGGTTTTTATAATTTGATATCTCAACATAGATGACGAAGAATATGGAAGTCTGGATATTTCCAGTGCTGATGAGGTGTCAAAATGTATAAATAACGCCCAAGTGGAAAAAATCAAATTTGTGAACAAGTATTTGGACATACTCAAAATGTATTTATTTATCAACGGCATTACTGCATTTTCAAAAAAAATAACATAGAAGTTAGAAATTAATATAGATTGCACAGAAAATAATAATAAATGATTTATAATAATAAACAAACATAACTGGCCAAATAAAAAGATACAAAAAAAACGAATTATGTTTTCAGACGTTTCCCAGTATGTGAAAATAATCCGGGGTTCGGATCTTGCGTGCAAATAAAAGGGTATCTGCCAAATGAAAGCTTTCCTCAATCCAACATAGATATGTGAACTCTGAAGAGAACAATGTACTGAGTCATGAGATTGGTCAATATATCTAGGAGTTCCAAAAATTTGAGTAGTGTGGTTGTCAATCATGGGTCATCACCATCAAATTAAGAAAGGTGTGTCGAGATAGTTTGGGTATGTGGAATGAAATGCGGGAAAATCGTAAAACAGATTTATGATGCGAATGTTGTCAAAAATAGAAACAGAAGAAGACTGTTGAAAACTTGGCATGATCGAGTATTTCAAATACTTGAATGGTAAGGTCAGTAGTTGGAGTAATCGGCGAGTATGTGAGTATGAGTAGGAGATGCATGAATATGGAAGAGATAAAAGGTTGTTCGCCAAGACAGAGTGTTGTGGCATACAATTCTATCTGCTTATCGCTGCGGGGAAGCGGCTTGATGGTTTGTTGTAAGCAATTATGTGTATCCGCCTCCGTAGTGCGGTCAGCACGCTCGGCTATCGTACTGAAGGTTGCAGGTTCGATTCTCAAGGGGGGGGGGTCAAATATATATAAGTGTTTTTATCACTCTAGTATTTATTCAATACTACCCTGGACTGGTGCCTGAAGCAGAGGTCTGATCACCTTTCCTTCACGTGTTAAAGATAAAAATAAAACTACGTTTACATGATGCAGTGCCCTATGCACAATCGGGTGCGGATTAGAGTTAGAAGAAAAATTAAATGTAAAAAAAAGTCCGTTTAGAATCTTGAATCAGGAATTGGAGTCTGTCAAAAGCCCACTCCACAATGATAATTGCGAAAGTAATATCTTCGTTTACGGACGATTAATAAATAACGTCATGCTCCGATCGATAATAATTGGACAAAAAATACATTTTTTTAATATCAATATAATATTTTGCCGCTAATTGTCGCCGCTTGACGTCGCATGTCGTGGATGTCGCGACAAAAAGCGTCCGCCGCCTCCGCGGACGACCGTCCGTGCCTCGAATATCGATCCATCTCTGGTCGACACTCAATCAGACTCTAGACCGAGTACCTACTCGCCTGAGTGTGTAGGTACCTGCTGTGAACGGCACATCTCTAGCGAGAGTGCTATTGTATTACAAGACAACAACTATATAAGAAATATTAAGAGAACATGATAGTGAAGCGAGTGTTTTTGCCAAGAATTTTCACTCATAAATTACATGAAATTATCTCTCTCTCTCTCTCTCTCTCTCTCTCTCTCTCTCTCTCTCTCTCTAACCCTTATCCGCACCCCAATGGTGCATAGGGCACTGTATCATGTAAACGCAGTGTTATCTTGATCGTTAACACATGAAGGAAAGGTGATCAGCCCTCCGCTTCTGGTACCAGTCCAGGGTAATATTGATTAAATATTAGTGTGAAAGAATCACTAATATTTATTTGACCCCCCCTGGGAAACGAACCCGGGACCTCCAGAACGGTAGCCGAGCGTGCTGACCATTACGCTATGGAGGTGGACATGAAATTATAGTAACTTTAAACATAAAGAGTAAATCCACTCACAAGTCGGCAAAGGCTATGAAACTTAAAAAGTTGAAGCCTGAGAAGGGACATGATAAACGGTGTTGCATAAGCCGTAGCTAGATTTCAGAGTCACTTGGACGTTAGGTTTTTCATAAAAAAAATATAATTTAAAGCGTATACATTAAAATACATACAAAAATCTAAAATATGCAAGAACTATTGCTAAAGGTGTAGAAGAATCCCACTTCGGAAAACTCCTTCGGACACATGGAGCAGATCAATATCCAATGTGTATTGTTCAACATAGCGGTAGCTCTTCCTACAGTCATAACCATCAGCAGGTTGGTCCTGTGTATAGGAATGTGAAACAATCTATGTCTACGCTGTCTTAGGTAACTATCGGGAACATACAGACCAATGCTCCGGATAATTTCAGGATTATCGATCATACCGCGCAACAATCGAAAAAAATGCGAAAAAATCTATCAAGTCTCTCGCAACACCGTGTAAGATCCGCTAATTCCTACTTTCAATGAAATGATTGAATAAGTTTTTAAAAAGAAACACATACCTATAAAAAATAAAATACACCTCAGTATTATTACTGACGACAAATCGAATTAAAAAAATGCCGATTTCTCGGAACGCGCTTCCCTACATCCATCAAAATATACTTTTCCTTTCCTGGTAACACCGGCATCAAAAATTCAGTAAATTCCTTCCCACAAAGTTACCGACCGAGTGGCAACACTGCGCTCATAACATTTTTTTTATCTTTTCGCGGAATATTCTCTTTCAGATTTCAAACACGATCGCGTTCTGAAAACATGTGTGATCATTTTTTGAAGCGATCGCGCCGATATGAGTTCTTTATTATTATTTATGTTCTCGGTAATGCTGAACTTCGATATAAGTCGCTTGTTGAACCAATACTGTCTTTATTTACGAAAACTTGACGTTTTTAACTATAAAGTGCTTAATAAAACCAGCAGACGTACGCTGGTTCTCAAATTTGGAGCTGAAATTACTGATTAACAATGTTTATTTTTGTGTTCCTGAGGGAGGTGTATCATTTTGTTTTAAATATACAAAGTATATAATATATATATATATATATATATATATATATATATATATATATATATATATATATATATATATATATATATATATATATATATATATATATATATATATATATATAAAACCCTTATCAGCACCCAAATGGTGCATAGGGCACTGTCATATAAACGTAGTGTTATCTTGATCGTTTATATATATGAAGGAAAGGTGATCAGCCCTCCGCTTCAGGTACCAGTCCATGGTAATTTTGAATAAATATTACAGTGAAAAAATCACTAATATTTATTTTACCCCCCTTGGGAATCGAACCCGGAACCTCCAGAACGGTAGCCGAGCGTGCTGACCATTACACAACGGAGGCGGACGAAGTATAAGTATATAATAATTAAAAATAAAATACAAAATATGCACATCAAACGACAAAATATAGAAATGACTTATTTTTTATAGTACAAAATTCTTTAATTTAACAAATCTAATATTTTTTCTCTTAATTTAATAGAATATTGATTTCTCTTAATTTAACAAGGGGCTCTCGCGAGCCCCTCCGAGCCCCCTGGGCGCGCCTGCAGCCCACCGCTGCACATACGTTTACATAAATACACGCTTGTATATGTACAGGTAGATAAGATATAAAATAAGATAAAATAATAAGATAGAAAATAATAAGTGGACATCACCGATGATTACACCAGAAGTAGTATACAAGTACACCCTCTTAACAACAAAAAAACACCCCCCTTAAACACTGTTTCCTTCCAAAATACACATAGGCGCTTTCAACACCATTAGTCTAAACAAAAATTTACTAAAAAACACAATTTACATTAAATTGAGCGTTTCGGACCGGATGCACATCCCTTTCTCGGAGTCGGACACCTGGGAAGCGTTTTACACCGTCAAATTATATTGAAATTAGTACAGGAACTAGACATTTTCCTATCTACGTTTCTCTGCGTGAACATAGAGCTTGAGTTGGAGATGGTTTTGCAATTAAAAGGAGAAGAAACGAGTTGACGGAAGTAAAGATACATACATTAATTATTGTGTAGCTGAACCAAGGTGTATTAGGTGAATGCGTTAAGTCAAAATGCGATTTAAAAAAATATGTAAAATGTTGAGTTATATATCCAAATTTAAACACGGTTGTTGGATTGAATTCTTCTTTTATTTACATATATATCATAATATATGGTGCGTAAAAAATATTTTAATATATTTTTTAAACTACTTTCTATTCAATAAATCTATTCTTATCAAAACCATTTATGAAAAATATTTAGACGAAAAACTAATTTCTTCAATAAAAAAATTTGTGAATTGTACCCTGGACTGATACCTGAAGCGGAAGGCTGTTCACCTATCCTTCATATGTAAAAAACCATCATGATAACACTGCTTTCATATGATGCAGCAGTGCCATATGCACAACCGGGTGCGGATGAGGGCTTTGAAAAAGTTGAGATGGTTTGGGCATGTGAATCGAATGAGTGAAGAAAACATAGTAAAACAAATTAAGCAAGTGCGGTTGGTAATAGAAGCGGAGGAAGACTGAGAAAAAAAACTTGGCATGATCAATCCTTTCAGATACTTGATTATGCCAACTTGAAAGTGGTCAGGATGGAATAATCGGAGTATGTGTGAAGAGATGCATGCATGTGGAACAGGCAAAGATTGTTATGTTTACTTTTACAAAAAATATATTTAAAAAAAACTGCAGTATTTGTTAGGCTTCTTCGTTCTTTTTAATTAGCGGGTCATTCATCGATCAAAGGTACATTACGGCTGTCCAAATTTAAAACACAGTAAGGGACATTTTTTTATAGTACGTTTTTTTTGCATTTATGGATTAAATAGACTCTACTTAGTCCGAAAATGCAAAAAAAACGTACTACAAAAAAAAAGTCCCTTACTGTGTTTTAAATTTGGACAGCCGATTACCTCTTCCTTTATTTGTGAAGTTAATATTAGCGGATATCATAAAATAAATCGTTGTGAAAAATCTCCTAAAAATGACTTATATCGTTTTCGTAGTACGCCAGGAATAATTACAAAAATGTATAGAGGTACTTTCCGATTGCTTACATGTTGTGAAATGGACATTTTAATGGAAAATACTTGTAATGTGTTTTTAACTCGTTAAATTTATCCGCCCCCTCAGCGCTGTGGTTAGCACGTTAGGCTACCGCGCTGAAGGTCCCGGGTTCGATATATTTCAACATTGATTTCCTAATCTAAATATATGTCAAAATGCGATCTCTCAGACGAATGTGGAATGCCAGGTCAGGAGTCGAAATAATCGGCGGGTATGTACGAGGAAATCCATGAATGTGGAAGAGGCGAAGAAAGGTTGCAAAGACAGAATAGTGTGGCGTTCTATTCTCTTTACTTACTTCTATGCGGAAGTAGCGAGATGGTTTATTAGTTTGTTATATACAATGTTGAAATGTGTAGAATTTTGTAAAATGTTCTCTCCGCACGAGAAAACTCAGTGAGGGCCGTACATTACTATAATCTGTAATTTGTAATTGTGTATTTAAATAAAATGAAATAGAAGCAGAGGAAGTTCGAGGAAAACTCGGCATGGTCAAGTCATTCGAACGCTTTGCTGACTTGTTTAAAAGCAACCGTTATTTAATTCGGATTTTTGATTCTATCCCCACGTCTGCGCCAAAAGGATTTAATAAAAAAAGTATTTGAATAAATAAATAAAAATAAAACGGGCCTAAAGGTTTCGCCGGTAGATAGGATTTATTTCCTGGTTTCGCCATAACTCTTCCCCTAACTGTTTTAAAAAACCAACTTGGCTAAAACGAAAAAGAAGAAAAAAGAAGAAAAAAGAAAAAAAGATATCGGGCAACACATCTTAGAAAAATGCAAAAATGTTCAACAATATCCCTGGTAGCAGTTCTTTAGCAAATGTACAGTAGGGTGTAAAAGTATCTACCCTACTTGCAGTTATTAAAAAGTTAAAAATGAGAAGTAATTGTTTAAAAAAATAGGATAACTTTCAAAACACAATTTTTCTGATTATTATTTCAAGGCGCTTTACAATAATAATAAACTATAATAAATCAGGAGCTTTATATTTAAATTGATTTTTGAACCTATATATTTAAATATATAAGTAAAGAGTGTTATTTTTTTAAATCTAAAAATTGTTAAGAATGATTTGGAGATTTATTTTAAGATTTCAAATTTGGTTATAAATTATATAAATTAATATACATAAATATGTATATATATATATATATATATATATATATATATATATATATATATATATATATATATATATATATATATATATATATATATATATATATATATATATATATATATATATATATATATATATATATATATATATATATATATATATATATTTATATATATATATGTATATATATATATATATATATATATATATATATATATATGTAGGTAAATTTTTGAACAAATCAATGAAAATTAAAGCAAAAAATTTTAATTTTTTAATGGATAATTTTTCATTCGCGTCTAGTACCCTCAAATGTCTTAATTTTTTTATGAAATAAATCTGAATCTTTGTTTTTAACAACTCTTATTTTTGGTTCTTTTTTCCGACCGGTTCTGACAAGCACCTTGCTATCCTCAGGGATGTACATGTACCAGGATATAAATATAGATATATGATGAAAAGAGAGTATAAATCCATCCCTAAAGATGACAAGGTGCTCGTCGAAACCAGTTGGAGAAAATGAATAGGAATTAAAGTGATTAAAAACAAAATGAAATTTAAAAAATATATAAGTATATACTTATGTATTTTTAACTCTTTACCTTTTAATAACTCCTTTGTTATTCATATATTGATTTCGAAGAAAAAAAAATTTTTTCAATACAAAAATTGTGTTTTAAGCAAATAATTCAATTGCGTCAAATGTTACCAGAATTCAAAGAAAATTAAATTAAGACACTTCTTTTTTCGACGTCTCAGAGGTATGAATAAGGCCCATGTTGAGTGGTATTTTTCTATGTTCGAATGTCGAAAACCAATATTGTCCCGTTTCGAAGTTGGCAAAAAGTGGTCCGAATTCTTCGACCAGTACTGTACACGTTGAGTTGTGTGCGTAATATACACTCCTCCTGTGTAGTAGTATAGAGTTACGTATTTTGTATTTATCCACGTTTAACTTCTGAGAAAATTGTTTTTTTCACGTTTCGTTCGTCTTTTTAAACCTCAGCAAGAAACCAGCATAAGAATTTACCGTTAAGTATTTTTATTAAAAAAAAATATATTATACGTTGATACCGGCATGTTTTTTTTATGATATTATCAAATTATTTTTTGGTCCAAATTTTGGTTGACTAGCTTTATTTTATATCACGATTTGAGTTTTGTTTTATGTATTAAATGCTTTAAATCAAATACCGAGTTTTTGAGTCTACTAAGTTGTATTTTATTATGGAAAAAAAAACATAAAAATCAATTTTGTGACAATTGTTTCGCCTAGTTATGGCATTTTTAAACGAATTTAAAGATTAAATGGACTGACAGTCCATATGTAGCTATACAATTCTAGGTTCTTAAGTAATAGTTTTAACATTTTTAAATAATAACAAAAAATCTATATAAGTACTAAAAAAAAAAAATTAAAATTACTTTCTATATTGACATTTCTTAGTGGAACTGCATTTTATTAAATAAAATAACAAAGTTACATTTTGGCATCTCAACATAGATAAAGAAGAATATGAAATTTTGTGTATTTACTGGGTTTATGACCTGTCATACGCTGGTTACGTGATCACTTTATACATGTGCAACATTCACCGTTCTACCCGTGATTGACAACCACCAACCAACCAACCAAATCTCATGACAATATACATACGAGTTTACGACACTCATCTATTGAGAAAGCTTTTATTTATCAGAACCCTTTTATTTGTACGCAAGATCCGAACCTCGGTTCATAAGCCAACCAGATTACAGGTCATAAGTCCTGTAAATAAGCCCCCCCCCTTTTTTTGGTTGGTTGGAAGATATTGCTTTTTAGCAATAAGCCCGCCAATGTATTTATCAGATTTAAGTTTTGTACTGACATTTCTTGGTGGAACTGCATCTTATAGAATAAAATAACAACTATGTATTTTTTTCCACATGAATTTTATTTGACCAGCAATTTTTTTATTTGACACTCTGTATATGAAGTTTAATTTAATAAATACCCAGTCTTTAATTTTCTTTTTCATCTTTGTTGAGATGTCAAAACGTAAAAATAACTAAAGCCCAAATTTATGAACAAGTATTTGGTTACACTCAAAATGTTTTGAGCTTATACATATGTAATAGTTTTTTACACAAATATTTTTCTTTACCAGTGACCGGATTTCTTGCTACTGCAAAGTTAAATAAGTCGCAAAGACAGACTGGTGTGGCGTCCTATTTTCTGTGCCTACCCCTGCGTGGAAGCGGCGTTATGCTTGAATAGTCGGTTATATAAGTAATCCTAATCATTCGGTTAAATACTCAAAAATTATTCTTCTTTTTACCTCGACTTTCGCTTTTATTATTCTGATCCGGCCATATATATCGGAATGTCTCCGCTATCGACTGTCGGCGAGTCGCGAGATGTCGCGTGGATTTATGCGCGTGCGCAACCTACGGCTGTGGACTTGCCTACCTATAACGTATATACATAATGTGTGTATCAATTCAATGCGCATGTGTGTGTATCCAAAAAACATACACACATGCATGCCTAGGTAAAATTCATCAAAATTTTCAGAAGGAAAGTACAGTTTTAAATTGATTCTCTGTGCACGCACGGTATCTCATAACTTATAGTCTTTGTAGACTGTTGGATCAGCTCTCCTCGTCCTCAGGTTGTTGGTCCTTCTATCATATACAATGTCATCTAGGTCATGTCTTCGAATCTTGTTATCTTTCTGTAGTATCCATATTTTTTTGGTCTTCCTCTATATGTCTTTCGAGAAAGATCCATGGCAATCCCCAGGTTTATAAAATGATCAGGTTATTTGCGTCTTATGTGCTCATACCATCTCAATTGCCTTTCCTCTACCTTACTATTGATATCAGTTACACCTAGGCTTCCACGAACGCGTGAACTCTTAAGTTCACGCATTCGTGGACGCCTGGGATGAGATAAGCTGGGAAGCCAGGAAGAGGGTGTAAGGAAAATCAACAATAGGTGCATATATCTAGGTGCTCACCGGGCCTTTGGAGATATGCACCTATTTCGAGAAATGGATGTCTACAATAGGTGCATATCTCATATCTCCAAGTCCTCGGCAGGCCTTTGGAGATGTGCACATATTTTTAGATACTTCGGATATTACTCGGATATACAATATATAGGTGCATAAGTCCTCACCGAGTCTTCAGAGATTTATTAATTTATTATCATCACATACATAATTACAAATTACGGTAATGTATCTCCACTGAGTTTTCCCGTACCGAAAGAACATTTTATGCACCTATTTCGAGTAAGGATGTTTTTTTTCTTCCTTTTTTTGCACCTGCTCATGCACGGATAAGGGATTCTTACATATTTACTGTAGCGCTTTTAAAGACACATTGTGTGGAAAAAAAGGTAGAGTAAGGATGTTCAATCATAGATAAAAGGTGCATTTCTCCCAGTCTTCACAGAGTCTTTAGAGATATGCACCAATTTTTAGATACATCGAGTGACGTGTGTCAACAATGAGTACATATCTCCAAGTCCTCGCCGAGTCTTAGGAGATATGCACCTATTTTTGGTAGTTTTTAGTTACTTCGGGTGAGGAATGTTGAAAATTGGTGCATATTCGAAGGCATAGCCTTGATGACGTTGTCCATGACAAAAGGACCTACAACCTGAGGACGAGGAGAGCTGACATCATTAGTCTACAAGAATGATAAGTTGGGATGGATCCAGGAAGAAGAATAATACAGTAAATTAGTTAAGATGATGGTATGGGCACATTAGACACAGAGAATTGATCATATTGTGAACCAGGCGATCGCCATGGATCTTCCTCGAAAGACATCTTGTAGAAGATCAAAGAATTCATGGATGCTGCAGAAAGATAACTTGACACGAATGCATGGCTTAGTTGACGCTGTACATGATAGGATAACCTACAACCTGAGGACGAGGAGAGCTGACCCCAACAGTCTACAATGACGATAAGTTTTTATGGAGCCTGGAAGAAGAGGGTGACGAAGATCAACAATGGGTGCATTTTCCAAGTCCTCACAGAGTATTTGGAGATATGCACCTTTTTTGAGGTCTCTAGTGGAACTGACTGATGTTTTCGTGTGTAGTGTGTAGTGTGTAGTGAGTGGTGACTAGTGTCAGTATGAACTCGGCGGCGGCGGAGCGTGACGGTCGCGGGCCGGCGGGCCGGGGTCGGAGGTTGGCCCTTCCCATGGCCGCTCAGGCCCGTACGGCCGGTCGCGCACCAGCGCGCGCGCTGATCGCCGCGGGCCCGGCGCATTCGGGGACCATCACCCACTACCGTGAGAGGAATGGATGATGGGTGATGGGTTAACGAAATGACAAATATAAAAAAATCAGCAAGATACCTGCATACATGATTTGAATATAAAAATAAAACACTTACAATATTAAAACATTTAACAATATTTTTGGTGTCCAATATTTTTATAACATTTTGAGTGTGTCCAAATACTTGTGTACAAAATCTGGATTATCTCCAATTACAGGAGTTATTTTCATTTTTCTGTTGTTGACATTTTAAGCTTTTTATTGAGATGTAAAAAAATCAAATAA
Organism: Brachycentrus maculatus; assembly: GCF_059751285.1. Lineage (NCBI taxonomy): Eukaryota > Metazoa > Arthropoda > Insecta > Trichoptera > Brachycentridae > Brachycentrus > Brachycentrus maculatus. The sequence continues at coordinate 48,813 of NW_028281146.1, forward strand.
CTCCTGTAATTGGAGACAATCCAGATTTAGTGAACAAGTATTTAGACACACTCAAAATGTTGTAAATAAATTATCTGGTCAAATTATAGGCTTAAATAATAAAAATGAAAATGATATTTTCTGGTGTTTCTCAGGTGTGTGATTATAATTCAGGATTCGGACCTCACATTCTAATAAAAGAGTTTCTGCTCGAGAAAAAGCTTCTTTTCATCTCACCAATAGATGTCTCTAGTGAAGTTCTAGTGATTCAATAATAATCTTTCGAAATTGGTTCATATATTATAGAACTTCCAAGAATTTGAGTAGTTTGGTTGTCAATAATGGATAGAATTGGTGAATGTTACACTTATGTAAAGTGATCACTTAAACCAGCCTATGACGGTCGTCAGCCCCGCAAATGCCCAGACTTCCATATTCTTCTTCATCTTTGATGTATGATATATACTCTTACTAAATGTAATGCTGTACTATTCCCGAATATATAAAAAAAATATGTTTCCAGATCGTCTAAATATTCAGAATTTTCATCCCAAAAGGGGTCCTTTCATTTAGAACCCGATTCCATTTTCTCGGTAGCACGGACCCTCTGCAGGCCGTAATCGATCCTTGGGGTCCATATAGATCACCATGGGAAACTATACTAGGCAATACAACCTTCGTGAATGGGTTCCCTTCATCATAGATTACAAAATCCCTCTTTAATTTACAAATCACAAGTTAATAAGCCCTAACATTTAATAAAACTCGATTCAGATGGCCCAATAACAGATTCCCAGCCTTGAAATACAATACAAGTATTGCGATGTGCCTTTCAGAGTTTGTGTTTTGTGTTTTTTTGTGTCAAACACACTAGCTTATTTCGCAAACACACTACTGATAATACAGTTTGCAGAATTGAATTCACACGGTGCGAACGGAGGTAATATTTATGAAACTCTTAGTAAGTGGTCGTGCATTATTGCATTTATTAAATGCATTCTAATTTATGGGTGGTATTTTGTGCACTTTGAAATGAAGTATGTTTCATGAGATTTTTGTTGTTCATCTATTATTACTACTATTACTACTGCCATCACTTCGTATCCTCGCAGTGGTAGGCAGAGGGGATAGAACGCTTCACTCTTCTGTCCTGAAATACATTCCTCACTTTCTTCACATCATATATCTAGTCATGCATGCCCTCCGATCAAGCAGACTTTTTACACCACCAGATTTTATGTTCTAATTGATCTTTTCGTACCAAGTCTTTTTCGACCGTCCTCGTTCTGTTCTCCAGCTCACATTCGCCATATATATTTTCTTAGTCATTCTCTCGTTACCCATTCGCTCCACATGTCTATACCACCTCAAAGAACTCTGCTTGATCTTTTCAATGATTCCTTGTTCAGCCTCACATTCTTATATCTTCGTTTTTAATTCTGTCGCACAATGATTTTCCACACATTCTTCTGAGGGAGTGCATTTCAACAGAGTTCACTCTGTTTTCATCCTTCCTTTGCCTGTTCCATGTTTCGCTTCCATACATCAGTGTCGGTACCAGCACTCCGTTGTTTGGCTTCTACGAGAAAATAAGGAACATAAGAGAAATATGCCAGATCGAAGATGTCGTTAGGTGGGGAAGGCATCGAAGTAGACACTGGTATGTGCGTGTGAGGAGAGTGGAACCATCCAGACTCCCCCACATTGCATTGCACGGCCAAACTAAGGTAGACGACTCCGGGCAGTCTACCAAAGAGATGGATTGACGGCTGGGAATCGACATCGTAGGAGGATTATCGTTCTTAAAAACGGTCCACAGGGTCTAAACCAAGAGAAGTAAATTTATATATATAAATATAAAACCCTTATCCGCACCCCAATGGTGCAAAGGGCACTGTGTCTTATAAACGGAGTGTTATCATGATCGTTTTACACATGAAGGAAAGGTTATCAGCCCTCCGCTTCAGGTACCAGTCCATGGTAATATTGAATAAATATTACAGTGAAAAAATTACTTATATTTATTTTTACCCCCCTTGGGAATCGAACCCGGGACCTCCAGAACGGTAGCCGAGTGTGCTGACCATTACACTACGGAGGCGGACACTTAATTTAGACACTTAATTAAGGACACGAATTTAGGCACCCAAAAATGTTATGAAAGTTTACTTTAACTCGGATGAACTTCTAAGCGTTGATTATTTATACGTAAGTGGTCTCCGATAAATGAATTTATTTATTTTTTAATCTACCTTGTGTAATACCTACTGACGTTGTCCGTAATCGTTGAATGTTTTTGGTTTTTCCGTAGCAGCTTCTTAATTAATAATATTATCAAAAAACGTGATAACAAATACATGACCTTGGGAGATAGGAGCGCTGCACCGAGACACATCGGCACATAATTATATTGGATGATTAAAGTTTAAAAAAAAATCTCGTAAATCAACGTGCAATACCTTGCATAATAAAAATGCTTAGAGATAAACTTTTGAATTCTTCCAATCATTATTTAATTTTTTATTTTATTATTGTTACTGTGCATCTCCCTAAGATATGTCATGGTCTAACACTTCGTTCTTCCCAAGAAAGAACGCTTTTCATTCCTCGCCATAACACACCATTCTTCAGTACTTCCTTCTCTGTCCAAGCGGCCAGACTATGGAATGAATTACCTCTCCGCATAAACAGATGCACCTTCTCTAATAACTTTTACGAAACGTCTCAGACATTACTATTTATCATTAGAATCCTAACTGTCATCAATCCTCCTCCCTGAGTTTTTTCCTCTACCTCTTTCCCTAAACTCTCTTTTTGTTTTGCCCTTTACTTATTATATTTTACAAAGTAAATGCCAAATCAATAAATCTTTTTCTTCTACTCTTCTTTTTGTAGATCTAAGGGATCTGTTTGTGTCTCCGCATGTCGCTCTTGGAATGTCGACTCCCAGCTGTCTTTCCATCTTTTCGGAGGTCTGCCTGGAGGTCTGCGTCCTTCAGGGTTGCCTTGGAGGTCTGTCTTCTGACATTCTGTTTATATGTTCCTTCCAGTATCGCCTTCGTTGTCGTCCCCACCTCACGATATCCTTCGTCTTACACATGCTCTGAATGTCGGTATTTCTTTCTCGGTCTCGCAATGTGTTTCCGGTTTTGGATCGGAGACTCTTCATCTCGGAGGTTCGAAGTCGAGATTTTGTTCTGGAAGTATCTGCTCTTGCCCCAATCCCATAAGTGGCTATTGGTCGAACACATGTTTTGTATATTTTCATTTTACTTTCTATTCTCATGTGCTTGTTCCTCCCCACACCGAGTTTCTGAGGCATGCTGATATAACTGCAGCCTTGTTTATTTGGTTCTGAGTATACCATATAGATCACCGTAGCTACCAATGATACATATATCAATAAATAATTGTATCAATTTTTAAACCACGGACTGAGCACTATCAGAGACGATGAACACATGATTTGGTGACGTAATGACCAGTATCACAAACACGATTCCTTATCAGATAGTACAGGTGATATCGGAGTAAAATAATCTGTCAAACTCATCTATCCGATCAGCTTATCTCTGGGTTTTCCCTTAAGATAAGATTCCAGTGACTTGCCAAAACTTGCATATTAATTTTGATGTACGTACGGATATGTATGGGCAATCTGTGAAAATAAATCTTTATATGAAGTGCGCATTTAATATTTGAAGATACGTACTGACTGGATAACCATTAAGCTGGTTTCCGCAAGGGTAGGCAGAGAGAATAGAATGCCACTAACTAACTAACTAACTAACCATCACGCTGCTTCCCCGCAAGGGTTAGACAGAGAGAATCGAACGCCACACCACTCTGTCTTTGCAAACATTCTTCGCCTCTTCTACATTCATGCATCTCCTCATACATACCCGACGATTATTACGACTCCTAACCTGACCGCTTTCAAGTATTTGGCATACCTTATCGTGCCATGTTTTTCTCGGTCTTCCTCTGCTCCTTTTTTCCAAGTACATTTGCCTCATAAATTTGTTTTACCGTTCTTTCCTCACTCATTCGTTCTACATGTCCAAACCATCTCAACACTTTCTTAATTCTATCGATAATGCTTATCTCAGCTTTGCGTTCCTTCCTTATTTCACTATTCGCACATCTATCATACATCGTTTTGTCGCACATTCTTCTGAGAGATCGCATTTATACTGTTTTCTTAACTCCATGTTTCACTTCCATACATTAGAGTTGGAACCAGGACTCCGTTGTGCACTGCCAGTTTAGCTATAAATTTAGAATAATGTCTTAGCAGATATTATTCGCTTCTTCCATTCCCTCATAACTTATTATACATACCTGTTATTATTAGTATTTGAAATACATACTTGATTATGCCAAGATTCCCTCGATCTTCCTCTGCTTCTATTTTCATTTCCATACGCTCCACCTAAAGTCAACTCAAACATTTCTTTTACAATTCTTTCCTCACTCATTCGTTCCACGTTCCACGTGTCCAAACCATCTTAACACTCTTTGCTTAATTTTATCGATTACGACATAAATACGCCTTGGATTTTTTCCGTATTTTGCCATTCAAACATGTATCATCCATTGCCGCACATTCTTCTGAGAAATCCCATTCCGACTGCAATCGATCTATTAAACCCTTCTTTTACCAACTCCATGCTTCACTTCCAATCATTAATTTCTCACTAAGCATACGAATGTTCGACCAATGAATATTTCCTTTGGTAAATTAGCAAAATTTTCTTCGTCAAACCCTTATCCGCACTCCAATGGTGCATAGGGCACTGCATCATATAAACGCAGTGTTATCTTGATAATTAACGCACTACGGAAAGGTGATTAGCTCTCCGCTTCAGGTACCAGTCCAGGGTAATATTGAATATGTAATATATAAGAGTGAAAAATCACTTATATTTATTAAACCCCCCCCTGGAAATCGAACCTACGACCTCCAGAACGGTAGCTGAGCGTGCAGATCATTACACTACGGAGGCGGACACAGAATTTCATAAGCATAAAATCCCAAAAAATAAAAGCAACGATACAAAAATAAAGCCATAATATAAGTTGGTGACATTCTGTTGAACCGACTGATTCACCTCCACACGTTAGGGTTGGTACCGGGACTCCGCTGTGTACTGCCAGCTTAGTATTGCCATGCGATCGATTCAATTGTATTCATTCCATTCGCTGCTAATTGTCATCTGATGCCTGCGAAATGGCCTTATCGACAGCTGTTGCCATCGTTAAAAATATTTAATTATTTATGTTTATCTCGCGTTTTTCGAGATAGTGGAATTATTGAGAAATTTTCTGAAGGTAAGTCAAAGTTTTAGATAAAATACGTTCCCACCATATGTGGAGCTAATGTCGACGTAAAAATTTTACTCTACATATGTGTTAAATCATTTTAAAAGGTGTTTATTAAAGTAATGTGTGTTAAATCGATAAAGAGAGTGTGTCGTGTCGAAGAATTCAATATTACTTATTGAAAACTGAAGAAAATTAAAAGTGAAACAATTTTTTATAGTGCGCATTTGGTTTGTGAACTAAAAAAATATACAAATTAAAATTACGCATTTTGGTGAATACAGTTAATTGTGTTATTTATTATTGATATATACGTATATGTTTATTTTTTAAAATACAGGGTATGTATTGGTTTGAATATTAATTTAAAAGAGCAATTATGAAACATATTTAAAATATTTTTTTGCAGAGACCCACCAAGTCACCTTGTGTGTCTTGTCGGTGGAGTTCTTTTTACACACGTTTTTTATTGTTTTTATCTATTTTAACTGAATATACCCAAAAAATATAGAACTATTTTACAAATTTCATAGAATTAACTCCTGATCATACACCCATTCCTTTATTTTGCCTTTGTTCCATCTTGTTTGACCTCTTACCTCCGTCGGTAACGAACTAAATATGTGATTTGATCCATTTTTCAAATGGGTATCTTGCCTTCGTATGTGCTTACTATCAAGTTAACACATCAGCGATCGGGTGTAGTGCCCTATGCACCATTCTAAGGTGCGGATAAGTATTTGATGAATAAAAAATTAAATTTAATCTGTTATTTATTTCGGGTAGGTCTTTATTTATTGCTTTACTTATTTCAAATTTTGCTAGATAATTCTAAGAAAGACCAGTTTTTTTATTATTATTTACTAACATAATTTGTATACACATATTTAAATCACAATTTTAAACATATTTTAAAAATGCAGAGACCCACCAAGCTACCTTGTGTGTCTTGTCAGTGAAGTTCTTTTTTAATACATTTTTTATGGTTTTTAATTTTAACCTAATGCACACAGAAAAAAGAGAGAAAAATTTCAGCAAAATCAGCGATCGGGTGTAGTGCCCTATGCACCATTATAAGGTGCGGATAAGTGTTTGATGAATATTTGATTGCAGATATATGGCACTGTTTTTGTTTTAAGTATTTTTGCGTATAAATAAATTAAAATATTGCGCAATTTTTCATAAAACGTATTGATTGGAACATATCAAATGGACCATGTACCTCACAGCTGATTATGTTATCTTATTTGAAGCCACTTACTATTCTGATATGCATATCATAAAACACCTGTATTCAAATGTAACAATCTCCAAAATTGATTTTTATTCGTAATATTTTTAGTTCGACAAAAAAGTTTTCTTATGATCAATATGAATATTTCAATTTCATATTGCTTACAGCCTGAGTGGGTTGTATTCGAAAATAGGAATCAAGTTGTGGTAGATGGAGGTCGAGACCACAACCCGATACTATCTATTTTTCTTTCAAACCATGTGTGTTTAAAATGAGGAATCAAACATTTTTTCGTGGTAACCTGTGTGATTAGAATGAGGAATTGATCTGAATTATAAATAAAAACATTTGTTTTTTTACCACTTTATTATATTTCAAAAAATATGTATTTATACAATACTCAAATAGTAAAAACAAGTGTTTTTATTTATAATTTAAACACTTCTTAAAGTGAATGCCGAAAAAAATAAAAAGGAATTGAACTATTTTTTTCCGTAAAACCCTGTGTGATTAGAGTGAGCAATGAACCATTTTCTACGAAACTCTGTGTGATTAGAGTGAGCAAAATAAACCAATTTCCACAGCACCCTGTGTGATTAAAAATGAACTACATAATTTTCGTTTCGCCTTGTGTGATTAGAGTGAGCAATGAACCATTTTCCGTGGCACTCTATGTGATTGGAGTGAACAGTGAACTTTTTTCCGTGCTACCCTGTGTGATCAGAGTGAGCAACGAACCATTTTCCACGACATCCTGTGTGATAAGAGTGAGCAATGAACTATATATTTTCCGTATCGCCTTGTGTGATTAGAGTGAGCAATGAATCATTTTCCATGACACCCTGTGTGACCAAAGTTAGAAATGAACCATTTTCAACGACACCCTGTGTGATTAGAGTGAGCAATGAATCATTATCCGTGACACCTTTTGTGATTAGAGTGAGCAATGAACTACATACTTTCCACGGCACCCAGTGGGATTCGAGTGAGAAATGAACCATTTTCCACGACACCCTGTGGGATCAGAGTGAGCAATGAACTATTTTCCATGACACCCTGTGCGATTAGAGTGAGCAATGAACTATTGCACCAGTTACGACAAGATGGCAATGCGCGTGCTGTGTATGGAAGGTATGACAGGTGTTTTTTGATACCAGAAGGGGTATCTGAGTTGAATGAAATCCTAAACAATAGAAACGCACGAAACGGGTGCTCCATTGTTTGGCGTCAGCTGATCCGCGTTCGGTCTCATCTCGTATCGCGTCCCACTACGTCACGACACTGTTATTATTCTGAATTCGCTATTGTCTTTTATCAATGAACTTCAGTATCATCTTCATTGCCATCCCGAACGTTTTCTAATCTTGAAAATATCAAGTTTGTGAGCGACATTGTAACCCCTCGGTACATATAAACCTGAAATGCAAATTTTTAACATGTTTATAAAAAATAAAAAAATAAAATCTTTCTTAGTAGATTATTCATTCATTCAAACCCTTACCCGCACCTTAATGGTGCATAGGGCACTGCATCATATAAATGCAGTGTTATCTTGATCATTAACACATGAAGGAAAGGTGATCAGCCCTCCGATTCAGGTACCAGTCAACGGTAATATTGAATAAATATTAGAGTGAAAAAATCAGTTATATTTATTTGACCCTCCCTGGGAATCGAACCCGGGACCTCCAGTACGGTAGCCGAGCGTGCTGACTATTATTAAACTACGGAGGCGGACACACTCGTAGATTAAGGAATAAGTTTAATAAAAATACTGCAGATCTCACATAAATATATAACAATAATTATTCAATGATTAAAGAAAACACTTCGTTTTTAAGTTAATGCCGAAACAATAAATAAAATAATTATTTAACGTGTAGATTACTGCTCAACAGTTTTATTTTTGGCAAATGAAGGAAATTTAAGAGATTATTCCAAATAAAGCTATGAAAATAGTACTTAAGAAAAATTGATATAATAATGTAGAAAAAATGAGGGAAAAACTCCACTGGTTACCTATAAAAAAGAGACTAATAGGTATATAAAAGTTTAACTTTATATGTACATTTTTAACGATTACCTAATTATCTAAATATTTTAGGGATAAAATAATTTTTAACCTAAATTTTCATGAAAATAGTACTAGCAATAAGAATAAAATAAGACTCGAAAAGTCTGAAAGAACCCTGGATTATATTCACATATCACTCACTCCTTTCAACAACGTCATATTATGTATCAAAAATCGTCAATTTTCAATTGTCCATGTTTTCGGAATGCCTAGAAAATCTACTATATCCCAGCAAAAGCGGCATATTTTTAACTTAATATTTGCCCGCTACAGGGCAGAAAGTGTTGTTTTTGCATTTTGAAGGAAAGGTATTGTTTAATTATTTTTTTATATGTAGGTACTAAATATTTTTCAAATGGAGAAAAAACATTCAGGTTTTACCTAAAAAGATCTGTTACACAGTAAAAAGTTCAATAAGTGGCTTGATATTTATTTTTAATACATTTCATTATATTTTTAAACTTTAAAAACGATCTCCTGTAAAATCAAGTTTTTTGAGACATGACGTTGTTGAAAGGAGTGAGCGATATGAGAAACGCTTGAAAACATGATTTTTAATTTATTTTAGCTTATAGTTTGAACGGTAAATTTATTTACTAGATTTCGAGTGTGTCCAAATACTTATTCACAAATCTTCGAGTAGTATCTCCAATTATGAGTTATTCTGTTGGAGATAATCCTAACAAATCAAATAACTCCTGATTGGAGATAATCCAGATGATTTTTTCATACCTCCATTTTAATTTATCCAAACATGATTTTTCTTTCAAAATTTTCGCGGAACCCAAAATAAACAAAAACATGAAAAAAAAACGAATTAAAATAAGTGTGATTTTTTAATCCCTTTTTTGTTGCTAAATGTGGCAGGTAGGTACTTTTTTGTTTGTTTAACTTTTAACCCCGCATAAATAGAGATAATAATTAGACGTCTGGCAATCCGAAACAATGGCAGTTAGAACAATGCAAGGCAGGAACTCGTGTGATGGACCTTGGGGCGTCTGATAGTGGCGGGAAAATCATTTCAAATTCCCGTTATTGTTCTATGGATTTGCCAAACAGCTGTTCGGACGAAAATTTCAAATTTGAATTCGGAATCGAACGTGATTTTTTTAAAAAAAAAAATATTATTATTTTAAAGTGAAACTTCTTAATCAACGATTAAAATTTATAATTTTGTAATTAAAGATATGTATTTTTGAATGACATTATAATCTTATTCAGTAACGATTGTTGTTGGTAGTACCCGGTGGTGCTTAGGGCACTGCATCAAATAATGTAACGTGATACAAAAGCAAATCCGCCTTAGTTGTCTTAAATGCTAATACTTTTTATACTATTTTTTTTCTTCTTGGCCAGTCTCCACCCGTCTCTATGCTCCGCTCGTCTCTTCAACTCGGCGAATCGGAATTGCCTTCCGGAATTGCAATACTATTTTATATTATGTTATTTTAAAATTAATTTCATATCTAAGATATAAATTTATTTTATTATAATATTGTCCGCTTCTGTAGTGTAACGGTCAGCACGCTCGCCTACCGAACAGGATGGTCAAGGGTTCGATTCTCAGGGGAGGGGGGTAAATAAATAGAAGTGATTTTTTCGCTTTAATGTTTATTCCATATTTCCCTGGACTGGTACCTGAATCGAGGGACTGATCACCTTTCCTTCATGTGTTAAAGATCAAGATATCACCGCGTTTATATGATGCAGTGCCCTATGCACCATCGGGTGCGGATAAGGGTTTTAAGAATACCTTATTAATTTTTCAATTATTTTCAAACAAAATTAGGTTAAATGGATTATAATAATTTTATGTAATAATAATAGTATTTCTTTTTCGGTGTGTTTTTTAAAATCTAAATGTTTATATACTGCAGTGCCTTATGCACTAACAGGTGCGGATGACGGTTTGAAGATGATAATATTATAAACTTCGCGATATATAGGTACGTCATTTAACACCAACACTATAATATTGCGTTTAATATCTCTTCATATTCTCCTCCCCTCCTCGGTTTGCGGTTACCCTTTCCCCCCCTCTTCTGTTGTCTTTACCACATATACTCTGTCCGGTACTAAACGACTGGGTACCGATATGAAAATTCATTAAAGATTGGGCCAGAAGAAAAGCGGGCTAAGTCAGATAAAAATGTAACTTTTTATTTTTAAACACATATGTGGCAATATTATGTATGATAGATGTTCGAATGGTGAAATCAGGAAGGAACGCAAAGCTTAGATAAGCATTTTCGATAATATTAAGAAAGGTGTGTTGAGATGATTTGGACATGTGACACGAATGAGTGAGCAAAGAACGGTAAAACAAATTTATGAGGCGAATGAAGTTGGAAAAGGGAGCAGACGAAGACCGAGAAAAACTTGGTACTATCAAGTTTGTCAAATACTTGAGGGCGGTCAGGTTAGGAGTCGAAATAATCGGCGGGGATGTATGAGGAGATGCATGAACGTGGAAGAGGCGAAGATCGTTTGCAAAGACAGAGTGGTGTGGCGTTCTATTCTCTTTACCTATCCTTGCTAATGGGAAGTTAATTAGTTAAATAATATACATTTTTGACTTGGTTCGTTTTTCGTCTAAGTCATTTTAATATACTGCCCATTGTGTCAGGCCTGTCATCCGCTGCGACGCGATTAGGGCTCCAGTGTACACGGCCGCAGAGGCGAGAGTCGCCCGGGCGGCGGAGGCCCGACAGGCCGGGCTGCGGCCGTGCAATTAACCTAAAAACAGAGAGCCGAGTCTGCGGCTTGCCATTCTTCTTTGGGCGATCCCGCACCGCGCTATTGCAGGTCCGGCACTGCACAAATATTGTAGATGACTTGAAATATTTACGAAAAATTGGCGAAGAACGGTCAAATGGATCATTATCAGACGGGAGGAATATCTAATTTAACATACTCAATCTATAAAGGATTGTATTAGACTCGTGAAGTGTTTATAACAGCCGATATAATCAATATTTTCATTCATTATTTTCTTTTGGAAAATTCGCCTTCGATAAAACGTCGTTTTCGTAAGTTGGCAATGAATGACGTCACATAAACGATTGACTTATTTGAATATTGGTAACATTGCAAAATTATTGGCTGCTCTATTTTTTGATGTCCATGGTCCCCCCTCCCACTCCCCCTCCCCACATAATTGTATAACACAAATGGTAGTGTAGTGGTAAATAAACAATCCACACTACTACTACTACAACTCTATAATCCATAGAGAATAAACCGTTTGACGTCATAAAACGTTCGATGACGGAAATTCGATGCGAATGTTATTTGCAACGACAGATCGGTGTAGCGTTTTATTCTCTGCCTACCCCCGCAGTGAAGAAGCTTAATGGTTAGTAAGTTAGTTTATTATTGGGTGATTTTTTTTTCTTAGATGTCGGCTTCACATCATATGTGCACATATCAAAATAAAATAAACTACTACTACTACTACTACTACCATCACGCCGTTTCCCCGCAGGGGTAGGCAGAGAGGATGGAACGCCACACTCTTCTGTCCTGACATACACTCCTCGCCTCCTTCACATCCATACATCTAGTCATACATGTCCTCCGATTACGCAGACTTTTGACACCGCCAGATTTTAGGTTCTGATTGATCTGATCGTGCCAAGTCTTTTTCGGTCGTCCACGTTCTGTTTTCCCTCTCACATTCGCCACATATATTTTCATAGTCATTCTCTCGCTATTCATTCGCTCCACATGTCCATACCACCGCAAAGAGCTAAATAAAATAAATAAATATAATAATATAATAAATAAAACAAATAAAATAAATATAAATAAAAACGTGATGATACCTGATTAGTACTGTTCGTTTTTAAGTAATGCAAGCATACAGTGATTACAGCTGATGCTAAATTTCATACTCAATAAGTTTTTAATTATCTACGTACACCATAAAATTAAAATAAAACATTGTGTTTTATCGTCTTATTATATAAAAGCTCTTATCAATGGTTTAGCATTGTAAGATTTCAGCGTTTCGTATAGAAAACAGCAGAATATAACACGTTCTGTTATACTCTGTTATTTTTACATGGATTAATTTCTATTTTATTTATTGTTTCGGCATTAACTTTGTGGTAAGACATGTTACAATAATTAAAGAAAACACTTCGTTTTTTACCACTTGAGTTTAATTATAGACTACATGTTTCAGAAGCTAAACTTCCATCATTCAGGTCTGTATAATAACTAAAATATAAAATATAAAATTGTTCTATAAATAAGGATAGGGGGAAAGTAAGGGGAAGGGGTTAGTCAAGGAACGGAGTTTGAAAACAAATTAATTTAATTAATTTCTAATTGTTTGACTTATCTCAAAATTGATTATTCCCGATTCGAGATATCTCACGTGCATAGAGTTTTTATTTTTATTGTTTATTTTATTACCAAGCCTCCACTCTTATATCGTTTATTATAAGAGGAGATAGAGTTAGAAGTAAAAAAAAAACAATAATAATAATTAACTGGCAACATTTTGTGTGTGTCCAAATACTTGTTCACAAATCTGGATTATCTCCAATTAGGATATTATATTTCCAATATGAAAGCAGACTGAATGCAGTCGAAATGCGATCCCTCAGACGAATGTGTGGCAAAACGATGTTTGATAGATATTCGAATGATGAAATAAGGAAAGAATGTAAGGCTGAGATAAGCATTATCGATAAAATTAAGAAAGGTGTGTTGAGATGGTTTGGACATGTGGAGCGTATGAGTGAAGAAAGAACGGTTAAACAAATTTATGGGGCGAATGTAGTTGGAAAAAGAAGCAGAGGACGACCGAGGAAAACTTGGCACGATCAGGTATGTCAAATACTTGAAAGCGGCCGGGTCAGGAGTCGTAATAATCGTCGGGTATGTATGAGGAGATGCATGAATGTAGAAGAGGCAAAGAATGTTTGCAAAGACAGAGTGGTGTGGCGTTCGATTCTCTCTGCCTACCCCTGCGGAGAAGCGGCGTGATAGTTAGTTAGTTAGTTAGTTATTTCCAATATTTTAAATTATTTTTTGACAACTCAACGCACATAAATGAAGAAGAATATGGAAGTCTGCGCATTTACCCGTAAACGCCAAGACTTACATATTTTTCTTCATCTATGTTGAGATGTCAAAAAATATAAGAGATAATCCAAATTTGCGAACCAGTATTTAGACAGTCTCAAAATGTTGTAAATAAATTAACTGGTCAAATTATAAGCTTAAATGAAAGAAATGAAAATGATATTTTCTAGCGTTTTACATGTACATGTGTTATTATAACCCTGGATTCGGACTTCACATACAAATGAAAGAGTTTCTGCTCAATGAAAAGCTTATCTCAACCTTCAATAGATGTCTCTCGTGAAGTTGTAGTGAATTCAAACATAATGTTTCGAGTTTAATCAATGATTAAAGAAAACACTTCGTTTTTTACCACTTGAGTTTTATTATAGACTACAGTATCTACTCAATGAATTAGGGCCACGCAGAATTTCGCGCAATTTCTCAATTCAAACAGGAATAACTCAGAGAAAACCTTGAATAAAACAACATTGAATTTTATTTACACATGAACACTTTATTACGCTTAAATTATGCATATATTTTCATATAAATATAGTTAGTATTTAGTATTTCCACCTTTGGCAGAAATAACTGCCTCAATTCTTTTTGGCATACTTAAAATGCACTGTTTTATCATGTTTTTTATTTCTTCGTCTTCTGACCAAATTTTTTGAACATTTTTTTTAGACAGTCTACTGTCGGATTTGGAAATGAGTATACCTTATTTTTTAACATGCTCCATACGTTTTCTATAGGATTAAGGTCCGGAGAATTTCCAGGCCAGGGGAGCAAAGGCAGATTTTTGTTAGACAAAAATTTTATTATTGATTTAGCCCGGTGGCAAGGTGCCCCATCCTGCATGGAGGTGTATGGACCTTCTATTGGGTCGAGTGTATGGTAGAAGGGCAATAAAATTCGTTCGAGGACCTGCTTATAGGAATTTTGGTTCATTGTTCCTTCCACGAAAAACAACGGTCCAGGTAAATTGTTAATAATACATGACCATATCATTGTTGCCGGGGGTTGTTTGATAACTTTTACCACACAGGCCTCATTGTAACGTTCCATTGATGTTCTCCTGACGAATTGACGGCTCTCTGTCACGGCTTCTAACCGGCACTCATCACTAAAGATGACCTGAAAAATAATGAAAATTTAAGTTTAATTCAAATATATAAGTTTATTTACTAAAATGATATGTTGAAAATTCAATTTAAATAAATACCTTTTTCCAATCATCAACCGAGTAATTTCGATGTAGCCTGGCCCATTTTAATCGATCCGCTTTCATTCGTGGTGTCAATTTTGGTACTTTTACAGGGCGCCTGCATTTCAGATTTACTTCGTAAAGACGTCGCCTCAGTGTTGATACCGATATATTTATACCCTCTTCTTCCAATTTTATTTTTAATGTTTTTGCTGATGCACTACGGTTTTCTAAGGCACTTTGAACGATTTTTCAATCAGTCCTCGGTGTTGTTTTTCTAATCCTACGACAGTTCTTTCGCCGATTGCTGGTGGCGGGTGACTGATTTTTTATTGATTTTGAAATTATGTCCACTGTTTGACGAGAAACGTTTTCTTTTTTTGAAATTTCTCTATTAGATAGTATTCCTAATTTCAGTAGCACTATAACACTAGACTTTTTTTCCTCAGAAATGTCTTTACTTTTTCCCATTTTGTCCTTTTCAAAAAAAAACACTTGTGTTTACAAAAAAATTTTATACTTTATGAACTAAAATTAAAAATTAAGTTTTTTTCACAAGACACGATAACTATATAACCTCTCTGAACAAAACAACAACCAGAACTCAAGAAACTTCACTAATAAATGAGATAGGACTATTATTTTAACTTTCAACTATCTGTCTACCTGTGCTAATTAGGGACCTTTCTCAGAAAAAGGGTTTGAAATTTTGTAAAGGCTTAAATAATCCAGGTATATTTTACATATTATTGAAGGTAATATACATGATATTAGATGTCAATAGAAAACTTAAAGTATTTATGTAAAATAAATATAATAATCCAAAAGATTTCAGAGTATTCAAAAAAATAATGGGTGGCCCTAATTCATTGAGTAGATACTGTACATGTTTCAGAAGTTAAACTTCCATCATTCAGGTCTGTATAATAACTAAAATATAAAATATAAAATTGTTCTATAAATAAATTAACTAGACAATTTTATATTTTATATTTTAGTTATTATACAGACCTGAATGATGGAAGTTTAACTTCTGAAACATGTAGTTTATAATAAAACTCAAGTGGTAAAAAACGAAGTGTTTTCTTTAATCATTGTAACATGTCTTACCACAAAGTTATGCCGAAACAATAAATAAAATATGAGTTTAATCAATATAATATCTAGAAGTACCAAAAATGTAGAAGTGTGGCTGCTAATCATGGGTGTACAATTGGTGAATATTACAGGCGTATCAAGTGATCACTTAACCGAGCTTATGACGCCCGTAAGCCTTGTAAATGCCCAGATTTTCATATTCAGCTTCATCTGATGTCAAAAATCTTAAATTTTATGTTGTATACTTTTGTGAATGAATGATTTTAGTATTTGATTGGTCAATTCTATATCAGTTAGCAACTAACTACCAGGCACACCTCTATAAATGCTGAATTTACAAGTAGATACATACATTATCTAGAAAAATTCAGACGAAAATTACAGTATTGCATTAGACAACCCTTTATTATTTTGCAATACTCCAAATCTACTGATCTAAAAATCTCGACATTTCGATCGATTTCCGAGAACGCTGATCCATTTATTGCAGAATCCTTGGTACAACTGATTTATCTTGCAAATGTGTAATATTATTTTCCCGTTAATTAAACATATGTGTAATTCAACATCGCAAGACAATGCATGTTTGGGAAATAAGTCCAACCGATTTCATAATAAATATCATTCGCGAGGAAAACAGCTTATTTTTACTTCCACGTATTGATCATGTATATTTTTATATTTTTTGCAAGGTATACAGATTCGAGAGATGTTTTATCTTGTTAAGATAATGTTTTGGTATATTTTTTATGTGTAGCGTCAGTTTTTTTGAAGATTCCAAGGGGATCAGACGTGGTTATCAAATTTTGGTTCATGTTTTGTAAAGTCTGGTTTTGAAGATAACTTCTTTGTCTTCATTCGAGTGTGTGTAAAGATTGATTTGAAGAAAATCATACACCTAAAATGAAAAAAAGGTAGTGCTTAGTTCTTAAATATATTGATTGTAGTCATTGCAAGAACACATTCAAGGTTGAATTAAGAATTAAGTAATTTCATTAATTGATTCGGCAGTCACTTTTTGGTAATATCTATCCATTTTAATTATGTTTTTTTTGGTGAATACCTCAATTTCTTAAAATGCATTGTAACACGTGTTTCAAAGCATTCCACATCATTTCCAAACACCGTATGAAAATGATGCGGAATGCATCGAAACACGTGTCACAATAGATTTTACTGGTATTTGCCAATTAAAACTCATTAAATACCTAAAGTAATTACTTTTACTAGAAAATAAAACGATTTATTGATTTCTCTTGGCAATTTATTTGATTATCCAGTAATTTTCTAGAAATTTAAAGGATTTTACGTTATAAAACTACTAAGTATATGTTTTTTTTTATACTTTTATTTGTGAATAAATATAAATGAAACTTTTAAAAGCCATATACTAAGTTGATGTTTTACCATGAAAAAATACAGTTCCACCAAGAAATGTCAGTACAAACATAAATCTGAGTTGAAAGGATTCAAAATAATGATGTATGTTGGTTTTTGAGAGTGTATATTTCGTAAAATCGGCGTTCTTTCAATATTCATCAATCAATGCAATACTCTCATCATACGATTCTATATTGGACCTTACTAAAATACATCATCTTTGCGTTAATTTTCATCAATGCTTGTTGATCGCATTTAATATATGTACTCGTTTACAACATTTTGAGTGTGTCCAAATACTTGTTCACAAAATCTGGATTATCTCCAATTACAGGAATTATTTTCATATTATTTTTTGACATTTCATCAAAGATGAAGAAGTCCTATGACGGTCGTCAGCCCCTTAAATGCCCAGACTTCCATATTCTTCTTCATCTTTGATGAGATGTCAAAAAAAAAAAATAATAATAATATGTACTCGTTGTTTGATTTTGTACTGAAAGCTGTCCCACCGCTTTCCTAGATCTGATGCAGAAGCATCTTGGCTTCCTGACAGACCTTTTCTTGCAAAGCAATTTTTTTGAAAAACTAAGTTACGATTTTGTATTGATTAAAATTTTAACATTCAAATTTCCCTTGTTGCAGAATGCTAGATACGGGAAATTCTCCGTCAGCTCGCCAGAGGCAGTCTCCTCCATCCTACCACCGCTCCTACGAGCAGTACGTCCACCAGGGCACCTCCAGCCCCGGCCTGATGCCCAACTCGGACCCCAACTGCCAGCCGATGCAGCACGACTCCATCATATCCTCGTCGGTCCTCCAGCAGAACCAGGCGATAACAGACCTCAACATGCAGCAAAGCCACCTGCAGTCACCGCACCTGATCAACTCGATCAAGTCCAATGAAGAGATGCAGTGGTCTACGCTTCAACATCACGGAATGGCGTATAATCTAGACTATGGTGGAAGGTCGCACTATGACCCTTCCAGGCTCACGATGGCCGATTACAGGATTCAGTTCGACGGGGTGAGGGATTATCAAGGGTCTCCGTATCCTAGGACTGCATTTGGGGGGAAGATTGGACAAGCTAAGGCCTTGAAAGAGGCCAGGATAAGGAGGCCTATGAATGCCTTCATGGTTTGGGCCAAGGTTGAAAGGAAGAAGCTGGCCGATGAGAATCCTGACCTTCACAACGCAGATCTCAGTAAAATGTTGGGTAAGTACAATTATTTTTTTTTATCTTCATTCTTTTACCCCTTTCAACTCTGGCCATTTTTTCTCACAACTGATCAGGTACTCTGATCAAAAAAAATGCGACGTTTTTCTACCATTAAAATAAATATTTTCGTTCCCTAATTTTGGGACACTCTGTCTGGCAATTCGTGTGGTCATGTTAATTAAGATTAACTGTATTATCTGAAATATTTTTTGGTAGAATATACTTGGTTGATAGAGAAATCAGTGATTAAAGTTATACCTGCGCCGGGCCAGGCATTGTGGCTTACGGAGCTACCTACTAGAATCATACGGGCCAATGTCTGGCCTACAGAGTGGTAAGAGTTAATGTATTTTGGTCTAGCAAGTTCTCAAATTGATGAAAAAATATTTGAAAAAACGACGTGAAAAATAGTGATAATCGTCAGGGCATTATCAAATTGTTATTAAAACACTATTCGTCGTTTAATTTAAATCGGCTGTTTAAGGTTAAATATGTTTTTGGTTTGTTTAAAAGATATTGATTCATAGCAATTAGCCCGCCAATGTACCTACAATAATACCATATATTCTGTAGAAGAAGTTCATTAAATAGATAAAATAAAAATTCTTATATTTAGTTAGGATAATTCTACGTTCATGTGACAACTTTGCGTTATACCAACATCTTTATTTGTAAAACGTGTATGGTTCTATTTAACCCATTAAATCCTGGTGTGAGTTTTAATATTAAAAAAATAGATTTAAAAAATTCTCTCTCTACGGTATATTTTGACATTCTAAGGGTGTTCCTTCAATCGTTCTAAAGTGTACGATTTTTTAGAGTAAAACTCCTTAGACGGCCATCCGATAATCGATAGTTGGACAACAATTGAGAGTGACAATATGACACATCACATTTATTAATCACATTTCGTTACTTGAGAAAGATAGAAGATATAACGTAGAGAGAAGGATAAAGACAGTTCTACATTCTGACGCTAAAAGAGGGGACGTATGCACAACGATGCAAAGCGAAAGAATGAGATGGTGTTGATTATGCGCGCGTTGTAGACGTACACGTCGGACGCTATATATGAATGATTGAGGTATCACGTGTTGTGTTACTTTCAGAATTTTTTGTATTACATTACATTATTTTCATTCTGGTTCTCTATTTTTTCGCGTTTATGAAATTTTACTTGATTTTTTAACGTTTATGTAGTTGTAATTTTGTACAAAACAAACACACACACACACACACTAAACATCTCTTTTTTAAAAAATACATTTCACTTCTATCAGGTATGCGGTTCTGCTTGCATAATATTTTTTAATCATGTATATATGTTATTAGATGTACTCAAATAAGTCGATCGCACTTTATTGGCGCTTACGATGTTGTCGCCTTGATTGGTCAAATATATATATATATATATATATATATATATATATATATATATATATATACTACTACTACTACTACCATCACGCCGTTTCCCCGCAGGGGTAGGCAGAGAGGATGGAACGCCACACTCTTCTGTCCTGACATACACTCCTCGCCTCCTTCACATACATCTAGTCATACATGCCCTCCGATTACGCAGACTTTTGACACCGCCAGATTTTAGGTTCTGATTGATCTGATCGTGCCAAGTCTTTTTCGGTCGTCCACGTTCTGTTTTCCCTCTCACATTCGCCACATATATTTTCTTAGTCATTCTCTCGCTATCCATTCGCTCCACATGTCCATACCACCGCATATATATATATATATATATATATATATATATATATATATATATATATTTAAATATATATATATATATATATATATATATATATATATATATATATATATATATATATATATATATATATATATATACAAATATATATATATATATATATATATATATATATATATACAATATATATATATATATATATATATATATATATATATATATATATATATATATATATATATATATATATATATATATATATATATATATACAAATATATATATATATATTTGTATATATATATATATATATATATATATATATATATATATATATATATATATATATATATATATATATATATATATATATAACCTTACAGGGTTGCACACGTCACGTCAAGGTTTGAAATAAAGAAAAATAAATAAAATACAGTACAAATACTTATAATTAAAAATAAAATAAATTATATTTTACAAATACATCTCCCACCTCACATAAATTAATATTTTATCTATTAATTTATTCATCAGTTGCTATATTCAATATTTTTAGACTACCGGCCTTAATAGGTTGAACCAACGTCTTTATTGCGGTAATAGCGACCTCCTTCTACGTGCAAATTAACACATCTCGCTTCCATACTTGGCGCAGTGGCGCGAGAGGCGACTTCTTAGCATAATTGATTGCTTAGTTAAAGTTCCATCTCCTATCCGGACGTTTATGGAACTTTTAATTACGGCTGTAACGAGTTGAGAGCGATTTTTCCTCGTTATTTTGTCGCGACGGGTGACAGCCTTGGCGAGATGTCCAACGATTGCACCTTGTATTAATCGATGGTTGAAAATAGTATAAGTATAGTAACACTCTCCTTATCATTCGTCGTTCACACGTCT
Source organism: Brachycentrus maculatus (assembly GCF_059751285.1). NCBI lineage: Eukaryota > Metazoa > Arthropoda > Insecta > Trichoptera > Brachycentridae > Brachycentrus > Brachycentrus maculatus. The sequence goes on from NW_028281146.1 coordinate 70,022, forward strand.
TGTGTAATACCTAAAAAAATCTGCTTAACCTTTGATAACTTAACTATCGTCAGGCGGACTACGCAATTAAAAACGTGATACTTATTAAAAGTTTTTATTAAAAATAGGAACCGGTTACATGGCTCTTAAGTTGGGTTTATTAGGAATGAATGAAAGAGACATTTTATTTTTTGACATCTCATCAAAGATGAAGAAGAATATGGAAGTCTGGGCATTTACGAGGCTACGACCGTCATAGGCTGGTTTAAGTGTTTAAATCACTTTACACACGTGTTACATTCACCAATTCTATCCATTATTGACAACCACACTACTCAAATTCTTAGAAGTTCTATATATATATGAACCAATTTTGCTGTAATTGGAGATAATCCAGATTTTGAACACACTCAAAATGTTGTAAGAGACATTTAAGATTAAATCACTATTCAGCACAGCTACTACATATGTCAATATAGTGCGATCCACAAATGGCATTCTATCCACAAATATACTTTAGTTATCTAGCGTTAAAAACTCCACGACTATCGGTTTCAGAATAACCAGACTAGACTGATGTGACCTGTGAAGCATGAGAATATATATGAATGTAGAAGAGACGAAGATTGTGTGCTAAGACGGACTGATGTGGCTTTTTATTCTCTCCGCCTACCCTTGCGGGGAAGCGGCGTGATCGTTAATTATTAGTTAGTTAGTTAAGTGGTATTATACAAAGTGAATGTTGAATGATAAGGAGAGTGTTTTATTACCATACCACAATGTTAAAAATACTTTAAAAATACAAAATATTTCAATTTTTTTTTAAATTTTTTTAGTAATGTTAGTATAACACCACGCACCCAAATTTTAGTCTACGAATTTCGCGACGTACCCGTCTCTTCGTCAGGACAATCACTGCAACAGCATGCAAACAGCACCACACGCTTTTCTCTTATATTCTCTCTGCCTACCCCTGTGGGGAGCAGCGTGATGATTTGTTAACTTTTTTTCATTGTCTTATAAAGGGTCCGCCAAATAACTTTTTTTTTTCAAAAACAGGGCGCAAAACATCGAGTGTAGCTTCGGCTGTGTGGCACGTAGCTCCGTCCTGTTGAAACCAAATGTTGCCAATATCCTCCTCTTCAATTTTTGTGAACAAAAATCCGTTCAACATGGCCCGATAACGATCGCCATTGACTGTAACGGCCACTCCTTGCTCATTTTCAAAGAAAAATGGCCCAATTATGCCTCTGGACCAAAATCCGCACCAAACAGTGACTCGTTTTGGGTGTACCGGCTTTTCAATGTATGCGTGCGGGTTTTCTGTGCCCCAAATACGACAATTTTGCTTGTTTACATACCCGCCAAGATCAAAATGAGCTTCATCCGAAAAGATGATTTTTTTGGCAAAATCGGCATCTTCTGTAAGTCGATCGCAGGCCCACTCAGCGAAGCGAAAACGCATTGGATGGTCAGTTGGCTTCAACTCCTGAACCAATTGGACTTTGTATGGCGTCATACCAAGGTCTTTATGCAAAATTCGTCTCAATGATGTCTCCGAAATGTTCAATTGTTGAGAACGACGGTGAATTGATGTTGATGGCGCTTCACGCACACTTTCTGCCACAACATCGATATTCTCGGGTGTACGCACTGTTTTTGGCTTTTCACGCTTTGGTTTATCGATGAGGATGCCAGTTTCTTTCACTTTTTTCACAAGATAACGAACATACGGAGCTGACGGTGCTTCTCTTCTTCCAAAAACCGTATGCAATTTTCGCACACATTCTGCAACATTACCATGATTTTCAAAGTAATGTCGCAATATTTCCCAGCGTTGTTCAAGCGTATACACAACCATATTCGCTCAGCGGAAGGATAAAACTAATTATCTGTCAAATCAGACATGAGCTAAGTGTTACCATTCACGAAATAAGCACTAGTTGAAAAAAAAAAACTTTAGATGGCGGACCCTATATTATAGTATTCATTCAACATTCTTTATAATAGTTCTCTGTGGAAAAAATCAAAGGAAAATTTATGTTTCATAAACTTTTATATATTTTATAAAAAAAAAACTAACTAACCATCACGCCGCTTCCCCGCAGGTGTAGGCAAAGAGAATAGAACACCACACCACTCTGTCCTTGCAAACATTCTTCGCCTCTTCCACGTTCATGCATCTACTCATACATACCCGCCGATTGTTTCGACTCCTAAACCTGACCACTTTCAAATATTTGGCAAACTTGATCGTGCCAAGTTTTTCTTGGTCTTCCTCTGCTCCTTTTCCAATTACGTTCGCCTCATAAATTTGTCTTACCGTTCTTTCCTCACTCATTCGTTCGACATGTCCAAATTGTTTTTTTTTTTCACTTATTTTTATTGTTGAATAAAATATATATATTTTGTTTATATATGTTAAAAATTAATATATGTTAAAAAACAAATATATTTTATTCAATAATAAAAAATAATAAAAATGTATTATATTCCATTTAAAGTTCGAAGGTTGTCAATCCCTGTCTTTCATGTACCATTCATCTGGTGACACAATTATAATTATGATTTTATAGCCATATATATGAATATGTCGTTAAAGTAATAAATAATATTTCATATGACGGCTTCATACATATAGGAACGTGTTCATAAGTGTATGTTATATTATAAGCGAATAAAATATGCATAATAGTTTTACATCGTGCATTTTTACTTTAAAACTTAACGAATGTCCGTGGACCGATATGGTCAGCAACGCAAATGTGCTCCAAGAGCAAGAGCAGGGAGACAGTTGCTGACAGAATCTGTCGCTCACTCCTTTCCAGAACGTCATAAATCAAAAATCGTCAATTTTCAGCTGTGCATGTTTTCGAAATGCCCAGAAAATGTACCATATCCCAGCAAAAGAGGCATATTTTAACTTATTATTTACTCGCTACAGGGCAGAAAGTGTTGTTTTTGCATTTTGAAGAAAGGGTATTGTTTAATTATATTTTTAAACATACTAAATAATTTTTAAATGGAGAAAAAACCTTCAGGTTCTACCTAAAAAGATCTGTTGCACAGTTAAAAGTTCAATTCGTGGCTTGATATTTATTTTTAAAACATTGTATTATATTTTTAAACTTTAAAAACGTTCTCCTGAAAAATCAAGTTTTTTGATTTATGACGTTCTTGAAAGGAGTGAGCGAGATATCAAGGTCCGGAAGGTGTTCTATCTGGGGCATGTGCTAAGAGGAGACAAGTGCGAGACGAAGTTTGTTAGCTAGGAAAAACAGGTGTGGCGTTCCATTCTCTCTCCCTACCCCTGAGGAGAAGTAGCATAATAGCTTCTTTTTTTATTTTTAGTATGCCTTATATTTAGTAAAAGGAATAACCAGCAAGGGTCTATTTTAGATGCTAGTCTGCAGGTAGGATAGTAAGGATAGGGAAGGTGAAAAATACGTTACAAACACCCAGACCAATTGATAATAGATGTTTCAATTCATTTTGTAAATGGCGGGAATCGAACCCGCGCCGCCAGTTTCGCAGTCGAGCGTCTACGCAACTACGCCACGGCGCTTGTCCACAATTCTTACTGATGGATCTCTAAGGAAATAAGTTAGTCAAATGCATAACAGTTTGTATGAGAACCTCATATTATAACCAGTTTTTTTAAACACTTTAACGCTACTTCGCGAGGTTATTTTTTTCTTTAATTATTTTAAATACAAGATTAAACCGCATACCAATTATTGAAAAACTAGCCTCACATTTGAACAGGGTATGTAATGGTTACTCTGAAGGCTAGAATGCATACTATATTTGCGTTTAATAGAATTTAATATCATGAACAAAGTACCATAAAATATCACTGATTAATTTATTACTTTAAAATCAATAATTTTAATGTTAATGACGCTGTTAAAAATACCATTCCATATACACGTCAAATGTTATTTTATATACTTTGAATGTTTATATTTATTTTTACACTGTATATTTCATGAACCAGTGGCGGCTCGTTGGAAAGAATATTGCTTTGAAAAAATATAAGTTCAATCATAAATCCACATATTTTTCAGATAATAATAATAATAATAATAAAACCCTTATCCGCACCCCAATGGTGCACAGGGCACTGCGTCATATAAACGCAAAGTTATCTTGATCGTTTACACATGAAGGAAAGGTGATCAGCCCTCCGCTTCAGGTACCAGTCCATGGTAATATTGAATAAATATTACAGTGAAAAAATCACTTATATTTATTTTACCCCCCTTGGGAATCGAACCCGGGACCTCCAGAACGGTAGCCGAGCGTGCTGACCATTACACTACGGAGGGGGACATTTTTCATATACATAAAAAAATCAAAACCATTTTTTTAAAACTTTTTTTCCTTTCAATAACTCTTTTCTGTTCAATACCATATATTTATTTAGTTAAAAAAACTTATTTTTTCAACATGAAAAAGGTGTTTGAAGAGAAAATAATTAATGACGTCAAAAAACCTGGGTTCAAAGAAAATTAAGTCCCGGGCTTTAATTTATCCCGTCCAAGATTTTGAACATACGGAATTTATTATTATTAATATACTTATATTTGCAGATTTTTAATTATTATTCAAACCCTTATGGTGCATTGGGCACTGCATCATATAAACGCACTGTTATCTTGATCGTTAACATATGAAGGAAAGGTGATCAGCCCTCCGCTTCAGGTGACCAGTCCAGGGTAATATTGAAAAAAATATTGAAGTGAAAAATCACTTATTGAACTCGGAACCCCCAGCACGGTAGCTTTACCCATTACACCAAGAGGGCGGACAAATTTAAAATATTACCTGGGTAAGAATATATATCCACCTCCGTAGCGCAGTTGTCAGGCGTTTGGCTACCGTGTTGGAAGTCCCGGGTTCGGTTCCCAGGGGGGTCATTAATGAATATGGCCGATTTTCAAGCTCATATTTATTTAATATCACCCCGGACTGGTACACAAAGCGCAGGGCTGATCACCTTGCCTTCATGCAATTAACGATCAAGATAACACTGCGTCGCTACGATGCAGTGCCCTATGCACCATTGGGTGCGGATAAGGGTTAGAAGAAGAATATATATTTAAATCACGGTTTATCGATTATCCCGCACTGAGATTTTGAACAAACAGATATTTTTATTTAATATTAATATGTATGCAGATTAATACGGAGATAATTAGTAAATATAATCGATAAACTATTAAACGCGAAAGTTAATAATAATTATTGTTGGTCATACCGGTCGACCGGCTGCGTGTAACTTGACACAAGATGGCCGGACGAGTTTTTTCGTCCGTTCTGTCGAGACTGGTCGCCATGTTTAATGTCTCAATCAATAAAATGCCATAACCATAAAGAGAACTGATTTATGCGCTGCAAAAACGGTAAATGGATATCGTTGGATATTTATTTATTTTTACACCGATCCATTTGCTATTTTAAAGGACGAAAAAATACATATAATTAAAAATATATAAAGTTTCGAGAAATAAAAATACTTTGTGTTCTGATCCACTCACATTTTTAATAACCAACTAGTTTCGGCAACAACCTGTCGCCCTCTTCAGGGTTACATTTATTACTATTGTAACCCTGAAGAGGGCAACAGGTTGTTGCCGAAACTAGTTGGTTAATAAAAATGTGAGTGGATCAGAACACAAAGTATTTTTATTTCTCGAAATAATATATCAAGATGATCCACAAAGTTAATGCTTTCAATATTCAAAACATATATAAAGTTATTAAAATACATACAGCTGAATTGAAATACTTGTGAAAACTCGTTAAATCATTAAGGCAATACTCGCAATAGTAAAATTCATTTAGCTTCCGGCAATCCATAGAGCTGGACGCCAAGTCACGCCCAATCTTATTTTTAGAAATACATATTGGATTTTTGTTTTTTAGAATGAGGATTGAAAAAAATATTTTAAATGAATTTTTTAACTATTCATCATTTATTTTTAATTATTTTTTACTTAGTAAATACCACTATTTCTTAGAATCTACTGTGACACGTGTTTCGATGCATTCCGCATCATTTTCAAACACCGTGTTTATCATTTAATAACTCTTTTCTTCTCAAAATCACATACATATTTATTTCGAATAAAAATATATTTTTGCCATACAAAAACGGTGTTTAAAAAAATACAATACGTCAAATGTTTCCCGGGTTTAAAAAAAATAATTTGCTATTTAACGAATACTACTGTTTGACTTTCAAATGAATACAAAATTTCGAGTGTGTCCAAATACTTGTTCACATATCTGGATTATCTCCAATTATAGGAGTATTATTCATATTTTGTTTTTTTTGACATCTCATCAAAGATGAAGGAGAATGTGGAAATCTGGACATTTACGGGGCTGACAACCGTCATAGGCTGGTTTAAGTGATCACTTTACACACGTGTAACATTCACCAATTCTTTTCATCTCACCAATAGATGTCTCTAGTGAAGTTATAGTGATTCAAGAACAATGAACAAAAAACAAAAATTGGTTCATATATATGGAACTTCCAAGAATTTGAGTAGTGTGGTTGTCAATAATGAGTAGAATTGGTGAATGTGACGCTTGTGTAAAGTGATTACTTAAACCAGACTATGACGGTCGTCAGCCCCGTAAATGCCCAGACTTCCACATTCTTCTTCATCTTTGATGAGATGTCAAAAAAAAATCCAAATGAGTAGTTTGGTTGTCAATCATAAAAGGTATAATAATGAATGTCACACTTTTATAAAGCGATCACTTAAACCAGCCATTCAACCATTTCGTTTTTGTATATATAATATAAACATATATTTGTCTGTAGCATTTAAACTGGACACGCTTTCGTTGATTTGTTATTATTTTAATGACTACACATTTAAAGTACACAGTTACATGATAAATACAAATAATATACATCGCTCACTCCTTTCAAGAACGCCATAAATCAAAAATCATCAATTTTCAGTTGTGCATGTTTTCGGAATGCCCAGAAAATGTACCATATCCGAGCAAAAGAGGCATATTTTTAACTTAATATTAAGCCGCTACAGGGCAGAAAGTGTTGTTTTTGCATTTTGAAGAAAAGGTATTGTTTGATTATTTTTTTAAATATGCTTAATATTTTTCAAATGGAGAAAAAACCATAAGGTTTTACATAAAAAGATCTGTTGCATAGTAAAAAATTCAATAAGTGGCTTGATATTTATTTTTAATACATTGTATTATATTTATGAACTTTAAAAACGTTCTCCTGAAAAATCAAGTTTTTTGATTTATGACGTTGTTGAAAGGAGTGAGCGATATGTATAAATACACTCATTGTAACGGGCAGTATGGTAATCGGTACAAATTTGACAACGGCGTTCGTGTAGGTGGATAATTGTATGAAACCCCCGCCAAGTTATTATAACCGAACTATACTCTACTCGCACAAGCAACGGTTAATTTTTTTATTATATTTATTGATATGAATTGTGCTTTTTTTCTTCTTTTATATTAAGACACGCCCGGCGCTGCCTTGGATCAATATATGTATGTATGTAGACAGGGATTAAAACAATATAGTAAAATCCCGGAAACAAAAACTATTTTCTTTAATTTAATTTAATTTAATTACATTTTTTTAAAACATTTTCTATACATTTATTTGTCCGCCTCCGTAGGGTAATGGTCAGCAAGCTCGGCTGCCTATCTGGAGGTCCCGGGTTCGATTCCCAGGGGGGGTCAAATAAATATATGTGATTTTTTCACTGTAATATTTATTCAATATTACCCTGGACTGGTATCTGAAGCGGAGGGCTGATCACCTTTTCTTCATGTGTAAACGATCAAGATAACGCTGCGTTTATATGAAGCAGTGCCCTATGCACCATTGGGGTGCGGATGAGGGTTTTATTATTATTATTATTATACATTTATACTTACAATCTTATAATTTTAGTTAATCTTATAAAAAAGAGACTGAGTTCTTGTGCTTGGAGAGGGACTTTTCCTTCTTTTTTTGTTTTGTTTATAGTATCATGTTATACATTTAAAACATATATATTTTACAACTAATTAAGATTTTTTCAAATTTATATGTTAAATGTTAAAATCAAACACTGATTTTTAGAGTTTTTTAATTGTATTTCATTGTTGAAACACATAAAAAAAAAGTTACAATTTTTTCACCTTATTATGGCATTTTCAAATTAATGTTTTACATTAGCAACTGTCATAAATACAATTTAGTAGACTTTAAAAATCAGAGTTTAATTTTAACAGTTAATATATAAATTAAAATGGAGTTCTACAAATTAAATGCCAAATCTATAAATACAGTTTTTAAAGATGGAGTTTATTTTATTATTTATGTGCATTGATTATTATGTACATGGTTTATAGATCATTAAATTTATAAATTTTTTTCTTCTAACTTAAAAAAAAATGTTATTTTTAATCTGTGTTGGGAACAGGAAGGATAATCTAGTGTGGGCCAATCAGGAACTTGTCAGCATTTGATCTTTGCTGGGAGGAAACCACGTAAAACTCCTCAGGAGAAGCTGGACTGTTGACTGCCTGTCGTCAACAGCCTATCAGCTGTCCAAACTCAAAACACAGTAAGAGACATTTTTTTGTATTACGTTTTTTTGTGCATTTTTGGACTAAGTAGATTCTACTTAGTCCAAAAATGCAAAAAAAATTACTACAAAAAAATGTCCCAAACTGTGTTTTAAGTTTGGACAGCCGCTATGACAGGTCGTAAACCTTGTAAATACCCAGACTTCGATAACCTTTTTGATTTATGTTGAGATGTCACAAACCATTTATTAGAGTTAAATAAAGTAGGCACCCTAAAAAAAATATTACGAAATTCGAAATGAAAGAATTTTTAATATTTTTTTCGTTGTTCTCATAACTAATCATATTTAAAACCTCAGATCATATCGATGTCTTCAATCCAGTGATACTCATTACATAAGCGCCGTTTAACTAACAACCAAAAATTATATCAAACCAAGTTATCGCGTTAACCGTCCGTTGAAAGCAACTAAAAAAAAACGGTTGACTCAATATTTGAAAACATGTAACTTTTGGATTTATTAACTAAAAACTTAACGGTTTTTTGTTTGTTTTTCAAGGGTGTAACCGATGGTTACATTTAACTAGGTTTTCTACAAGTGTATGAAGCCGATCTTGCTAGTTCCCTATGAAGCTCACGCAGAGAGATGACGTTTCAAAATTAGGTAAAAAAATGGGGCTACTTAGAATATGAAGGGACAACTTTGCTTTTATTTTATAATTTATAACATTCGTTTTAACCTCCAACGTGGGGCGCACGCCCCACTGGGGGGCAATTTGAAATCCTTAGGGAGCAATGCGCAAATCTTAAATATTTATTACATCGTTGTTGAATAACACATTTAAAAAAAAATGTAACTCTGACTTTTGAAGTTTATTATTTAAGTGATAAAGGGAAATTACTAGAAATTGTGGTATTTACATAATGCATATGTGCATTTTTTTGTTGTTGAAATAATTCATAATTCGTGAAGATTTTTTCAGCATTTTAACCTTTCAGTTTTTTCATGCAATTATCCATTTATAGGATAAACAGCCACGCTGACATTACACATCCCTATTTAAAATCATATTTTTAAAATGTATCATTAAATATTTGTGTATATAAATGTTTAAATAAAACTTTTTATTTTCAATGTTGCCCGTTGATTTTTGTACACAACTCCAGATTCAAACTTTCAGTACATTCATGCAATTATCTATGTATAGATTGAACAGCCATAGTGACATTACACATCCCTATTTAAAATCACATTTTTAAAATTTTAATAAAAAAAAATAATAATAAAATTTTATATATGTATATATATATGTATATATTTATATATATATATATATATATATATATATATATATATATATATATATATATATATATATATATATATATATATATATATATTAGTATTATTATTATTATTTTTTCATAGAATATTTGTGTAAATAAATATTTAAATGAAAACTTTTAATATTCAATGTTGCCCGTTGATTTTTGTATACAACTCCAGCATATTAACCTTTCAGTTTTTTCATGCAATTATCCATGTATAGAATTTACAGCCACGGTGACATTACACATCCCCGTTTTAAATCATATTTACAAACAAATGTATCATGATAAAATTGATGTTTAAAAAAAAACTCATTTTTTTCAATGTTGACCATTGATTTTTCGTAATCAAAGTTACACATTATCCATGTATGGATTAAACAGCCACGGTGACATTACACACCCCCGTTTAAAATCATATTTAAAAAAAATGTATCATGAAAATTTTAATGTTTTTAAAAAACCCTTTTTTCTTCAATGTTGACCATTGATTTTTCGTAATCAAAGTTACACCATGTGGCTCGTCGAAGGTACCGGCTATATCTATGATATTAGATATGTAAAGAGTTGAAAAAAGTCGTCCTGTTGTGCCGAGTCATGCACTTTTGTGTATTGAAGGATACCAGACACACTGACTAAACGTTTAATTATAATACTTCAAACATCAGCCATAGAGCTTAGAGTTGACCTATGCCATCGAAATCCACCCATCAAAACGATATTCGATGTTATATGGTTAGAAAACAAAACCATGACCACTTTACATGGTGGCTCCATACATTTCAATTTATTTAATAAAAAAATAATATATGCATAACAAACAATATTTAAGGCGTATATATTAAAAGTAAGCAAGAAGACTTAAAGGTGTAGAAGAATCCCGCTTCGGAAAACTCCTTCGGACACATGGAACAGATCAATATCCAATGTGATATTGTTCAACATAGCGGTAGCTCTTCCTACAGGCATAACCATCGGCAGGTTGGTCCTGTGTATAGGAATGTGAAACAATCTATGCCGACGCTGTCTTAGGTAACTATCGGGAACATACAGACCAGTGCTCCGGATAATTTCAGGATTATCGATCATACCGCGCAACAATCGATAAAAATGCGTAATCAAATACACATTCCTTCTAGTCTCTAAACTATTGTAGCCAAGCATACCCTGGAGAAACATGCATATTACACTACACTCACTCCTTTCAACAACGTCATAAATCAAAAATCGTCAATTTTCAGTTGTGCATGTTTTCGGAATACCCAGAAAATGTACTATATCCCAGCAAAAGCGGCATATTTTTAACTCAATATTTACCCGCTACAGGGCAGAGAGTGTTGTTTTTGCATTTTGAAGAAAGGGTATTGTTTAATTATTTTTTTAAATATACTAAATATTTTTCAAATGGAGAAAAAAACTTCAGGTTTTACCTAAAAAGATCTGTTGCACAGAAAAAGTTCAATAAGTGGCTTGATATTTATTTTTAATGCATTTTATTATATTCTTAAACTTTAAAAACTATTTCGTTGTTGAAAGGAGTGAGCGACTAGCCGACAAAAATATGTATTTACCAATAGCCCGCAACTTAATTTTCATTTAACCAAAAATGATGTTTTCAAATGTTTCTCAAGTATGTGAATGTAATCCAGAATTCGGACCTCACATACAATTATGAAGAGTCTCTGCTTAATAAAAGTACTCTTCGTACCACCATATCTATGGTGGCTATTGTGAACTCGCGCATACTGTGTTACAGGTTTAATCAATATATCTAGAGGTTTCAAAAATTTGAGTAGTGTGGTTGTGAATTATGAATAGAATTGGTGAATGTTACTAGTGATCACTTGTACCAGCATATGAAGGTCGTAATCCCCGTAAATGCCCTGACTTCCATAATATTCTTAATCTATGTTTTTTGTTTTTTTTGAGGTCAAGGGATTTAGCATCCCTTATGTCAGTGCGACCATATTAGATCTATTGTGACCTCCCTCTGTATTACCGCTCACTGCCAAGACCTACGTGAGTCATATAACTCACGACCTGTCTTGGTGGTAGGAGCTTCACCTTCTCGGAATCCAGTAGATGTCCTCCAAGGATGTGACTTCGTTTGCGAGCGAGTGCGTCACAATTGTAGAGAATGTGGATTGGCGTTTCGTTATCCTCCATACAAAATCTGCATACTGGGGAGTCATGTAGTCCAATTTTTGTCATGTGTTTCCTCAGTCTGCAGTGTCCTGTCAAGGTCCTGGTTAGGATCCCTTTTTGTTTTTTGCTAAGCTTTAGAGCTTCTCTGGTGAATTTCCGCGAGTACCCCGTGATCAGTTCCTTTGCGTGTTTCATCCTAAATCTATGTTAGGATGTAATTTATTTTAATATTATTTTATTTATTTATTACCTGCGATGACACTGCCGGGCCTACATTTAATTATATCTCATAATCCATCTCGTCCGTTGGACCGGGAGACCAAAGTGACTCGTAACAATTCGGCTCGGTGGGCGATCACCATTTTGTTTTCCGGTCACACCCAAATCCGAAACGTCGCCTGCTTTAAGCCCGACGGCATTAATTCCATCTTCCCTGCGTTTATTTATACACACGGACTTTTTTTCATCATCTTTTTTTTATCGTGGCTCCGATAATTTACAGGCGGGTGTACTGGCGCGCTTAACCCTTTGACGGTAAACGAGTCTCGTGGACTCTTCATAGTTAAAAAAATCTTATTGTTTTAAAGAAAAAAAATCACGAATATAAGGATAAAATAAGACTGCCATTGTTGAAAAAAAACATTGTTGAGTCGCAAAATTGTTTAATGTATAAGGGTTTGAAAATGTATGATGAGATGCCTGAATGTATGAAGAATGAAACGGTCGGTTGCTTGCAGCCAGTTTCTACCCCCTTTAGCGACTATGTCGTCGGACCATCTCTGTTGGGGTCTTCCGACACCTCTTTTGTTCTCCCAAGGTCTACATTGTAAAATTCTTGGGGTCTATCTTTTGGGGTCCTGTCTTGCAGGGGTAGGTACCCCACAGAGGTAGGCAGAGAGATTAGAACGCCGTGCCAATTTCTTTGCAAACAATCTTCGCATCTTCTCCTCCTCTATCTTATACACACCCGCCGATTATTCCGACTCCTTACCTGACTGCTTCCAAATATTTGGCACACTTTTTCATAACAATTTTTCCTCGGTCTTCCTCTGTTACTATTTCCAACCACATTCACTTGACAATTTTTTTACTGTTCTCTTTCACTCATTAGATTCACATGACATTGCACATTTTCGGCGATCTCTTCATACTGTACCTATATATCGGGCAGGCAGGCTACTGGAATCGCTACGCGACCGACACTTTTAGCACCCCTGGCTCATTTTTACCCACGCAGCCTTTGCTACGTTTTATTTCACCTAATTAATAAACATGCGCGCGCATGTACATATATATGTATAAATTTAAACATGGCTATTATGATTGTTGTATTCGTCGGCAGTTAACAGCTACATGCGCCGGTCATAATTATACATGGACACTATTTCGTTGGTAATGAACATAACGAGTACCTATCCATAGAAAATATTATTAGTTTTCTATAAATATTCATAGATGTCACGTGCTGACACAATTATCGTATTTAAATATTTGACAAGTAGCATACTTCCCACTTTTAGCGCGCTTAAAACGATATTATTTATTTATGTGGCAACATTTTGATTGAGTTCAAATACGGGTTTTTCCATATACCTACTTAAAGCTTACTCAACTCGACCATAAATGCTGCCGAGAACTCACACGTGTCGATTATCATATAAATCCATAAAGATTCAACAGAAATAATGTAAAATGAATACAAAATACAAGACACAATACAAAAGTAACTAACTAATTATGATATAATTTCTTTGTAGGGTTATTTCACATCATTTTTCTCTTTTAAAAACCATTTATTTTTTAAAAGGTTTTTGAAAGAGATATTAACCTGATTACTTATAATCATTTATAATGAAAATGTAACGTTTTGGTGAGGAACTCCACATCTGTAGTGTTGCCGCATTGCATCGCAATGACAGTTGAGTGGAAAAAAAGTAAAAAAGCGCGCGTGAAAGTTGTCTGATCTGTTGAACTGCGCCTCCCGATTGGTCCGCCGCGGATGCTGCTCGGCCAATGGCGGCTCGCGGTGCGGGTAATTGGTGGGTGGGTGAATTAACGAGATAAATCGCCTCACTAACTGTCATTAATTCGAACTTGGAACGGAGAACCACTCGGAATACGGATTATCCGACTGTTCGAATTACTGAGATTCGTTCTAACAAATTGTATACTTTTTTTTGACATCACAACATAGATGAAGAAGAGTATGGAAGAAATCTAAGTATTGACAGAGCTTACGATCGGCATAGGCTTGGTCAAGTGATCACTTTACACACGTGTAACATTCATCAATTATACCCATGATTGACAACCACACAGCTCAAATTCAAAATCTCACCAATAGAGACATCTATTGGTGAGATGAAAGAAGCTTTTTATTGAGCAAAAACGCTTTCCTAACCTACTTAATTTTTTTAAACTTATAGACATATTATTTTGTCCGCCTCCGTAGTGTAATGGTCAGCACGCTCAGCTACCGTTCTGGAGGTCCCGGGTTCGATTCCCAGGGGGGTCACATAAATATTAGTGATTTTTTCACTGTAATATTTATTCAATATTACCCTGGACTGGTACCTGAAGCGGAGGGCTGATCACCTTTCCTTCATGTGTAAACGATCAAGATAACACTGCGTTAATATGACACAGTGCCCTATGCACGATTGGGGTGCGGATAAGGGTTTTATTATATTATTATTATTAAAAAAAAACAAACAACTTTCGTTTTTTAGGTTAATACCCTATGACTTAAACAATGCTTTTAAATACAATATATATATATATATATATATATATATATATATATATATATATATATATATATATATATATATATATATATATATATATATATATATATATAATATATATATATATATATATATATATATATATATATATATGTATATAGGTTAGTTTATAAAATAAAATGAAATTCCACCAGGAAACTTCAGTACTTACCTATAAAACTAATAAAATATATTCATTTTTCTTAAAGTCAATGAGTCGTATGTAAATTTCCAACCCCTGGTTTAGGTCTTAAGAGATAGGGGAAGATTTTTATTCGTCTCTCGGGGGAAATGACGTTCCTTGACTACGGCTTAGAATTTTTATGCTCGATCTAGTATTGAATGTGTCATTTTGAAAACAGGTCAAGTGGACAATAATAAAACCCTATTAGCATAATGAAATGAATTCCCCATACCGCTTGTAATTACAGACAACCCAAATCCGATGGAGCGTTTATTGCGCTCCACCCATTATGGTGAGATACATACACGTACACGGTACCACAGCACATGTTTTTTAGATGGAGTTGCATTTATTATAATATTTTTTGACATCTGAACATAATTTTAGTATCTAAAGCACTTTAGTTTCATTTATTACAAAGTTAAATAATTATATTTAAAATTACCAGTGCATTGTTATTGTAAACCCACTAGTTAGAAAATAATAAAAATTAAGGTAGGCTTTATTTGGGACACCCGCCTTAGATGAAGAAGCATATGGAAGTCTTGGCATTTACTTGGCTTGCGACCGTCATATGATGGTTTAAGTTATCACTTTACACACGTGTAACATTCACCGATTCTACTCATGATTGACTACACTACTCAAATTCTTGGAAGCTTTATACATATGATCCAATTTCAAAACATTGTGCTTTAATCACTAGTATTTCACTAGAGACATCTATTGGCGAGATGAAAAATGTTGCAGCTTCTTTCATCTCACCAATACGGCTATCTAAACTTAAAACATAGTAAGGGACATTTTCTGTAGTACGTTTTTTTTTGCATTTTTGAGTTTGGACAGCCGACTAGATGTCTCTAGTGAAATTTGCTTCGAACAATGTTTCGAAGTTGGATCATAAATAAAGAATTTCCAAGATTTTGAGTAGTGTAGTTATCAATCATGGGTAGAATTGGTAAATGTTACACGTGTGTAAAGTGGTCACTTAACGGCCTACCTATGACGGTCGTAAAGCCCGTAAATACGCAGACTTCCATATTCTTCTTCATCCATGTTGAGACGTCAAAAAAATAATACTTGTTCTTCCATGTACGTCACAATCCAAAAGAGACTTATCTTCTTATAATTTTGTCTTTGAGTGTGTTTAAATATAAAAAAATTAAAAAATGGTATTACCGTCGAATTCTGTGTCACCCTACCCATAATTTCATCTAGGTAACGATTTATCATTTATATGCCATATACGTATATATGTATAAATTGAAGAGAAGCGGACCTCATTGGCGCTCATTTGCATAAGTTTTGCATTGGAAATAAAATACAAAATGGCGGCCAGTAATAAAAATACACAATTTATGTCCATCTTGAATATTCATAAGTATGGTATATCTCGAAGTGGTTACGCTGATGCGTGGGGCGCTCAACCATTGCCACGAGAACTTAGATATATAACTAACGAAATAACTAACCACCTAGGAAGGCAGAGTGAATAGAACGCCACACCAATCTGTTATTGCAAAAAAAATCGCCTCTTCCTTATTCATGCGTCTCTTCGTATAAATCATACCCGCAAATTATTTCGCCTTCTGACCTGAGCGCGGGTGAAGAATTTGAAATAATTTCATCGTGACAACATTTTCTCGGTCTTCCTCTGCTTTTACTACCAGCAACATTCGTCTCATAAATTTGTTTTCCTGTTGTTTCTTCACTTATTAGATTAACACCTTTATCAATTTTATCGATAATGCTTATCGCAACCTTGAAGTATTGCCTCAGTATTGAATTCTTCCCCTATTTCACCATTCGTACATCGTTTTGCCGCACATTCGTCTGAGAGATCGCAAATCGAAATAACATAATGATTCAAATATAAAAATAAAACATCAGTATTATTGGATTACTTCTTTGATTATGGATTGGTTTGGATTTTAATGTTTTCGATATGTTAATGATATGGTATTGGATTTTAATGTTATCACGATATTTCAATTTTATAATCATAAATCATTGGTATTTTACGAGTACAAATTTGTATTTTTATTTTTAAATTATTCCACGACGTTCATGACAAATCGATAATTAAAATCTCATATCATCAATCTTAAGATGGTTGTCGATCGCTGCCTTGTAATCGTCATTTTTATTATTAGCCATACGATAGTGATTACATTCTACGGTAGGCAGTTATTATATTTTTATTTAACTAACAATCCAGCGATCTTATCGAAGGAAAATATGCCTCACAGGCGCGGTGAATAATTGGAAAAATAACCGCTTTGAAAAACATGTTTTTCATGAAATATGAGTAATAAAATGTGACTATGAAGTAAACATGTGACGTCACAAGACGGATTTTAAAAAAATATGTATTTACAACATTTTGAGTGTGTTTATCTCTAGATAACTAAACATTCGTCCGCGCGACGAGGTCCTTCTCTGAAAAAGCCAAGTGCACTTACTTCCCTGCACCCCGCACCCGCCAGTCTTTGTTTACAGAATAGCGATTTATTTTTAAATGTCTCTTACATTCATTCCTAATAAAACAAACATAAGTGTCATGTAACCAGTTACAATTATTAATAAATAACTAACTAACTAACTAACCATCACGCCGCTTCCCCGCAGGGGTAGGCAGAGAGAATCGAACGCCACACCACTCTGTCTTTGCAAACATTCTTTGCCTCTTCTAACAATCGGCGGGTATGTATGAGGAGATGCATGAACGTGGAAGAGGCGAAGAATGTTTGCAAGGACAGAGTGGTGTGGCGCTCTATTCTCTCTGCCTACCCCTGCGGGGAAGTAGCGTGATGGTTAGTTAGTTAGTTAGTTTTAGGCTGGTAAGTAAGGATAAGCACTGTATGGATGGCACGCCTGAGCACGTATGTATGAGGAGATGCATGAATGTAGAAGAGGCAAAGAATGTTTGCAAAGACAGAGTGGTGTGGCGTTCGATTATTTCTGCCTACCCCTGCGGGGAAGCGGCGTGATGGTTAGTTAGTTAGTTTTAAAACGGGATATACGAAAATTTTATTTGTGTCTTGTATCAGTAGGTAGTGTCAATAACTGGAGGGGTGTCGATAATTCTTCCATTTGCCCTAAATTACCAACGACACTTGGTTTAAAATGATTAAAGAAAACACTTGTTTTTTCCCACTTGAGTTTTATTATAGACTACATGTTTCAGAAGTTAAAATTCCATCATTCAGGTCTGTATAGTAACATTCAGGTCTGTATAGTTATTATACAGACCTGAATGATGGAAGTTTAACTTCTGAATCATGTAGTCTATAATAAAACTCAAGTGGTAAAAAACAAGTGTTTTCTTTAATCATTGTAACATGTCTTACCACAAAGTTAATGCCGAAACAAGAAATAAGATACTTGGTTTAATTGGTGAAACATTTAATTGAAACAATATGCATTTGAGAGTTTTTATTGAAATCTGTTAGGAAATTGTAATTGAAAGTGGCGATTCGGAAAGGTTACGAATGCGCACATTTGTCCTTCTTCACTAACCGACGGTTTTGTAACGGATACTGCCTATTGTTCTGGAGAACCATCTTATCTGTAAATGATGCTGGATTCCTATAGCTATAGACAGGTATGTGATTAACACTCTAGCTCACTGTAGAAATCTCGTATTGTACTTTTTTATTGAAAAAAATGTTAAACTGTTTAAAAAAATGTGTGTGGCGCCATTAATTTTAAGTTAGAAAAATCGGGGAAATTAAATGTAATAAAAACATTTTTTCATTAGATATAAGTTTCATACTGACATATATTTAATAAAAAAAGGCATTTATTAGGAAAAAAGGCAAATTTTATCCTGACATTCCTTGGTGACATCATTTTTTTATAAAATAACAACTACGTGGTTTTTTCACATACCATTTATTTGACCAGTGACTGTGTTTCGTCATTACCGACATCATCGGAGTGGTGATGGCGATAACAACGAAACCCGCGCACTGGTTAAATATATTGTATGTGCAAAAAAACTAGATAGTTGCTATTTTATTTTATCAATTTATGCCTGTTTTATCTCGGAAATGATGTGAATGCAAGTGATGTGTAAATGTTCTATAAGTGATCACTTATGTTAGCCAGTGCGAGAGGATGTATGTATATATATATATATATATATATATATATATATATATATATATATATATATATATATATATATATTTAGTTATATATATATATATATATATATATATATATATATATATATATATATATATATATATATATATATATATATATATATATATATATATATATATATATATATATATATATATATATATATATATATATATATATATATTATATATATATATATATATATATATATACATATATATATATATATATATATATTAATTGATTCGGCATTAACTTTGTGGAATGACATGATTATTAAAATTAAACACTTGAATAATCCACTTAATCGAGTTTTATTTTTATTTACGACTAGTTTCGAAAACGACAATTGTTTTCATCTTCTGGTACAAATTAAAACTGATTAATTGATGACTGTTTTAATTTGTACCAGAAGATGAAAACAATTGTCGTTTTCGAAACTAGTCGTGAATAAAAATAAAACTCGATTAAGTGGATTATTCAAGTGTTTAATTTTAATAAAATACACATATATATATATATATATAAATATATATATATATATATATATATATATATATATATATATATATATATATATATATATATATATATATATATATATATATATATATATATATATATATATATATATATAGATATATATAATTTAGAAAATCAATTATCATGTCGGCATTTGCAGGAAAGGGTTAAGTAACAGCCAACGCTACAATAGTGCGGTGAGTGATTTAACTCAATTGGGTGTAAAAATAGTGAGAACATTATGCAGCGGGAGGTAGGAACTGAATAACTTATTGTTAAATGATCGATCTGTTAATAAGGTTGCGACGCCCCTAAATCGGGAAATGCGGGGCAAGTTGTATCATGCAACGTTATCAAAATTGTATTTAGCTTCTACCTTACTACGAACAATGTTTTTTTGCTGTCGCAAACTCTCTGTCCTTTCGTTCAATGGTACCCAAAGTGGTCCTTACGGAGTAAATGTAAAGAAAAATCACAAGACAAAACAAAGTCACTAATATACTTAATGTAATATAATCCGAGATGAATTGTCTAAATCTAGTAGTGCTGAGAAGAAACAGATGCATCTCTCTTGGTAGACCGTTCAGCAGACTAATTATCCTTCCTACAGGCATTAATTTCAATATTTAATAGGTGATATTCTATTTTATTTTCTAGTAAAGATTGCAAAAATCTACTCGTGAATGTGATGAGACGTCATCACAAAATGTCCCTGATTTACTGTAGGCATGTCAAATTGTTGTAAAAGAAATATTTAAATTGGAAACAGAATGTGCCAAAGAAGGTATTCAGTCGACAAATGTTGTTGAGGCAATAGGACATAAAGATCTATCGGATTTAGTGGTGTCTTATTTAGAAAATATGACGACACGAATAAGATTTAAAGTACAGGTGTAATTATTTAATTGTAAAACCTTCATAATGTAAATTGTAACTCTATCTATTGTATGTAATGTATTAAATGTAATAATTAAAAAATAACGAATAATAATATTACAAAACTTGTATTCATATGTAAGTATTTCGGCTCAACACAGGCCATGCCTAAAGAGCTGTAATACATTTAGTAAAAAAAATGTATGTCTCTATGAAAAAAAAAATATTAACAAAAAAGACAACTATGCAAATGAGCTATGTGACAAATCTTGATTGATATAAAATATCTAATCCAATTTGTATTGTTGTATTATTTGTATTGTTTTTAGGGATTGACTGAATTATTTTTTTTTATATTATTATTATAATATTTTTTTTTTTTTTTATATAAAAAGCTTCTTTACATCTCACCAATAGATGTCTCTCGTGAAGTTCTAGTGAATCAAGAACAAGGTTTCTAAATTGGTTCATACATATAGAACTTCCAAGAATTTAAGTAGTGTGGTTGTCAATAATGGGTAGAATTGGTGAATGTTACACGTGTGTAAAGTGATCACTTGAACCAGCCTATGACGGTCGTCAGCCCCGTAAATGCCCAGACCTCCATATTCTTCTTCATCTTTGATGAGATGTCAAAAAAATAATATGAAAATAACTCCTGTAATTGGAGATAATCCAGATTTTGTGAACAAGTATTTGGACACACTCAAAATGTTGTATTTTTTTTTTAATTATCCACTTTAATTTTTAAGATATATAAACTAAATATGCCATAAATCCTTGTACATAATAGACAAGGAGAATTTTCTAAAGCAACTAATAAATATATTTATTTTAAATAAGGTTTGCTGTATCTTTCCTCGATATCCCCATTTAGTGGAGTGAAGATTAGCATATTACTGTATCTAACATAAACTTTATGCAATAATGCATTGTTCTAACAGTTTGAAAGATGCTGTACCTACTACTTACCTAATCATACTCGAACAAGTGCTGGTACATGAGTAAGTACTAGCCTGTTTCAACTTGCTCATTCAATATTATCACAATCACCTTATCTTATCACTCATATCCTAAACGAACTAAATTATTTTACCTGTATTCAATCTCCCTTGAGCTAAATCAAGAATAAACATTATTTTTTAACACCTCAACATAGATGTCCGCCGGAACATACCATATATGTCCAACATAGTTTGATTTTGTCCGCCTCCGTAGTGTAATGGTCAGCACGCTCGGCTACCGTTCTGGAGGTCCCGGGTTCGATTCCCAAGGGGGGTAAAATAAATATAAGTGATTTTTTCACTGTCATATTTATTCGATATTACCCTGGACTGGTACCTGAAGCGGAGGGCTGATCACCTTTCCTTCATGTGTAAACGATCAAGATAACACTGCGTTTATATGACGCAGTGCCCTATGCACCATTGGGGTGCATAGGGCAATATACAACATAGATGTAAAAGAAAGAATATGGATGTCTGGGCATTTACAGGGCTTACGACCATCATAGGCTGGTTTGAGTGATGACTTTAAACACCTTTGACATTCACCACTTTACTCTCGATTGACAGCCACACTAGTCGAACTTTTTACCGTGCAACAGATCTTTTTAGGTAAAACCTGAATGTTTTTTCTCCGTTTGAAAAATATTAAGTAAACTTAAAAAAATAATTAAACAATACATTTTCTTCAAAATGCAAAAAGTACATTTTCTGCCCTGTAGCGCGTAAATATTAAGTTAAAAATATGCCGCTTTTGCTGGGTTAAAGTACATTTTCTGGGCATTCCGAAGACATGCACACCTAAAAATTGTCGATTTTTATTATATGACGTTCTTGAAAGGAGTGAGCGATATGTACTTATTAATTTTTGTTGTAATATCAATAAAAATCTTGTTGTAAATGATTCCTTAGTGTAGTAAACCCAGAAATTATGAACAAAGATTAAGACACGCTGAAAGTATTGAGTTATTGAATATATCCTTGTTACCTACATTCTTAGCTTCTTCCACGTGTCTAATTCGATGTTTGAGCAATCAATTTTTCACGTGCGTCATAAAAATTAATTAATTCTCGTCGTTGAATTTTTAACTGTTATTCCATTGTCAATCACGATTGTAATTTAGTATCTATGCAATTATCGCGTCAGTCTTCAAAAGATGACCCCTCTCCTAGTTCTAGCCATGCAATGAAAGCGAGAGTGGCAGTATTTAATATTCTGGTGGACGGTCATAGGAATATTCATTGTGTAGATCAGGGATGGGGAACCTTTTTGAGCCTGAAAAAAAAACTATTTTATTACATGTCGCTTGCCACATGCCAGGGGAATGAAATTACAACAAATGTTTGTGTAACCTCAGGTTTTTAATATAAACAAAGTAATAATACATCTTAAAAAAATAATTAAGCACTTATTAATGGTGAAATAATTTTTTTTTAAATATACCTAGTAAAAAAATGTACAACCCAAAAACTTTATTATTACTGAGATTTTTGTTGCTGGATGCCAGATGGCATTTTTTTATATCGGGTTCTTAGCTGGTAGCTTTCAATAGATTAAAAAAAAAGTAATAACCCGCAAAGCCTCTAATTAGAAACATGCCTGCAGGTAGGATAGTAAGGTTAGGGAAGGTAATTTTGAAAAATACATCATAAACACCCAGACCAAATGAAAATAAATCTTTCTTATTGGCAATTGGCGGGAATCGAATCCGCGACGCCAGTTTCACAGTCGAGCGTCTACCCAACTCGCCACGGCGCCTGTCAGTACCTACGGCAATACAAGCAGCATTATTTTCGCATGTAACTCCACTTATTACATATATTTGATTTAATAAAGAAAATAATGATATATATGCAAATGAGTCGATGGAAAAATGCCCATTGCTATACGTATTTTTTAAACAATTTAAAATTTCCGTAATGGATAACCAAGTTGTAACTTCTTTATTTTCTTTTTTCCTCTGGACTGGTCCATCGAATCGATCTCACTTAATTCTTCCAAAATAATTCTCAATTTTTTTGTACAATCACTTGATTTTTTTCTCTTTATTCGCGCGCTATGTAAAATCGTCTCACATGCCACCTACGGCACTCGTGCCATAGGTTCGCCATCCCTGGTGTAGATACATAGTTGCATACATTACGTTAGGAAAACAATAAACGGATAAAAACAATGTTTTTTGTTGTCGCGCACGCTCTATCCTTTAGTTAATAACCTTTTCTTTCTCATTGTCCGTCCCGATAAACGTGAAAACTTTCAGTACGTGAATCGGATATGTTTTTAATACCGCTTTTGATCGAGTATACGTACCCGCCTCCGTGGCGTAATGGTCACCGAGTTTAGCTACCGTGCTGAAAATCCCGGGTTTGATTCCCAGGAGGGGGTGAAAATAATTATTAACGATTTTAAACTGTTGTATTTATTTGATAATACACTGGATTGGTCCCTGAAACGCAGGAGTGATTTGCAGAGTGACCTTGCCCTCCGTGTAATAACGACCAAGATGACTTACAGTATCGAACAGACTAATTGAAAGAAAACTTTTTTTCGTATTTTCAACACCCTCTAAAAAAATATATTATTAGATTAAAACCAATATTTTTAGCTTTTCCACTTTATTTTTATTTGACCAGCGACCGGGTTTCGTCGTTACCGACATCATCAGACTGGTGGACACCAGACCGGTCTGATGATGTCGGTAACGACGAAACCCGGTCGCTGGTCAAATAAAAATAAAGTGGAAAAGCTAAAAATATTGGTTTTAATCTAATAATATATTAAAATGCAATTCCATCACGAAGTGCCAGTGGATAATATAAATCTCTAAAAAAATGTTTTACTAGTATATATCGTGGGTGTATTGGCAAAAAATGTTAACTCGAAAATATGCAATTTCGACTAATGATTCAGTACTATAAAGTTTTCAACTAACAAATATACTAAGTAGGTTTGAAATGTCATATTATGTGGTTTTAAAAGTAAATTCAGCTTTATGTTTAATAGCGGGTATTTTATTCAGGATAAAAGCTTTATAAAACAGGGATTATTCAAACAGAGATTTTAGGGTTATTGTTTTTTGGAAGTATTTACCTACCCACAATATATATTAATAAAATATCCCGCGGTCACTCGATCTGTATTTCAACGAATCGCATTTGGGTTTATACGTGCGTGGTTAAGAGGTCTATAACCGATCCCACCCGCCAATGCTCATCCATGGTGTTGATGGTGTTGAAATCAAACCATGAGTTCTTTGTTTACCGACGGGTTGGCGACCCATAACTGGAGTTCTCTCTCTTATGGTGAGAACGCCGCGAAAGGAAGCGGCCGCGAGTGCCAGGAGTAAAGGAGCGCGAGGAGGTAGCCAGCCGACCACACGCGCGCAGGACGGATGGGTCTCGAACCAGCCGCTGGCCTGACGTGAGTCATGCGTCGGTTTAACGACAATCAGACGTGAGGCGTCGTGGCTGTGACAAAAAAAAACGATGGAAAATATATGTCCTTGGTGTCACCTTTACTTCTACATATTGTGACTAATCAAATTTGATCAATTATGGATCTAACGTTTGTTTTGTTGGACCTGTACCGCACCGTCAGGGCGTACTACCCTTTACTATGAATTGGATTAAATAATACTATATTATTTTTTGACATCTCATCAAAGATGAAGAAGAATATGGAAGTCTGGGCATTTACGGGGCTGGCGGCCGTCATAGGCTGGTTTAAGTGATCACTTTACACACTTGTAACATTCACCAATTCTACCCATTATTGACAACCACACTTTTTTATTTACCAAACGTCCAAGTGACTCTGAAATCTTGATACGGCTTATGCAACACCGCTTATCATGTCCCTACTCAGGCTTCAACTTTGTAAGTTTCATAGCCTATGCCTACTCGTGAGTGGATTTACTCTTTATGTTTAAAGTTACTATAAATTTATGTAATTCATGAGTGAAAATTCTAAGCGAAAACACTCGCTGCACACTACTCAAATTCTTGGAAGTTCTATATATATATGAACCAATTTTAAAACATTATTCTTAAATCACTAGAACTTCGCTAGAGACATCTATTGGTGAGATGAAAAGAAGTTTTTTTTTTTTAATCTTTGATCAGGTGTCAAAAAATAATATAAAAATAACTCATGTAATTAGTAGGGATAAACCAGATTTTGTGAACAAGTATTTGGAAACACTCAAAATATTGTATTATACAAATGTTTAATTTTATGAAAATAACGAGCCGTCACGTTGCTTCCCTGCCAAATTAACTAACTAACTAACTAACTAACCATCACGCCGCTTCCCCGCAGGGGTAGGCAGAGAGAATCGAACGCCACACCACTCTGTCTTTGCAAACATTCTTAGCCTCTTCTACATTCATGCATCTCCTCATACATACCCGACGATTATTACGACTCCTGACCCGGCCGCTTTCAAGAATTTGACATACCTGATTGTGCCAAGTTTTCCTCGGTCGTCCTCTGCTTCTTTTTCCAACTACATTCGCTCCATAAATTTGTTTAACCGTTCTTTCTTCACTCATACGCTCCACATGTCCAAACCATCACAACACACCTTTCTTAATTTTATCGATAATGCTTATCTCGGCCTTACATTCTTTCCTTATTTCATCATTCGAACATCTATCAAACATCGTTTTGCCACACATTCGTCTGAGGGATCGCATTTCGACTGCATTCAGTCTGCTTTCATCCTTCTTTTGCCAACTCCATGCTTCGCTTCCATACATAAGGGTTGGAACCAGAACTCCATTGTGTACTGCCAGTTTAGCTTCCGCTGATAGATTTTTATTTGCTAAAACTGATTTTAGTGCACCATTCACTCTCCTGCCAAATTATCTTTGCAAATAATCTTTACCTCTTCCACATGCATTTCCTCCTACATACCCGCCGATTATTTATCATCAACTGAAACATTGATCATATAAGTGTTATGATTATTGTCTTTGGTCTAATTTTTGGGCTGTTTTAGTCCGAAGTAATTCTGACGTGTTTGGGGTCTGACGTTTGCCGTTTGAGTAGAATCCTCTGTGCTGGTTTTCCCTGAGTGGTACAGTAAGTCTGGCTATTTGGACAGTCGCCTCACGTTCTGGAGAAGCACGCGCTACGAACAGCACTTACTCAGCACCGATAACCCTCAGGAAACTAGCTGTTAGATAAAAAAAAATTAAAATAATGGATAATTTGACCCCAAGGGCGCTTCAATGCGTTTGAATTGGGGAAAAGAAGAAAGTGAATCTTATTTTGCAAACAAATGTGTTTTTAGTCTTCTTCTAAAGATCATTTCACTCTCACTTTTTCTATCTTTTTATTCATTCAAACTTATCTTAATGGTGCATAGGGCACTGCATCATATAAACGCAGTGTTATCTTGATCGTTAACACATGAAGGGAATGTGAACAGCCCAGAGTAATATTGAATAAATATTGAAGTTAAAAAATCACTTATATTTATCTGACCCCCCTGGGAATCGAACCGGGGACCTCCAGAACAGTAGCCGAGCGTGCTGACCATTTCACTACGGAGGCGGACTAACTACTGGTAGAAAGGCATTCCACGCCATCAGGCTTGCAATAGCAAAGGCATGCTCGCCAAATTTAGAGCGCTGCTTACGAGCTGTTGAGATCACCCATGGCAGTTTTATTTATTTATTTATTTATTTATGGTTCACAAACAATGAAAAACATATGACAATAAACGATATACAGTGCAATACAAATAGTTTTGATGTTTTTCATCAATTAGATGAAAACACTACAAGCTTACAGGAACAATAAAGGTGCAGGTTAAACATATATCGCTTAATCCTTTCAAGAACGTCATAAATCAAAAATCGTCAATTTTCAGTTGTGCATGTTTTCGGAATGCCCAGAAAATATACTTTATCCCAGCAAAAGCGGCATATTTTAAACTTAATATTTACCCGCTACAGGGCAGAAAGTGTTATTTTTGCATTTCGAAGAAAAGGTATTGCTTAATTGTTTTTTTTTTTTAAATATATTAAATATTTTTCAAATGGAGAAAAAACATTCGGGTTTTACCTAAAAAGATCTGATGCACAGTAAAGAATTCAATAAGTGGCTTGATATTTCTTTTTAATATATTGCGTTATATTTTTAGACTTTAAAAATGTTCTCCTGAAAAATCAAGTTTGTTTATTTATGACGTTCTTGAAAGGAGTGAGCGATATATAAGGAATAGAAATTTGTAGTTGTTGTCAGTCGTTTTTTTTTACAAAAAGTGTCATTTTTTCTACAGCAACTATGTACAAGTAAAATAATGAAAGTTTAATAAAAAAAATATAAATAAATATTTTTGAAGTCACAGTTTTCTGTGTCCTTCTGTTCTTGCCAGCCATCTTGACTGATGTTTTCTTTGTTTTTTGGCGTAATCTCTCGGTTAATCCAGGGTTAAAAGCTCCACCTTTTTAAATTGATATTCATGTATCAGAGTTCAAAATATCAGATATGCGCATCGTCTGTGTCATAAACAGTATTGTCACCGCTATATTATGTGCAAGTCTCAGAACTACCACAGCCGCTGGCACGGGCGACGCTTCTAAAACTGTCATGCATCTCCTCAAACTGCATTCCTGACAGGATTTACGACCCGTTTGTCGCTTACAAATAGTCCTTCAATTATCCTCGAAGACGCCTTCACCAACGGCACTTTTCACCATTAGATTTCAGTTCGTCGTTTGAGGAACACGCGGACGAGACGTTTCTGAAATATAAATCAAGCTTATATTTGATCCATGAAGCTTTGTTAATGAGTAGCTTGAAAACGTTGGCGTCGGTAGGTGTAGATGAAATTTTTGTCGACGAATAAAAATCATTATTTTTTTATCTCAACATATGTAGATGAAGAATAATATTTAATTCTTGGCATTTACAGGGCTTACGATCGTCATAGGTTGGTTAAGTGATCACTATACACACGTGTAACATTCACCAATTCTACCCGTGATTGACGACCACACTACTCATTTTTTAATCTTCTAGATATATTGATGAGAAAGTAAAGTTAAAAAATTCCTACTACTACTACTACTACTACCATCACGCCGTTTCCCCGCAGGGGTAGGCAGAGAGGATGGAACGCCACACTCTTCTATCCTGACATACACTCCTAGCCTCCTTCACATCCATACATCTAGTCATACATGCCCTCCGATTACGCAGACTTTTAAAAAATTCCTAATTGGAGATAATCCAGATTTGTGAACAAGTATTTGGACACACTCAAAATGTTGTAAATAATATAGAAGTCTGGGTATTACCATGGCTGTCATAGGCTAGTTCAAGGGGTTACTATACACACGTGTAACATTCACCATTCTACCCATGATTGACAAACACACTAATCGAATTTGAGGACATGTTCTTTCATATTTGAGTTCTTGGCAGCATCTATGATTAAGTTGAGTAAGCTTTTCATTTAGCAGATACTCTTATAAAATGTATGTAGGATTCTTCTCGAATTATTTGACGTACTAGGAGACCGTTAACCGTTTTGAATATCGAAAGCATTAACTTTGTGGATCATATTGATATATTATTTCGAGAGATAAAAATACTTTGTGTTCTGATCCACTCACATTTTTATTAACCAACTAGTTTCGGCAACAACCTGTGCCCTCTTCAGGGTTTATTTATTACTGGTTGTTGCCGAAACTAGTTGGTTAATAAAAATGTGAGTGGATCAGAACACAAAGTATTTTTATTTCTCGAAATAATATAATAAGTTAACCAGTTATTTTATTCGCAACATTTTCAGTGTATCTGAAAACATGATTTTTTTTCTTTTAAGTGTCAAAGTAAGTTTTGTAGCTCGAAGAGATATTACGCCATGCCTTATATTGTTTTAATATGGTATTCATAACCATTTTCGCGCGCCTCGAGGTGCCTTGTATCGTGTCAATGTGGTATTATTGAACTTTGATGTGTTACTTGAGCCCAGTATAAAAAAAATATCTGTATTTGGTCTACAATAATGAACGTATCGCGACAATAAGTGTCACCCTGTCAGGGAAACAATGAATCATGTCTATACGTTCATTATTGTGTACAAAATACAGATCTAAATGTTTTTTGTACTGGGCTCAAGTAACACATCAAAGTTCAAGTAGCCCCGTTCTACGGTACCTTGTATTTTGTCAATATGGTATTTTCAACCATTTTCACGTGCCTCGTGGTGCCCTGTATTGTGTCAATATGGTATTTTGAGCCATTTCCGCACGCCTCAAGGCACCTTGTATTGTGTCTTTATGGTATTTACAACCATTTTCTTGCATCTCGAGTTGCCTTGTAGGTCTTGTATCAATATGGTATTTATAACCATTTTCGCGTCTCGCAGTGACTTATATCGTGTCAATATGGTATTTTCAACCGTATTCGGTTATCTTTTGGAGCATTTTTTTCCTAACTCTATCAATTTGAGTATCGATGTTTGGATTCGACTACATCGGCCATCCTGCCACGCGCCTGGAGGTGTTTCGTTATCCAAGCACGTAACTGAATTAATGTTGGCGCGGCCAAAAATTCCAAACAATGTACATATATATATTCTTTTTATTATTTACGGCTACGTGCATTAATTCCCTTTTGTCTGGCAACACTCAAATAATTATTATTGCTGTGAGCGTGTCACCGCTATTTGATCCTTGCAACATTCGGGTTAGCGGTCAAAACATATATATCTACGGATATATTTTAATAAAAATTTCACTTGGTAAATATCACTATTTAAATAGTGGTATTTAAGGGTATATTCGCTAACAAATCATTCATTCCACCGGAGAGGTCACATGTCTGTTCACGCCTGATTTTTTTGAAGAATGTATGTTGGATATTTTTTGTTTTTTTTTTCAGAATATATCGCGCACTCCTTTCAACAACGTCATACATCAAAAATCTTGATTTTTCAGTAGATCGTTTTTAAAGTTTAAAAATATAATAAAATGTATCAAAAGTAAATATCAAGCCACTTATTGGAATTTTTACTGTGCAACAGATCTTTTTAGGTAAAACCTGAATGTTTTTTCTCCATTTGAAAAATATTTAGTGTATTTAAAAAAATAATAAAACAATACCTTTTCTTCAAAATGTAAAAACAAAACTTTCTGCCCCGTAGCGGGTAAATATTAATTTAAAAATATGTTGTTTTTGCTGGAATATAGTAGTACATTTTCTGGGCATTCCGAAAACATGCACAACTGAAAATTGACGGTTTTTGATATATGACGTTGTTGAAAGGGGCGAGTGATATATATGTACAAAAAATATATAATATATGTATATACTTATATACTTTTTTAACTTCTTACCTTTCAATAACTCTTTTCTTTTCAAGACAATGTAATTATTTCAAAGAAAAAGTTACTTTTTCAATGCAACAACGGTATTTAAAAAAATAAGAGTTACGAGAACATCTGTAGTTCTCGAAACTAGTCATGTTTACATTTATTCATTAATTAAAAAGCGCTCTTTTACAAGTGGTCAATTTACCACCAAGCCTTTTTTGCTTTAGAGCGTCGATTCTTAGCGTGCAGCATAAAGAAGGTGGGTCAATCGTTTCAATTTAAATCACTTGTAAATATCTGCCTTTCAATTTGTATTTTTATACCTCGATATCGGACCCCGCGCAGGGGAAAGGAGGTGGCGGAGTGAAGGGGGGCACAAGGAAGACAATGGATCTTGGCGCGTGCGCAATGCATTGTTATCCCCCCCCCCCCCTCTTCTACACTCGGAGGCTGTACGCGTGCCAAGATAGGACCTTATAATAGACACGTATGTCCGTAAGGGGTGTCGATAAATAATGGTCGAATGGGAAATGTGATAGCTGGACATTTTCCGTAAATGCTTTGGCACTGTTCCGGGTCTGTCTGCTGTGCCGGTTGGGGCTGTGAAGGCGTCTGTGTACCGGCCAGCGTCGGGTTGGAATCGGATCTAGCTGACTCACTGAACTGACTAATACTATCCTTATCATTCATAGTTCACTTTGTGTAATACCACTTAATATCTTCATGACTAGCGGTTTCGGAATAACCATTCCATCATCAGGTCAAATGTAGACCAAATTAGCTTAAGTTTAAGTGATCACTTTTAACACGTGTAACGTTTACCATTCTACCAATGATTGACAACCACATTAATGAAAAACTTAACCAACTAACCATCACACCGCTTCCCCCAGGGGTAGGCAGAGAGAAAAGAACGCCACACATTACTCTGTATTTGTAAACATTCTTCGCCTCTTCCACATTCATGCATCTACTCATACATAACCACCGATTAAACCGACTCCTTACCTGACCGTACACACCAGTAAAAAATTATAGCATCTTGATGATGATAAGGTTCTTGTCGAAACCGGTTGAAAAAAGTGTACCAATAAAAGTGGTTAAAACAAAGTTGTTTTATTTTATAAAGTTTATAAAAATTATAGCATCTTTCGATAGGGTAGTCAATTTTGTGCCACCCTGTAATTTAAGCAATACAACTTATTTTCGCTAAGAAATTCAAGCAAATTCTTATGTAGAAAGCCTTCGGCGACAATTCTTTCGCGGTTAGGTCATATATTACTTCCGCGGTTTCCAGCTTTCCTGTGCGTCGGACTTCAAAGTATGCTACAACAACCCAAAAACGAGTCCAGTATCATTTTCAGGAATCGATTTTCATCAATTGAATCGGCATTCACAAATCGCTCACTCCTTTCAACAACGTCAAATATCATAAAACCTGATTTTTCAGGAGATCGCTTTTAAAGTTTAACAATATAATAAAATGTATTAAAAATAAATATCAAGCCACTTATTGAACTTTTTAGTGTGCAACAGATCTTTTAAGGTAAAACCTGAATGTTTTTTCTCCATTTGAAAAATATTTTGGATATTTAAAAAAATAATAAAACAAAACCTTTTCTTCAAAATGCAAAAACAACACTTTCTGCCCTGTAGCGCGTAAATATTAAGTTAAAAATATGCCGCTTTTTCTGGGATATATGTAGTACATTTTTTGGGCATTCCGAAAACATGCACAACTGAAAATTGATGATTTTTGATTAATGGCGTTCTTGAAAGGAGTGAGCGATGTATATTATTTGTATTTATCATGTAACTGTGTACTTTAAATGTGTAGTCATTAAAATAATAACAAATCAAAGAAAGCGTATCCAGTTTAATATATGTAGTTACCTAACATTTTTTGGGCATTCCGAAAACATGCACAACTGAAAATTGACGATTTTTTTTTTATGTATAACGTTGTTGAAAGGAGTGAGCGATATGTGGAACGAATGAATGAGGAGAGAACGGTAAAAAAATTATGAGGCGAATGTAATATTTGGAAATAGGAGCAGAGGAAGGGCATAATAAGTAGGTCAAAAACTTGGGCGTGTTCAGGTAGGAAGTTGGAATGATCGACGGGTATGTATGAGGAAAGAAGATTCATGAATTTGAAAGAGGCGATGTTTATTTTCGAAAGCATAGTGTTGTGGCTTTCTTTTCTGTCCGCCTATCCCTACGGAAAGTGGCGTGATGGTTAGTTAATTGCGCACTCCTGGTGATCAAAGATGATAGATGAATATAATAGGGAAGATGATAATGTGTATCTTACGCAGACTTCATCTCTAGCAATATAGAAGGTAAATTAGAACGCGTGTGTAAGACCGATTGCCACATATCGCTCACTCCTTTTAAGAACGTCAAAAATCAAAAACTTGATTTTTCAGGAGAACACAATGTATTAAAAATAAATATCAAGCCACTAACTGAACTTTTTACCGTGCAACAAATCTCTTTAGGTAAAACCTGAAGGTTTTTTCTCCATTTGAAAAATATTTAGTAAATTTAAAAAAAATATTAATCAATACCTTTTTCTCTAAATGCAAAAACAACACTTTCTGCCCTGTAGCGGGTAAATATTAAGTTAAAAATATGCCTCTTTTGCTGGGATAAAGTACATTTTCAGGGCAATCCGAAAATATGCACAACTGAAAATTTACGATTTTTTTATGTATGACGTTCTTGAAAGGAGTGAGTGATATGGGATAGACATAAAAGCAAAAACAGTGAGGACCAATTCTCTTCTAAGAACTTCAGAAAGGAGAACTTTGAGGTGCATAACCGGAAACACGTTAAGAGACCAAATAACGAACATGCAAATTCGGAAAATGTTTAGTGCGGATGATATACATCAGTCAGATGGGGAAGACAGCGAAGACGATTCTGGAATGCCCATGTCAATAGAATGCAGGAAAATAGACTGGCCCGAATTGCTCTTCAAGAGAACCCAGATGGAAGAAGACCTCCTAGAAGACCTCCAAAACGATGGGGAGACGGTTGGCAGTCCACATCATAAGAAATGGATAACGGAACAGACAGATCCGAGGATCTATAAGAAGGAAGATTAAGAAGAAGACCAAGGAAACGTCATAAAGAGACCTCCTACGACAATGGTTTGGCAGAAGCACCAAATCTCTGTTCCGACCTGCAGCATCAAAAGCGAAGATAGCCATGATGATCGCCGATCTTCGTTAGAAGTGGCACAGAAAGGAGAAGAAGAGACCTCGAAAAACCATGCATTGTCCCAAGAACATTGGAAGGTTAAAACACAACCAGTTTACTATACGTGGAGTGAGCGAATACTACGTCACAATCAGTTGATATCTCACCTATATTCCGTAACAATAGTTCTGTTGGTGAATGGAGGGATTCTTTCCAGCCATCGGGACACGACATGTGAACTGTTTTGGGTCATCTCCGTCGCGCATTGTTCCGCGGATATGGGTCACCATTGTTCCGCGCGGAGACAATGGACTGCCGCCCCTGGGCAGGGGGCCGCAGCGCCCAGAGTGCCGCGAAGGGCCCGCGCGAGAGAGGGACGGACAGGTGGGTGAGAGCGACAGGTGACGGGCGAGTGTCGCATCCCGTCACGGTGACGCGTGACGCGTGTCGCGTCTAGTGACACGAGAGAGAGAAGAGAGAGAGGAGAAAGAGAGATACTTCTTCTACTACTACTACTACTACTACTACTGCTCGGCTGTCCAAACTTAAAACACAGTTAGGGACATTTTTTTGTAGTACCTACGTTTTTTTGCATTTTTGGACTATGTAGAATCTACTTAGTCCAAAAATGCTAAAAGAACGTACTACAAAAAAATGTCCCTTACCGTGTTTTGAGTTTGGACAGCCGTATTGTTGCTGCTGCTACCATCACGCCGTTTCTCCGCAGGAGTAGGCAGAGAGGATGGAACGCCTCATTCTTCTGCCTTATGAAAAAAATCGTGGATGCTTCTTTTTCATGAACCCGATGGTGCATAGGGCACTGCATCATATGAACGCAGTGTTATCTTGATCGTTAACCCTGGATTACGCGCGTTCCATATAGAAACCCGACCAGTGCCTACTATGCCATATCCTTACTCAACCCTACTGCCTACTCTGATTAAAAACTTTGTGCATATCGTAGTCGTACAGGAGAAAGTGACCAACTAACAAAACGTAAAATTTTCAGGAGGGCCATTTAAGTCACTTTTGCTTGGCAACAAAATAAACATCAATGCAGTTTGTCATTTTTAACAAGTTGATATATTGTACAGTATCTACTCAATGAATTAGGGCCACGCAGAATTTCGCGCAATTTCTCAATTCAAACAGGAATAACTCAGAGAAAACCTTGAATAAAACAACATTGAATTTTATTTACACAAGAACACTTTATTACGCTTAAATTATGCATATATTTTCATATAAATATAGTTAGTATTTATTATTTCCACCTTTGGCAGAAATAACTGCCTCAATTCTTTTTGGCATACTTAAAATGCACTGTTTTATCGTGTTTTTTATTTCTTCGTCTTCTGACCTAATTTTTTGAATTTTTTTTTTAGACAGTCTACTGTCGGATTTGGGAATGAGTATACCTTATTTTTTAACATGCTCCATACGTTTTCTATAGGATTAAGGTCCGGAGAATTTCCAGGCCAGGGGAGCAAAGGCAGATTTTTGTTAGACAAAATTTTTATTATTGATTTAGCCCGGTGGCAAGGTGCCCCATCCTGCATGAAGGTGTATGGACCTTCTGTTGGGTCGAGTGTATGGTAGAAGGGCAATAAAATTCGTTCGAGGACCTGCTTATAGGAATTTTGGTTCATTGTTCCTTCCACGAAAAACAACGGCCCAGGTAAATTGTTAATAATACATGACCATATCATTGTTGCAGGGGGGTGTTTGATAACTTTAACCACACAGGCCTCATTGTAACGTTCCATTGGTGTTCTCCTGACGAATCGACGGCTCTCTGTCACGGCTTCTAACCGGCACTCATCACTAAAGATGACCTGAAAAATAATGAAAATTTAAGTTTAATTCAAATATATAAGTTTATTGACTAAAATGATATGTTGAAAATTCAATTTAAATAAATACCTTTTTCCAATCATCTACCGAGTAATTTCGATGTAGCCTGGCCCATTTTAATCGATCCGCTTTCATTCGTGGTGTCAATTTTGGTACTTTTACAGGGCGCCTGCATTTCAGATTTACTTCGTAAAGACGTCGCCTCAGTGTTGATACCGATATATTTATACCCTCTTCTTCCAATTTTATTTTTAATGTTTTTGCTGATGCACTTCGGTTTTCTAAGGCACTTTGAACGATTTTTTGATCAGTCCTCGGTGTTGTTTTTCTAATCTTACGACAGTTCTTTCGCTGATTGCTGGTGGCGGGTGACTGATTTTTTATTGATTTTGAAATTTTGTCCACTGTTTGACGAGAAACGTTTTCTTTTTTTGAAATTTCTCTATTAGATAGTATTCCTAATTTCAGTAGCACTATAACACTAGACTTTTTTTCCTCAGAAATGTCTTTACTTTTTCCCATTTTGTCCTTTTCAAAAAAAACACTTGTGTTTACAAAAAAAAATTATACTTTATGAACTAAAATTAAAAATTAAGTTTTTTTCACAAGACACGATAACTATATAACCTCTCTGAACAAAACAACAATCAGAACTCAAGAAACTTCACTAATAAATGAGAAAGGGCTTTTTTTTGAACTTTCAACTATCTGTCTACCTGTGCTAATTAGGGACCTTTCTCAGAAAAAGGGTTTAAAATTTTGTAAACGCTTAAATAATCCAGGTATATTTTACATATTATTGAAGGTAATATACATGATATTAGATGTCAATAAAAAACTTAAAGTATTTATGTAAAATAAATGTAATAATCCAAAAGATTTCAGAGTATTCAAAAAAATAATGGGTGGCCCTAATTCATTGAGTAGATACTGTACTTCCAAGTTTAAAATCCTTTGGGATTTTTTCCAGGGCAATATTATGCTAGTAAGATATCAAAATAGTCAATGATCACATGTTTGTACAAAATGCACTTGGTCACTTTCTCCTGTATGACTACGATTTATCAAATCCATACCTTCGTTTGTTAATTTGGACCGCCAAAGATCGTCAAATCGCACACAGCGGTGATAAGTAAATTGGCTGGTTTTCTATTTATCAGCGATCTCGTATCGTCTCGTATCGGTGTCCCACTGACGACCGCCAGGAACCGATAAGCAACAGCCATCCGGGGCATTCCGGTGGGCTCTCCGACATGTCCGACATCTCCGACGAGCCCGACATCTCCGACTCGCCAATAGGCCACATTCCCGCGGGCACAGATCGGATCTCCCCTTTGTGGGACCGCGAACATTCGTCGGACGGCATTCCTCGACATTCGGATCTTCGTGAAATCGTGAGTGATGAAAGCGGACACGTCGGGTTTTGAGTTTTGACAAGCGACAGGCGTTTCTTCGTGACGTTTTTTTCATGAATCAGTATTTTCTTGCAATTAATTATCTTCTTCTTCTTCTTAGCCTTGTGGCCTGTTTTTAACCTTTTCGGGAGTACAAAAAATGATGCCCGACTTTCTCTGGGGAGTGGTTTCTTTTTACATGAAAATTTTTATATTACAAGATAATTATATTATGAAGATAATTATAAAGTTATGTTAAAATTATTTAATAAAAAAACACCTATTCGAAATATTTTTCAATTATCACAAAATTACACACAAACATCCACAGATATCATTGCTATACAAGTTACATCATACTAACTGAGAGACGGACTTCGTCGTTCATTAACGTCGATACTCCTTTAAAGAAAATTTCCACTGACGTTCATTTTTGGCACTGAAGCGGAGGGCTGATCACCTTTCCTTCGTGTGTTAACGATCAAGATAACACTGCGTTTATATGATGCAGTGCCCTATGCACCATCGGGGTGCGGATAAGGGTTCGAATGAATGATGAATGACGTTCATTTACGTTCATACTCCCGGACAGGTTAAGAGGGATTAGCCTTCTGACATCGACATCGACCATTAAATAACGATAATAAAAATATACCACGTTGAAACAAGCCCGCCTCCGTAGTGTAATGAACAGCACGCTCGGCTACCGTACTAGAGGTCCTGGGTTCGGTTCCCAGGGGAGAGGGTTAAAATTTATATAAGTGATTATACACATATTTTGATTTACACATACAGTGATTTATATATATTTATATTAGACTGCACTGAAGCGCAGGAGTGATCAATTTGCTTTCATGTAAGTAACCTTCGATCAATCAATTTGCCTTCCGTGTCCTATGCACCATTTGATGCATTTAAGGGCACTGCATGGTCCTATGACGAATGTGTGGAAAATCATTGTATGACATAATTTAAAACGAAGATATAAGGAAGGAATGTAAGGCTGAACGAGGAATAATTGAAAAGATTTGGAAGAGTTATTTGCGGTGGTATGGATATGTGGAGCGAATGGATAACGGGAGAATGACTAAGAGAATATATGTGGCGAATGTGAGAGGGAAACCAGAACGAGGACGACCAAAAAAGACTTGGCACGATCAGATCAACCAGAACCTAAAATCTGGCGGTGTTAAAAGTCTGCGTAATCGGAGGGCATGTATGGATGTGAAGGAGGCGAGTAGTGTATGTCAGGACAAAAGAGTGTGGCGTTCCATCCTCTCTGCCTACCCCTTCGGGGAAACGGCGTGATGGTAGTAGTAGCATGGTCCTATAATATATATATATATATATATATATATATATTTATATATATATATATATATATATATATATATATATATATATATATTATATATATATATATATATATATATATATATATATGTATATATATACATATATATATATATATATATATATATATATATATATATATATATATATATATATATATATATATATATTTATATATATAAATATATATATATATATATACATATATATATAAATATGTGTGTGTGTGATTATTTCTCTAGTGGTGGGGGGTATCGGTATCTCACACGTGGAGCATGCTCCGATGGTATCCCATAATGATAAATTATCGATCTGTGAGTCGGGAGTGACTGGGCGAATTTTTTGTTTATTATATCCTACAGGGCTGGATCTAAATATAATTCCTAGAATTTATTTATCATTCTTATGACCCTAATTCCTGCATTTTTTGTGCGTACTCATATGGCGCTGAATCGTATGGAAACAGTGTTATATTGATCGTTAAATACACGAAGGTAAGGAGATCAGCCCTGCGCTTTAAGTACAATAAATATTGGATTGAAAAATTACTTTGTACGCACTTAATTAAATAATATTCTATTGAATTTTTATTTTTATTTTTATTTATTCGGGAATTGTACAGCTTTACATTAAAAAAAGTATATAGTTAACAATAGTTACATTAACAATAATAAACATTACATTACATTAACAAAAATAGTTACATTAATAAAAAAATCCAATTAAACGATTCCACATTTATGTTATAATAACTATTAAAAACATTCAGAGATAAAAAAAAGTATGGTATGGTAATATGTTTTCCAACGCTAGTTATGACTTTTTGCCAGCGTGATGGCAGTATTTCCCATTTTTTCAATGCCTTATTCCTAGAGGCGAAAATTTTAATCAGTGCTTGTCTCATAACTTCTTCTTTTTTTTATTTTTTGCGTGCAAAAAAAATGTTCGCGGCAGCATTTATGGTTGATATGACTGTTGAGATCGTAAATTAAAA
Source organism: Brachycentrus maculatus (assembly GCF_059751285.1). Lineage (NCBI taxonomy): Eukaryota > Metazoa > Arthropoda > Insecta > Trichoptera > Brachycentridae > Brachycentrus > Brachycentrus maculatus. The sequence continues at coordinate 109,703 of NW_028281146.1, forward strand.
ATAACTACGAAATGTAGAAAAACCTAGATCTATATTATAGGTACTTCATTTTTTTTTTTTTTCTTTCGCCATTTTTTTCTTTATTTTTTATTGTTATTTGTATTTCATTTTATAAAAAAATGTAAAACATATATGGCTGACTAAATACTGCACCCACCACTTGGTCAAGCTGGATTTTAAAAAAATTATTATTATGAACTTTTAAAGGATTTAGACAGACCCACAAGAAGAAAGCATTTCACCCATCGCTTATGCAAACCGTGATAATTGTTTTATTTTTATTTTACATACATGTATATATTATATAAAAAAATAACATGTTTTTCAAGTGCACCCCTGTTCAAAATGTATGATCATACCGAATATTCATAGATCTATAAAAATCACATTCCAATCGATACGACTATCATTCAAAACATCGATTAATCGACTCTATATATACGCCATGCGTAGACCATAACCCCGAATTATTATACTTTATGAATATGTTTAAAATCTACCTTTCCGGTCGATATGTCCATATCAATAATATACTAAGGAAAGAAAATAGGAAAGGTGCTAGAATTTAAAATATTTTTATACTAGTAGTTTATCTCACATTCATACTGATAATTCCATAATTGTTTTCTATTGTTTTCTATTTTCATTAATAATATTAAGAATGTAATTTTAAACTCACGGTTTTTGTTATTTGCGGATGACCTAAAGCTTTTCTTAAAGGTGACAACTTTTGACGATTTTCGTCTTCTCCAAGCAGATATATCAAATATATGTGAATGGGGAAGACGAAACAAACTAATGTTTAATGTTTCTAAGTGTTCGGTCACGTCTTTCACTAGGGCCCAAAAAACATTATTTTATCGCTACAAAATGAACGACCAAAATCTGATGCGAGCATCGAATGTTAGGAATCTGGGCGTTAGATTTGTGAGCACCCTGACATTCCACGATCACATAGAGGCAGTCAGTGGTAATGCATTGAAAATGCTAGGATTTGTTCTGCGTACTGCCAGGGTTTTCCAAAATACCCGCGTGCTGAGAACTCTTTATAACTCCTTGGTGCGAAGTAGACTCGAGAGTGGCTCGATGATTTGGGGCCCACACGAGCTTAAGTACTCTCTTATGGTGGAGAAAGTCCAAAAGAAGTTTTTGAGGTATCTCTACATGAGAGAGTACGGCTATTATCCTTGGCTCTACCCGACCCAGTTTCTCCAGGGTATGCTTGGCTACAATAGTTTAGAGACTAGAAGGAATGTGTATTTGATTACGCATTTTTATCGATTGTTGCGCGGTATGATCGATAATCCTGAAATTATCCGGAGCATTGGTCTGTATGTTCCTGATAGTTACCTGAGACAGCGTCGGCATAGATTGTTTCACATTCCTATACACAGGATCAACCTGCCGATAGTTATGCCTGTAGGAAGAGCTACCGCTATATTGAACAATATCACATCGGATATTGATCTGTTCCATGTGTCGGAAGGAGTTTTCCGAAGCGGGATTCTTCTACACCTTTAAGTCTTCTTGCTTACTTTTAATATATACGCCTTGAATATTGTTTGTTATGGATATATTATTTTTTGTTGTTGAATAAATTGAATTGAATTGAATTGAATAATAAAACAAAACGTTAAAATCTTTCAAATGGTGTTTGAAATAAATCAACTATTCACCAATTTAAAAAAATTGACATCTCAACATAGTTGAAGAAAAATATGTATGTCTGGGTATTTACAGGGCTTATGACCTATAAAAGCTAAATTAGGTGACTTTACACACGTGTTAAATACTCAATTCTACCTACAGGTACTATATATTCGAGTACAACCACACTACTCAATTATTGGAACTCCTTCATATATTATAAATCTCATAACGCTATGTGTGAATTTACTAAATCCATCTATGTTGAATTGAAAAAGCTTTTTATTTAGCAGAGACCCTTTATTTGTTTTTAAAGCTGAGATAAGCATTATCGATAAAATTAAGAAAGGTGTGTTGAGATGGTTTGGACATGTAGAACGAATGAATGAGGAAAGAACGGTAAAACAAATTCATGAGGCGAATGTAAGTGGAAAAAAGAGCAGAGGAAGACCGAGAAAAACATGGCACGATCAGGTATGCCAAATACTTGAAAGTGGTCAGGTTAGGAGTCGTAACAATCGGCGGGTATGTATGAGGAGATGCATGAACGTGGAAGAGGCGAAGAATGTTTACAAAGACAGAGTGGTGTGGCGTTCTAATCTCTCTGCCCAATCCTGCGGGGAAGCGGCGTGATGGTTACTTAGTTAGTTAGTTACAATATATTGAATTATTTCTCTCGCTATTGACGGGGCATGATTGCAACGTATTCGCTTGCGGTAATTTCTCCTCAGGTAACTATTGGAATGTCTTATTGTTTTTCTCTTTGGAATGTCGCAGGAGAACATTATCTAGACAACGGTCTGTGGTCTCAAATTTACGACTTTTTAGTTTTGATGAACTGATGTTTTCAGTTTTAGCTTACAACGCAGTAAAATATACAAAATTTATCTTTCCTCTGTAGATTACTCACTTCGCTCACTCCTTTCAAGAACGTCATAAACCAAAAAACTTGATTTTTCAGGAGAACGTTTTTAAAGTTTAAAAATATAATACAATGTTTAAAAAATATATCAAGCCACTTATTGAACTTTTTATTATGCAACAGATATTTTTAGGTAAAACCTGAAGGTTTTTGCTCCATTTGAAAAATATTTAGTATGTTAAAAAAAAAACAATACCTTTTCTTCAAAATGCAAAAACAAAACTTTTTGCCCTGTAGCGGGTAAATATTAAGATAAAAATATGCCGCTTTTGCTGGGATACTCGTATAGTATATTTTCTGAGCATTTCGAAAACATGCACAACTAAAAAGTGACGATTTTTGATTTGTGACGTTCTTGAAAGGAGTGAGCGACTTGTCTTATAGGTTATACAGTATCGAACAGATTAATTGAAACAATTTATTTTCGTATTTTCATCACCCTCAAAAAATGTTTTGGAGGTGTTCCTTGTATTATGGACCAGGGCTGCTTCTTTCAGTGACTGAGATGATGGATAACGAGAAGTATCACGTAATTCTCATGGAAAAGATATTACCAGAGATACAAAAGCGAAGGTCAAATTCTAATGGAATATTTCAGCAGGATTTAACCCCCTGCCATAAATCCAAAAAAATATGAAATTCTTCTCACAAAAACAATGTAGTTGTTAATAATGGGTAGGATTAGTGAATGTTACACGTGTGTAAAGTGATCACTGACTTAGATGTTCAAAAATCGCTTATTTACAATTTAATTAAAATAATACGTATAATTTGAAGTAGACGTTGGATTTTTAAAGGATAACGAATCAGTTATCAGGAATGAATTACTTCTCCTTGTTAAACATACACTTTCCCTTATAACTTTTGAGACATTACTATCTATCATTAGAATCCTAACTGTCCACCAAACCTCCTCCCTTAGTTTCTCCCTCTACCTCCTTCCCTTTGCCCTCCTTATTATAATCTTTAATTTGTGTTTTTTTTTAATGTTCAAGTACTATCTACCCTCTGATTGCAAACAGATCTATATGGTATCAAACGTTTTGACCAATATCACTAGTCTGTTTTTGGTTGGTTGTGAGATATTTCTTTTCAGCAATAAGCCCGCCAATGTACTTATTTATTTTTTGTAAGTTTAAATAAATACATAATTTTAATTGAACACTTGATTTGTTAAATTCCACGTATTTTTTGTAACTAACAAGTCACATAATACCCGATACTGAATCGAAGGATACTTTAATATATGATGATGAAATACAATAAGAACATACTTATGTATTATTCTCTACTCGAATTGTTGCCTTTGAGACGAAGTGGGTACTGGCTTTCTGTAATTTATAACTCAATTATGAACGATTTGTAAGAAAAGTATAAAAAAGCTGTAAGGGAAGACAGAGCTTATTTTATTTTACGCTTTTCCATTAGCTTTTGAGCTTAAAGCTATGTTTACGGGGTGCCATTCCATAATGAAAAATATATTTTTTTGAAAGTGTGTACAAAAGTACTTTCTGAGATAAACGCATCTAAAGATGCTTTCTAACCCTTATCTGCACCCAATAGTGCATAGAGCTCTCAATTCGAACATCTATCATACAACATTTTACAGCACACTAGCCTGAGAGAACCTATTTCACCTGCATTCGTGAGATTGATCAATATATCTAGGAGTTCCGAAAATTTTAGTAGTGCAATTGTCTCTTGAATGTTTTTCGCAGTTACTTTGTGGCACATTTTATAAACGTTATAAAATAAAACAACTTTTTTTTAACCACTAAATGAATTATTATTAGAGTATTTCAATGTTTTGGAATTTAGTACATAAACCCTGATGATGGCAAAGTTCTTGTCGAAACCGGTTGAATAAAGTGTACCAATAAAAAGTGGTTAAAACAAAGTTGTTTTAAAAAAAATATAATTGTCAATTATGGATAGAATGTAGAAAGTTGCACGTGCGTAAAGTGATTACTTAAACAGCCTATGACAGGTCATTTGCCCTGGAAACACCGAGACTACCATATTCTTCTTCATCTACGTTGAGATATAAAATAAACTTATTACCTCATGCAACTTGTATCAATCTGGGAGTTTATCTTCCACACACTCTTACGTATGTATTTATCAGTTGCTAAACTGATTTGTGAATGAAAGTTTCATACAGAATCGTAAATTTTTATTCAGATTTGAAGATTCGGTCCTAAACGTCACTGAAAATTAAAAAAATATCTATTTATTGTTTCGGCATTAACTTTGTGGTAAGACATGTTACAATGATTACGGAAACACTTGTTTTTATACCACTTGAGTTTTATTAAGGACTGCTAGTTTCGAAACTATGAGTTTCGAAACTATTAGTTTAAAAACTATTAGTTTAAAAACTATTAGTTTTTAAACTAATAGTTTTTAAACTAATTAGTTTAGAAACTATTAGTTTAGAAACTAGTACTCAGTAGTAACTCAATTGCTATAAAAACAAGTGTTTCCTTAATCATTATTACAAAAAATTGTATGGAAAAAGTGTCTTTAATCTTTTTTTCCTGCTACGTCTTAGGTTCATGCATCATGGTAATGGTTACTTTACCAGCCTACGACAGGTAACACACCCAGACTTCCATATCCTTCTTCATCTATGTTGAGATGTCAGAAAAATGCAGGATTTTCGCCATTGCAACGGTATGGACCGGCGCCGTCTGAAATTCTCATCTCTCGCGGTTAGCAACATTGTGTCTTGACTTTTTACGACTGCAGACCTTGTGTTGGCCCATAGCCCGCGTTAGTGCGCGCGTCCACTGCGCGAGACAGGCGCGCCTTAACTTGACGGACGACACCCCGTGCGCGCGCACCTTTATGGTGAACAGTTCTGACCGCCGGACGTCTTGGATATTTATTTTTTTATTTTTTTTTTATTTCTTAAGTTAGCTTATATTACAACTAATAAAAACAATTATATAAACTTAATTTACTACATCTACATATCGCAGTCGTACAGGAGACAGTGACCAATTAACAAAACGTAAAATTTTCAGGAGGGCCATTTAAGTCGCTTTTGCTTAGCACGAAAATATTGACAACCACACTACTCAAATTCTTGGAAGTTCTATATATATGAACCAATTTAGAAACCTTGTTCTTGAATCACTAGAACTTCACTAGAGACATCTATTGGTGAGATGTAAAGAAGCTCTTCACTAAGCAGAAACTTTTATATTAGTATGTGAGATTTTTTTTATTAGAACACCGTTTTTGTCTGACACAACACAAGTTGATTCCTCTATAATTTTTTTGATGAATTGGCTTACGACATACATATGGCTTTATCGTGAACATGTAAATTAACGTTTATGGTGTTCCATTAGTGAGGACAAGATGCTAAACGCGATTCGGATCGTGAATGCGTTCAAATAATAACAAAAAATAATAACTATACACATCTGATGATGTACCTACCATGTCGTGTAGTGTAGACAGGATGGGCGCGGCTGTGGTCTTCTCTGATTATAAAAATACATGAAATTATATGTGTAAACCTGATGCACATAATTATATACATTACATATGTACAGTGGCGTGCGTCCCATACAGGCGCGTAAACAGTGCCTACCCCAATATAGTGGAAAAATATGGAAAACAGTTGTAGTATGAGGGATGTTGGTTTCAACATAAACTTCGACTTCTAACCCTTATCCGCACCTAATGGTGCATAGGGCACTGCATCGTATAGACGCAGTGTTATCTTGATCGTTACTTATATGAAGGCAAGGTGATCACTTCTGCGCTTCAGGGACCAGCCCAAGGTAATACTTAATAAATATTGGAGTGTAAAATTAATACTATTTATTTTCACCCCCTTCTCCTGGGAATCGAACCTGGGACCTCCAGCACGGCGGATAAAACTTAGGAGGGTTGTGGCCCTTGTGGTAGTTCATAGATATATGGATGTGAATTTTATTTTTATTTTCATTTTTTTCTGAAGGAATAACTCGCAAAGCGTCTATTTTAGAAGCTTGTCTGCAGGTAGGATAGTAAGGATCGGGAAGGTAAATGTGAAAAATACATCACAAACACCCAGACCAATTAAAAATAAATATTTCTTGAATTCATTTTGCAATTGGCGGGAATAGAACCCGCGACGCCAGTTTCGCAGTCGAGCGTCTACCCAACTGCGCAACGGCGCCTGTTGAAATTGAAAGGAAAAAGTTGGATGGGTACCGTTTTTATGGTATAGTAAGATGGATAAGTAAAGGAATCGTGGTGAAGAAAAGGATCCAAGGGTTTTTATTTTATTTAAATGTTTCCTAAAGAAATGATAATACATCTTGCAAAAACATACACCAAAAATGAAGTGTAATATTTAAAAAAAAAATATTATTTTTTGACATCTCATCAACGATGAAGAAGAATATGGAAGTCTAGGCATTTACGGGGCTGACGACCGTCATAGGCTTGTTTAAGTGACCACTTTACACACGTGTAACATTCACCAATTCCACCCATTATTGACAACCACACTACTCAAATTCTTTGAATTTCTATATGTATATGAACCAATTTAGAAACCTTGTTCATTAATCACTAGAACTTCACTAGAGACATCTATTGGTGAGATGTAAAGAAGCTTTTTACAAAGCAGAAACTCTTATATTAGTATGTAAGGTCCGAATCCTGGATTACAATCACACACATGAGAAAATAAGATTTTTTTACTAAATTTATTCCTTTCCCCCATTTTGTACATCCCTGATAAATATAATATGTTGACATAACTATGTATTTGTATGGATTTTGTACCTACGTTATGGAGAGGTATCCTTGTTATATTCGGTATGTAGTTCAAACGGTCGAATGGAGCCGCTCCTTAACACGCCTTCAAAATAAAATAAAATAACGCATATGCTGTGAAATCTCTATGGACGAACACTCGTTTTACGAAAATTCGATTTGTGAACACTCTATTAAAAAAAGGGGGAATTTTAGATGGGAGTTGCATTTATTACTTCCCTTGCTTATTGTGCTCATGGTTTATAGATACGTCATTTAAAGTGTGTCTAAATACTTGTTCTCAAATCTGGATTATCTCCAATTATAGGAGTTATTTTCATAATAATAAAAAGCTCATTTTCATCTCACCAATAGATGTCTATAGTGAAGTTCTAGTGATTCAAGAACAATGTTTCGAAATTGGTTCATAAATATAGAACTTCCAAGAATTTGAGTAGCGTGGTTGTCAATCATGGGTAGAATTGGTGAATGTTACACGTCGTCATGACGTCAACTATGACGGTCGTCAGCCCCGTAAATGCCCAAACTTCCATATTCTTCTTCATCTTTGATGAGATGTCAAAAATAATAGGTTTAGAGATCATTAACTGGATTTTTGTTTCTTCTAACATTTGTTTTATTTGAATCCCTGTTGGGAACAGGAGGGATAATCTAGTGTGGACCAATCAGGAACTTATCTGTATTTGCTCTTTGCTGGGAGGAAACCACGTTGCACTGCTCAGGAGAAACTGGCCTGCTGACTGTCGTCAACAGGCCTTCCGTTCCACTAGAAGAGGGTTCAGCATTTTGCGTCCTAGCTTTGTTTATTTTTTCAACCCTTATGATTTCAACTTCGTTGATTCTAACCCCTATGTGTAGAAGTGAAGCGCGGACTGTTGTACAAAATACATATCACCGTTGCGCGCGGTAGTTTTCAGCACCGTTAGGGAAAGGTTTAGCATGCCTCTAAGCATGCTCATAAGTAGCATGTGATCTGTACATTGAACTCAAAACCTAGCACAACGTCCTAACCACGGGTTGCGGGTCGCGTTGGCTAAGGTCCGCGCGCAGGTAATAACAAGCGATATCGTACTCATACAGGAGAAAGTGACCAAGTGCATTTTTTTTACAAAAACGTGATTATTGACTATTTGATATCTTACTAGCTCAATACTGCCCTGAAAAAATCCCAAAGCGATATTTAGTTTGGAATTATAAAATATTGACCTGTTAAAAATGAGTAACTGGATTGATGTTTATTTTCTTGCCAAGCAAAAGTGACTAAAATGGCCCTCCTGGACATTTTACGTTTTGTTAGTTGGTCACTTTTTCCTGTACGACTACGATATGTGTATTACACCACTTGCGATAATTATGAACGCCGATTGTGCTGTACCCCGCGACATGTGAACACGAAATCATAAAGTCGTATGAAAAAACTAAACACCGAATCGACTTGCCGGCCGCGTTTTTCAAAGGTGGTCCTTACAATTTATCACTTTTTTTTCTTTTTTTAATTACCTAACGTCCAAGTGACTCTGAAATCTAGCTACGGCTTATGCAACACCTTTTATCATGTCCCTACTCAGGCTTCAACTTTATAAATTTCATAGCATATACCCTACTGGTGAGTGGATTTACTCTTTATGTTTAAAGTTACTATAATTTCATGTAGTTCATGACTGAAAATTCTAGGCAAAAACATTCGCTTTTTATCACAAATTGAGGTTGTCCATATATATATTGAACACGGGAGTCGTGTTCAATAAAGATAATGATTCGTAGCTGGTTTTATGTGTTTTGAAAACAGGAAGGAACACACTTGTTTACGATGTTTAAATTAAAAGTAAAATTTGAGTTTCATAAGGGTTTTGAAAATTTTACGAATTTAAGTTTTTCTGCATGACTTTATATTATACGCAGTGAATGTACCTATTAATCGCACTTTGTAAACGATTGATTCCTTGGTTAAATTTTTATTTTATGCTAGGAACAACGTTTAAGTGTAGTTATGTTTCTTCTTCTTCTTGGTGTAGGCCTTGTGGCCTGCTTTTAAGACGGATAACCCCCCGCGATGTTGATTCCCAGCTGTCAATCCATCTCTTTAGTGGTCTGCCCGAGAGTCGTCTACCTTAAGGTTGGCAGTGCAGTACAATGCAGGGGAGTCTGGATGATTCCATTCTCCTCACATGCGCATACTATTGTCTCCTTCCTAGCCTTTCCCACCTAACATCATGTTTGATCTCGCATATCGTAGAGGAGAAAGTGACCAACTAACAAAACGTAAAATTTTCAGGAGGGCTATTTAAGTCACTTTTGCTTGGCAAGAAAATAAACATCAATACAGCTAGTCCTTTTTAACAAGTCAATATATTATACTTCCAACTTTTAAATAGCTTTGGGATTTTTTCAGAGCAATACAAAGCTAGATAGCTAGCTAGCAATACAAAGATATAAAAAAAAAACTAACTAACTAACCATCACGCCGTTTCCCCGCAGGGGTAGGCAGAGAGAATAGAGCGCCACACTATTCTTTTTTGCAAACATTCTTCGCCTCTTCCACGTTCATGCATCTCCTCATATATACCCGCCGATTGTTACGACTCCTAACCTGACCACTTTCAAGTATATGGCATACCTGATCGTGCCATGTTTTTTTCGGTCTTCCTCTGCTTCTTTTCCCACTAACATTCGCCTCATAAATTTGTTTTACCGTTCTTTCGTCACTCATTCGTTCCACATGTCCAAACCATCTCAACACACCTTTCTTAATTTTATCGATAATGCTTATCTCAGCTTTGCATTCCTTCCTTATTTCACTATTCGCACATCTATCATACATCGTTTTGTCAAATAATCACGTTTTTGTAAAAAATGAACTTGGTCACTTTCTCCTGTATGACTACGATATGTCTCTTATCCTAGTGTTCCTCAATTGTAGTGGTTTTATTATATGTATACATATTTTTAAATCCAAACTTCAATCGAAAATCCAAGCCAAGTTTGCAGTACTAATATTCATAACCGGAGACATTTCTCGCAATACGCGTTCTTATCGCACGCACCGTTTTGCGTTTTACGATCGCCTAGAGCCCTGAGCGGCCCATTGCACCCTGCGCACTGCACTCTGCGCCGGATACCTAGTGCACACTTGCTGCACGAGAAGCTAAACGCATTTCCGATATGCCATTAAGATGTGACTGCTATAGTTTTTTATTAAAATTCCTTCTGTATTTGGATTTAAGTTTATTTATTAAAGAATAAAATAACTAGTATGTATTTTTTTCCACATTGATTTAATTTGACCAGCAACTGGGTTTCGTCGTAACTAACATCGTCAGACTGTTGTGAAGCTAGACAAAATTCTTTTCATCTCACCAATAGATGTCTCTGGTGAAGTTCTAGTGATTCAAGAACAACGTTTCGAAATTGGTTCATATAGATAAATAGAACTTCCAAGAATTTGCGAGTGTTTTTGCTTAGAATTTTCACTCATAAATTACATGAAATTAAAGTAACTTTAAACGTAAAGAGTAAATCCACTCATGAGTAGGCATAGGCTATGAAACTTAAAAAGTTGAAGCCTGGGTAGGGTTTTGATAAGATAAGCCGTAGCTAGATTTCAGAGTCACTTGGACGTTAGGTAATTAAAAAAAATTGACTAGTGTGGTTGTCAATAATGGGTAGAATTGGCGAATGTTACACGTGTGCAATGTGATCAGTTAAACCAGCCTATGACGTTCGTCACCCCGTAAATGCCTAGACTTCCATATGCTTCTTCATTTTTGATGAGATGTCAAAAAATAATAGTGGTATTTACTAAGTAAAACTTAAATTAAAAGTGGGTAGATTTTACCACAAAGTGACTGCCGAATCAATTAATGTAAATTTTTATTACCTTAGCCTTTTCCACGTTCAAACATCATCATCTCATACATCGCTCACTCCTTTCAAGAACGTCATAAATCAAAAACCGTCAATTTTCAGTTGTGCATGTTTTCAGAACGCCCAGAAAGTGTACTATATCCCAGCAAAAGAGTCATATTTTCAACTTAATATTTACCCGCTGCAGGGCAGAAAATGATGCTTTTGCATTTTGAAGAAAAGGTATTGTTTTATTATTTTTTTAAATAAACTAAATATTTTTTCAAATGTAGAAAAAACATTCAGGTTTTACCTAAAAAGATCTGTTGCACAGTAATAAGTTCAATAAGTGGCTTGATTTTTATTTTTAATAAATTGTGTCAGCACGCTCGGCTACCGTTCTGGAGGTCCCGAGTTCGATTCCCAAGGGGGGTAAAATAAATATAAGTGATTCTTTCACTGTAATATTTATTCAATATTACCATGGACTGGTACCTGAAGCGGAGGGCTGATCACCCTTCCTTCATGTGTAAACGATCAAGATAACACTGCGTTTATATGACACAGTGCCCTATGCACCATTGGGGTGCGGATAAGGGTTTTATTATTATGATTATTAAGAATTGTGTTATATTTTTAAACTTTAAAAACGTTCTCCTGAAAAATCAAGTTTTTATTTATTTATAACGTTCTTGAAAGGAGTGAGCTATATATGCTCTCCGATTATCCCGACTTCTGACCAGACAACCTTCAAATATTTAAAATACCTATATTTGGTACAGTAAAAAGAAATGCACAAAATGTCGCTTCAGACGTCGGTCCACCCTGAGTATTATATTCGTGATTTACTTACTCACAATTCGTTATCGGCCTCAGTGAAACGGTGCAGTATTATATTACAAGTGCGGACCACCGATATCGCTCGCTAACCAAAGCAATAATAAAACGACAAATCGCTTTGTTTATTTATTTTTTCTCGGCATGAAAGTGTTATCGGCGAGGAAACAAGGTTAATGCTCGCGCTTGAGGTGTTAAGGATACGATAAACCCATTCCGGCCGGTCCATGAACTTAAGTACCTAATTAGCTTAAAAAAAGTCATTTTCTTGAGAGAAAAAATCAGATCTTCAGATCTTAAAAAGAAAAAGAAGAAGAAAAAGTAATAAGTTTTGATAATACTTTTTGAAATATGGGCAGGATCTTCACAACGGAGTCCTGGTTCTAACCAGAATGTATAGAAGTGAAACATGGAGTTGGGAAAAGAAGGATGAAAGTAGACTAAATGCAGTCGGAATGCCATCTCTCAGTGAGGAATAACCATGTACGATAGATGTTCAAATGGTGATATAAGGAATGAATGCAAGGCTGTGATAAGCATTATCGATAAAATTAAGAAAGGTGTGTTGATATGGTTTGGACACGTGGAACAAATGAGTGAGGCAAGAACGGTAAATAAAATTTATCGAGGCGAATGTGGTCCAAATACTTGTTAATATATTATTAGATTAAAACCAATATTTTTAGCTTTTCCACTTTATTTTTATTTGACCAGTGACCGGGTTTCGTCGTTACCGACTCATCAGACTGGTGATGTGACCGTTACGACATCATCAGACCAGTCTGATGATGTCGGTAACGACGAAACCCGGTCACTGGTCAAATAAAAATAAAGTGGAAAAGCTAAAAATATTGGTTTTAATCTAATAATATATTAAAAATGCAATTCTATCACGAAGTGTCAGTGGATAATATAAATCTATCAAATACTTGTTCACAAATTCAGATTTGTGAACAAGTATTTGGACACACTAAAAATGTTATGAACAGATAATGTTTTTTTTTTGTAAGAGGGCATCTCCTTTAACGTATTTACGCGTCTAATCTCGGATTTACGTAGAGCACTATTTCTTATGCTACGAAATGTGGCTATTTGAGCTCGCTTGACTAACAGCACGCACATTAGCGTCAGGTCACCCGTGACGGGCGGCGACCCGAGACGACTTTTTCCGTCCACATCGCCTCCACTGCATACCCATGTACGAGTATGTACTCCCCTCTTAAACCGCACCACATGTAGTCGTCAAATAAAACCGTAACTCAATAATAAATACGATATAATTATGTACGCATTTTTTTTATCATAAAAGTATTATTTATTTAAATTTATATATTTATTTATTTCAAAACATATTACATAAATAAAAAATAAAAATAAAACCCTTATCCGCACCCCAATGATGCATAGGGCACTGTGTCATATAAACGCAGTGTTATCTTGATCGTTTACACATGAAGGAAAGGTGATCAGGCCTCCACTTCAGGTACCAGTCCATGGTAGTATTGAATAAATATTACAGTGAATAAATCACTTATATTTATTTTACCCCCCTTGGGAATCGAACCCGGGACCTCCAGAACGGTAGCCGGGCGTGCTGACCATTACACTACGGAGGCGGACAAAAATTATTATTCCCACATATTACATACATAAGTCATATAACATAGTCATACAGGAAAAAGTGACCAAGTGAATTGCTTTTCAAAAACGTGATCATTGACTATTTGATATCTTACTAGCTTAATATTGCCCTGAAAAAATCCCAAAGGATTTTAAACTTGGAAGTATAATATATTGACTTGGTAAAAATGACTGCATTGATGTTTATTTTGTTGCGAAGCAAAAGTGACTTAAATGGCTCTCCTGAACATTTTACGTTTTGGTAGTTGGTCACTTTCTCCTGTACGACTACGGTATACGTATAATATTCCCAGTGAGTAATTTCTATTTCTCATTTTTGGAAATGGGATTAAGGTTAACAAGACTGGAACACAAATAATAAAGTTACATTTTTTTTAATAACGTAAAAAACTAATACTTATACATGGCAAAATATAAAACCAATAAACCTGTATAATAAATAGGCATAAGAAGCATATTTAAAAGAAATAAATGAGAAAAACATAAGGTAAGAAGCATATTGAAAATAAACAAATGAGAAAATATAAAAATACATAAGGTAAAAACAAAATAAGAAAATATGACTAAACACTACATATATGTCTTTCCATAAAGTATTTTATTATTTAAGTAATTTCACGTCACTAATGTAAAAACCATTTAAAAATCAGCAATTTTAACTATTATAGGTGAAAAATATTTTTATCTAAAGATAGTAGATACATCATTGAGATTCCAAAACAGTTTCAACACCAAGCAATTCCAATAAAACTACAAATATTTCAAAATATATAAAACAGATATAAAAAGATAAGATTTTAAATTTCTTTAAATAATTAAATGCCCATGTACCTAGATATTAATTAGATTTTTTTATGGCTATTAATTTTAATTGAACTCAATAATATCGTTAATTTACTACAAACAAAAAGCAATGTTCCTCTCCAAGCACAAGAGCTTAGTTTCTGTTTTGGAGAGGCACAGCGTAAAGATAATTATAGGCTGGTTCAAGTGGTCACTTTAAACATTCACCATTCTTTTGAGAAATAAAAAGACTTTGTTTTTTTATCCACTCACATTTTTATTAACAACCAACTAGTTTCGGCAACAACCTGTTGCCCTCTTCAGGGTTTAATTTATGACTTAGTCATAAAATAAACCCTGAAGAGGGCAACAGGATGTTGCCGAAACTAGTTGATTGTTAATAAAAATGTGAGTGGATCAAAAAACAAAGTGTTTTTTTTTTCTCAAAATAATGATCCATAATGTTAATGCTTTTAATATTCAAAACATTCACCATTCTACCCATGATTGACAACCATGATTCTCAATTTTTGTAATTCGTACTATAGGTGTGTGTATCATACATAAAATACGATTCATACGTCGCATCATATTCGAGTTCAATGCAGTATCTATGGTTGATTTAAGGATTCGTTAAAGTTATGATCAATTTTATTAGTAACAACAATGAAGGAATCAATCAAGAAGATTAAATTTAAAGATTTTTAATGAAATTTCCCAAGACCTCGATATCAATAAAATATCACACGGTCTGAATTTCTAAAAATAGATAATTTTAAAATTTATATTTGAAGCACTAACATTGTGAGTTTCCATTTTATAATTAAAATGTAACTTTGTTTTAAAATCACTATAAATATTTTATTATAACTTAATCATAATGTCTACCGGTTTCGAAGCTAACCGCTTCTTTATCAAAACTTGATAAAGAAGTGGTTAGCTTCGAAACCGGTAGACATTATAATTGAGTTATAATAAAATATTTATAGTAATTTTAAAACAAAGTTACATTTTAATTATAGATAATTTTAATCAAATCTAAAACAAATAATATCTACGGTGTTGTATAGCCACCGTATAAGAGCGATAAAATTACAGTATTATCAAATGTTAGGCCACCCGGTGTACCAACAACGTACTCGTAATAAAATAATAAATTTGACTCTAAACTTAAGCTTTTCACTGTTTTTCCATGGAATTTTTGTTTGAAGCTTTCCTAATTATATTTTTTGTCCACCTCCGTATTGTAATGGTCAGCACGCTCGATTACCGCTCTGAAGGTCCCGGGCTCAATTCCAAGGGAAGGGTCAAGTAAATTTAAGTGATTTTTCCACTCTTATTTTTATACAATATTACCCTGGACTGGTACCTGAAGCGGAGGGCTGATCGCCGTTCCTTCATATGTCAACCATCGAGATAACACTGCGTTTATATGATGCAGTGTCCTTTGCACCTTTGGGGTACAAAGGGCACTGGTTTGATAATTGTGTACATATAGTTAAGACTTCAACAAAGAGATTGGTACATAATATTTAGATAAAACGTTAAATAATTCCTTATTTTCTGACTCTGAAATGAGGCCGGCGCAGAAGTAAAAATACCCTTCCCGTCCTTAAGCATCAATCGTCTGTACGGGTAAAAATACCTTTCCCATCCTTAGTGTTTTAATATATTCGTTTTTAATTCTGTCATACAACGATTTTCCACATATTCGTCTGAGCGATTGTATTTCAATTAAAAATTTATAAAAATTGAATTCGATTCAATTACTGAAAAAAAAAAAGTACTTATTTAGACTTATTCATAGTATTGTTTATGTTATTATTATATATTTTTATTGACTTATAATATGAAATGAATATTGATTGATATACCTCGGATCAAACTCTGTGGGTGGTCGAGTGGATAGGTCACGTGTTTCATTTGGGAGGTCGTGGGTTCGATTCAAGGGTCGGAGTTAATTATTTGTACACATCCATTTAAATTGCTTTCACACCACGAATTTTTCATTGGTTTTCTTGGTATGTTTCAGGGCATATTTGGCCCACTTTTTTTGGCCTGCATTGTTCACGTTTGACCGCTATGTACGAAATTCCGGATAATATTCTTGACCGCGTCATAAAAATGATAATATTTACATTTTTGGCATGTCAAAAAAGACGAAGAAGAATATGGAAGCCTGTGAATTCACAGGGCTCACCACCTGTCATAGCCTAGAAGTGATCACTTTACACTTGTCTTAATAAGTAAATAATCACTTGAATGAATAATCTCCGTTACCATTTTTTAATTACAATAATTTTGGGAATATATTGTTTTCATCCAACATATTTTGTCCACCTCCGTAGTGAAGTAGTGGTCAGTGCGTTTGGCTACCGTACCGGAGGTCCCGGGTTCGATTCCCAGGGGGGTAAAAAAAAAGACTCATATTTATTTAATATCATCCTGGACTGGTACAAGAAGCGCAGGGCTTGCTCACCTTGCCTTCATGCAATTAATTACCGAGACAACACTGCATTGCTACGACGCAGTGCCCTATGCACCATTGGGTGTGGATCGCGGCAAGACAAAAAATTGCGTTCATCTGCGTCAAATAATAGAAAGAAGAAGAAGACGAAAAAATAATAAAAATCATATGACTTCGGCTTTGAATTTTTAATAACTATTATAAAATAATAATTAATCGTTGATTAGATTTTGAAAGTTTATTTTAATTGGATGTATAAAATGTGCAATAAAACACATTTAAGACAAAGAATTTTCTCACGAACTTTGTAAATAATTAAGGTTAATGAATTAAAATATCTTTTTACGGATAAAAAAGCAATGTCATTTTGTGAACGGTTGCTCAATTTAATTTAATTTATTTTTTCGTTATATCTAATTGTAAAATCATAAATATATATTTTTTATCAATTTATATTTGTATTTAAAATCTGGCGGTGTCAAAAGTCTGCGTAATCGCAGGGTATGTATGACTTGATGTATGGATATGAAGGAAGCTAGGAGTGTATGCCAGGACAGAAAAGTGTGGCGTTCATATTCTCCGCCTACCCCTGCAGCGAAACAACGTGATGGTTGAAGAAATAGTTAAATTTATACTATTTGTTATGTACCCAGTCAACATCATGCCGCTTCCACGCAGGGGTAGACAGAGAGAATCTGTCCTTGCGAACAATCTTCGCCTCTTTCGCGTATTCTTTTATGTATCTACTGTTACATCCCCCCGATTATTACGACTCTTGGCCTGACCACTTTCAATTATTTGAAATACTTAAGTTAAGAACAATAAGAAGAAAAGTGCAAAATGTTTTTCAAATGCGTGGTTGTCAATTAAGGGTAAAATTGGTGAATGTTGTGTAAACACTTCGCTCACTCCTTTCAAGAACGTCATGAGTCAAAAAACTTGATTTTTCAGGAGAACATTTTTAAAGTTTAAAAATATAATACAATGTTTTTTTTTAATTTTACACAAACTGTATTGGTACATTCATTTAAAAAAAATGTATTTTTTTTAAATGCATATACCCGCCAAGCTACCTTGTGTGTCTTGTCGGCGGAGTTCTTTTTACATACATTTTTTTTACCGTTTTGATCTTTGTTCACCTAAAATGCACACATATAAAGAAAAAATATTAAAAATCAAAATTATTTGATTATTTTCATAGAATGAACTCTTTTTTTTATTGGAAAACCAACAGAATATTTCAACAAAAATAACATAATATGATAAAATACAAAAAAAATAACAATTCCAATTATAGGTTTCACCTTAATAATATAAAAATAAAAATAAATAAATAAACTGTCATAAAAGTGTAAATGTATAGAACATTTCTTTATCAACAATATTTCTTTTAAGCGTAATAAAAGAAACATTTTAATACGTTTAAAAGAAATATTTTAAATATAATTTTATTAAATATATAATTTTACAACTCTTGATCATTTATCCATATTATTCTCTTTTGTATTTATCTATTTAGATTAAATTTGATAACATCTCGAGATATCATAGTTTACGCCTGACCCACTCATCCACGGGCCATTTCGCAAGCTGATTAAATGGCACGTCTGCAGATTTCGCTACGCCCGAAGCGGAAAATAAGAAAAACGGGTGGCGAGATTCTAGCGGCTGGCAACACCGCCGAGTCGAGAGAAAAATTGCTTCCGTTCCATTTTCGAGCGCCGCGAGCGCGCTCCATTGAAGCGTGGCCGCGATGGCGGCGCATCCGGCCGGCGCCATCTTGGAAAACCGACAATTGGCGCTAATTGTCGGCGTCAAGTTTTCTGCTATTTAGCTTATGCAAAATAGATCCATTATGTGAAAAATATAAAGTACAGTACAGTATCTACTCAATGAATTAGGGCCACGCAGAATTTCGCGCAATTTCTCAATTCAAACAGGAATAACTCAGAGAAAACCTTGAATAAAACAACAGTGAATTTTATTTACACATGAACACTTTATTACGCTTAAATTATGCATATATTTTCATATAAATATAGTTAGTATTTAGTATTTCCACCTTTGGCAGAAATAACTGCCTCAATTCTTTTTGGCATACTTAAAATCCACTGTTTTATCATGTTTTTTTTTCTTCGTCTTCTGACCAAATTTTTTGAATATTTTTTTTTAGACAGTCTACTGTCGGATTTGGAAATGAGTATACCTTATTTTTTAACATGCTCCATACGTTTTCTATAGGATTAAGTTCCGGAGAATTTCCAGGCCAGGGGAGCAAAGGCAGATTTTTGTTAGACAAAAAATTTATTATTGATTTAGCCCGGTGGCAAGGTGCCCCATCCTGCATGAAGGTGTATGGACCTTCTGTTGGGTCGAGTGTATGGTAGAAGGGCAATAAAATTCGTTCGAGGACCTGCTTATAGGAATTTTGGTTCATTGTTCCTTCCACGAAAAACAACGGCCCAGGTAAATTGTTAATAATACATGACCATATCATTGTTGCAGGGGGGTGTTTGATAACTTTTACCACACAGGCCTCATTGTAACGTTCCATTGGTGTTCTCCTGACGAATCGACGGCCCTCTGTCACGGCTTCTAACCGGCACTCATCACTAAAGATGACCTGAAAAATAATGAAAATTTAAGTTTAATACAAATATATAAGTTTATTTACTAAAATGATATGTTGAAAATTCAATTTAAATAAATACCTTTTTCCAATCATCTACCGAGTAATTTCGATGTAGCCTGGCCCATTTTAATCGATCCGCTTTCATTCGTGGTGTCAATTTTGGTACTTTTACAGGGCGCCTGCATTTCAGATTTACTTCGTAAAGACGTCGCCTCAGTGTTGATACCGATATATTTATACCCTCTTCTTCCAATTTTATTTTTAATGTTTTTGCTGATGCACTACGGTTTTCTAAGGCACTTTGAACGATTTTTCGATCAGTCCTCTGTGTTGTTTTTCTAATCCTACGACAGTTCTTTCGCCGATTGCTGGTGGCGGGTGACTGATTTTTTATTGATTTTGAAATTCTGTCCACTGTTTGGCGAGAAACGTTTTCTTTTTTTGAAATTTCTCTATTAGATAGTATTCCTAATTTCAGTAGCACTATAACACTAGACTTTTTTCCCTCAGAAATGTCTTTACTTTTTCCCATTTTATCCTTTTCAAAAAAAACACTTGTGTTTACAAAAAAAAATTATACTTTATGAACTAAAATTAAAAATTAAGTTTTTTTCACAAGACACGATAACTATATAACCTCTCTGAACAAAACAACAACCAGAACTCAAGAAACTTCACTAATAAATGAGATAGGACTATTTTTTGAACTTTCAACTATCTGTCTACCTGTGCTAATTAGGGACCTTTCTCAGAAAAAGGGTTTGAAATTTTGTAAAGGCTTAAACAATCCAGGTATATTTTACATATTATTGAAGGTAATATACATGATATTAGATGTCAATAGAAAACTTAAAGTATTTATGTAAAATAAATATAATAATCCAAAAGATTTCAGAGTATTCGAAAAAATAATGGGTGGCCCTAATTCATTGAGTAGATACTGTAAAACATCGATTTAACGGACTAGTTGGGGGGAGGGGGTGTCATGTGTTAAAGCCGAAAGTCCGTTATATAAAAATACCTTTAAGGCGCCGTATTCGTTAAGTTGCAACATAGATTTATTTGAACCCAGGTAACATGTGACGTAATTAATTTATTTTTCTTAAATCATCGTTTTTGTATTGAAAAATTAAATTTTCCTTCGAAATAAATGTATGGTTTTGAAAAGAAAAGAGTAGTTGACAGGTAAGAAGGTTTAAAAGATATAAAAATATATTTTTAATATATATTTTAAAAAAAGAGTCGATTCCCAATGTACACACTTAAAAAAATCGCTCGTGAAGGCACGATCGACCTCTTGCGTGGTCGTCCGCGTTCTGAAATCTGAAAAAATGAGAGTGAATCGAGAGAGTTTAAAATAACTGCAAATCAAATTTGTGAAGCGGATGTGGTTGGTTATAGAAGCAGAAGAAATTTGAGGAAAACTTGTCATATTAGGCATTTCTAATACTTGAAAATAGTCAGGAGTCAAAATCGATGGGTATGTATGAGGAGATGCATATAAGTATGTATGATATATATCGCGCACTCCTTTCAACAACGTAATATATCAAAAATCGTCAATTTTCAGCTGTGCATGTTTTCGGAAAGCCCAAAAAATGTATTATATCTCAGCAAAAGCGGCATATTTTTAGCTTAATATTTACCCGCTACAGGGCTGGAAGTTTTGATTTGCATTTTAATGAAAGGGTATTGTTTAATTTTTTTTAAATATACTAAATATTTTTCAAATCGACAAAATACATTCAGGTTTTACTTAAAAAATCTGTAGCACAGTAAAAAGTTCAATAAGTTTAATACATTTCATTAATTTTTTAAACTTTAAAAACGATCTAAAAAATCAAGTTTTTTTTTATATACGACGTTGTTGAAAGGAGTGAGCGATATGGAATAGGATAACATTGCTTAGAAAGACAAATTTGTGTGGGGTTCTAGCTATCTTTCTGGCTACCTCCTCGGGTAGTATGGCGTGATGGTTAGTAAGTTAGTTAGTAATTTAAGATATACGTATATATAACATTTGTTTAATTAGTTTTTATGCATCCGCTAACGCCAACATATCAAGGCAGCCTCAATCCAACTTGATGCAATGCATTTGGTGAACAGAACTCTTCGGTAATCTCCCATCGTACGCAATAAATGCTAATTGCCAAGTTGTCTTAGCTTATCAGAGCGATGGAGTGAAACCAGCATCCCGAGACCTCGCTTCAACAGATTGCATCATACAAAAATCATCTTAAAACCGTTTGCACTTCAAAAAAGATTCAAACATTTTTTAAGCTCTCGAAGAATTTCCACATAAATTTCATTTGATCCGCAACCGGGTTTTGTCATAACTAACACCATCAAACTATAATTTTATTCTATAAAATGCAGTTTCAGCAAGAAATGTTAGTTTTGGACATTTAGGATTTTTCTCGGAGTGTGTGGAAGTTTTTGGTGACAGTATTTAAATGTTTTTAATGTTTTAGAATTAAATACACCCTGATGATGACAAGTTTCTTGTCGAAACCGGTAGGTTAAATTGTATTATTAAAAAAGTGGTTAAACCAAAGTTATTTAATTTTATAATGTTTAAATGTAGTATATTTAGGAGTTCCAAAAAGTTGAGTAGTGTGGTGGACTATCATGGATACAATGGTGATTTTCACACGTGTGTAAAGTGATCACTCATCTAGACTTCCATATTCTTATTCTTCTATGATGAGATGTCAGAGCGAGTTTCGGGTAAAAAAATACGTTACATGTTGTCAGAGATAGTAACTAGTATAATACAAACAATGCTACAGGGAAAGGAAGAAGAAAGAAAGAAGGAAATAGGAAGAAAGAATAAGGAATAAGGGAGAAAAAGGGCAAAGAGTAGGAAGAAAAAAGATTTAACGATTATGGGACATCAGAAACTAAACGATTCTAGTGAGGAAGCATCTAGTTCCAAGTATTCAGGGTTCTTGTTTTTTTAATCCAAAAAAACAGCAAAATAGGATTTCCACTTCTTATAATTAAAATGTAGAAAAAGTCGGCCACGTTTCCCGACCGGAAGGGCCGACTGGGCTGCAAAGCATACTTCCGGAGAGACGGGATTGGTGGACCGGAGAACCAATGAGGCGAGACGCTAGAGGAAACCACCAATGACAGAAGATAAAGCGTATCGCCTTAAATTTACTTCTTGCCTTAGTATAGAAATTATTGGTACACTTGAACTATTATCACGACGTTTTGAGTGTGTCCAAATGCTTGTTCACAAATGGGGGGTTTCTTCACTAAAGAATATTTTTTTCACATATCAACATAGATGACGAAGAATATGCGAGTCTGTAATAGGCTGGTAAGGTGATCACTTCACACGCGTGCATGATTCACCACTCTACCCACGATTGACAACCACACAAATTTTTTGAACTCTTACATATATCATATGTCCGCCTCCGTAGTGTAATGGTCAGCACGCTCGGCTACCGTTCTGGAGGTCCCAGGTTCAATTCCCAAGGGGGGTAAAATAAATATAAGTGATTTTCTCACTGTCATATTTATTCAATATTACCCTGGACTGGTACCTGAAGCGCAGGGCTGATCACCTTTCCTTCATGTGTAAACGATCAAGATAACACTGCGTTTATGACGCAGTGCCCTATGCACCATTGGGGTGCGTATAAGGGTTTTAAATTAAAAAATTAACATATATCATTAATATGTATGACAAGTACATATGAGTTCACAAGAGCCATCTATGTTGGATTGAGACCTTTTTATTTGGATGCATTCAAGATCCTTAACGGATTATTTTTACACACTGGATAACGCCTGAAAACTTTTTTTCTTCTTCATTTTAGCATATAAGTTGACCAGTTATTTTTATTCAAATTCTTGTATTTGGACACACTCAAAATGCACTTTACAAACGTGCAACACTTACCATTCTACCCATGATTGACAAATACACTACTCAAATTTTTGGAACTTCTACATATACCTATCAATAATCTCATGATAACGTCCAAGTGACTCTGAAATCTAGCTACGGCTAATGCAACACGGCTTATCATGACCCTACTCAGGCTTCAACTTTACAAGTTTCATAGCCTATGCCTACTCGTGAGTGGATTTACTCTTCATGTTTAAAGTTACTATAATTTCATGTAATTCATGAGTGAAAATTCTAGACCAAACCACTCGCTTATCTGTGCTTTCAAATATCTCCTTAAGTGAAGACATTCAGATGAGTGAACAAGTATTTTGACACACTAAAAATATTGTGCATATTGACTGTTTTCGCTTCGAGAGTGATCAGGGCAGCAGAAAAGCAAAGGAGAGAAGAAAGATAGAGCAAATATTGCAGAGAAACTATGTAGTATGCATCTACTCGAGATGAAATCAGGTTAAGTGTGATACGATCGTGTGAGAAATGAGAGAATGGGTGATAATGTCCAAAGGTTATGGGCAAGTCGAGGATGGTTTCTAAATTCAGTCATTAAGATAGCAATCTAAGGAAATTTGTGGAATTTTAATAAAATAATAAACGTCCAAAAATACATAAATTTCCTGTAAAAATATACCTCGTCATAGACATAAATCTAATAAAAATCTGAATAAAATAACAACTACTTAAATAGTTTTTTCCACATAAATTTTATTTAATCAGCAACCGTCGTAACCGACATCAGTCTGATAATGTCGGTTACGACGAAACCCAGTTTGCTGGTGAAATAAAATTAATTAATCGAGGAAAACTTGGCACAATCAGGTTGTCAAATACTTGAAAGCGGCCGGGTCAGGAGTCATAATAATCGTCGGGTATGTATGAGGAGATGCATGAATGTAGAAGAGGCAAAGAATGTTTGCAAAGACAGAGTGGTGTGGCGTTCGATTCTCTCTGCCTACCCCTGCGTGATGGTAAGTTAGTTAGTTAGTTATAAAATTAATGTGGAAAAAACTACATTGTTGTTATTTTATTCTATAAAATAGTAATTTTTACATATTTGATATGTAAAAAATGAAAAAATAACTCCTAATTGATCGAGATACCCAGATTTGTGAACAAGTATTTGGACACACTCAAAACGTTGTCTACTTATTATTACTTTTAACAATAATCATCGGTCTATCAGTATTTTGATCAAATTAATAATTATTATATTACACTCTTATTTTTATTAATTGATTTGGCGTTTAATTTGTAGAACTCCATTTTAATTTATGTATTAATTTTAAATCAAACACAGATTTTTTTAGTCTACTAAGTTGTATTTTATTAACAAAAACACATAAAAAATTATATTGTGACAATTGTTTCGCCTTCTTAGGGCATTATCAAACGAATGTGAAGATCAAATGGACTACGGTCCTTATGTAGCTATACAATTCTAAGTGACAGTTTCAACACGTGCAGCAATAATTTATGGGAGACAACAGTAGCTAATGGGGGATGTAGGTATGTACCCTTATATTTATTTTCTGGGAAGGAAGAATTTATTGACATGGCCATATTTTAGAGAAACAATATTTTAAAGCTTAATACAATTGTCGGTAATATTATTTTTAAGAATTTATATATGTACATGTAATTATTAGTTTATCAATAACGCATCATGCAAGCGTTTACATAGAGAGAGATGATGTACAGTAATAGTCTATTTAAATATGTTAAGCAGTAGTGAAGACATAAGGTTGGTTTGTTCATTAGGTAGTGGGGGATGTAGGTATGTACCCTTATATTTATTTTCTGGGAAGGGAGAATTTATTGACATGACTCTTATTTTTCCTGGCTCCATCCGAATATGTCGTATTTGTAGATTGTTGGTGTCAGCTATCCTCGTCCTCAGGTTGTAGGTCCTTCTGTCATGGACAGCATCACCTAGGCCATGTCTTCGATTCATGTTATCTTCCTGCAGCATCCATGAATTCTTAGGTCTTCCTCTAGATGCCTTTAGAGGAAGATCCAAAAGCGATCGCCTGGTTTATA
Organism: Brachycentrus maculatus; assembly: GCF_059751285.1. NCBI lineage: Eukaryota > Metazoa > Arthropoda > Insecta > Trichoptera > Brachycentridae > Brachycentrus > Brachycentrus maculatus. The sequence continues at coordinate 135,213 of NW_028281146.1, forward strand.
ATTTGTTCAAATCCTTTGCGTCCCTTGTGCCAATACCATCTCAATTGCCTGTCCTCTACCTTACTATTGATGTCTGTTACAGCCAAGCTTCCACGAATAGGTGAACTATTTATTTTGTAAAATTTCTATTTGAAGCACTAACTTTGTGGTTTTCCATTTTATAATTAAAATGTATCTTTGTATTAAAATCACTATAAATCGTTTATTGTAACTTAATCATAATGTCTACCGGTTTCAAAGCTAACTGCTTCTTTATCAAGACTGATTAACACTAAAACACTATCTACTTAACAATATTCAAAATATTTTGACGGTTAGGCAAATGAGCTTGGGTAGATCTCAAGTGGCTTTATTTTTTTGTGTTGATTGGCAGTCACAGTCAAACGGGATCAGGGATGATGAGTGATTGGAAACATATTTATTTTGTCTCTAAGGGACATTCCAGCTTACCATCTAAGTATTTGTACATATTCAGCAGTTTCTAGTTGTTGCCTTGAGGTGTACATCGTCCAGCATCCGGGGATGATGAGGTTATATGTGCCTATATTAATTACTATTAATAACTATTACACGTTACACATATTTCAAATAAGGTGCTTCGAAATCGGGCATTAATCATTTAACTGTTAATCTGTATAATTTTATGTATACGAAATGCCTTTCTAGACGTGAGATTTTCTTGTGAGAATTTCCCGCGCTGGGACAATGTAACACGAACGCTCCGTTCGATTGTTTCCCTGGCAAGATGGCCGCCGAAGTAGGAAACTAACTGTAAATGCTCTTATTATTTTCATTCACCGTTAGACCGTTTGCGGTTATTCCGCGGTAATTATTGCTACCCAGGGATCACCTGCAGGCTTCAACAACACTGTCGTCTGTCCACCTTCCTCGGTTTGTTTGATATCTCCTCATCCATTCTGAACTCCTGGTATCAATATACCAACAACTAATGTTCTTGAACCGCTTGTACTAATCTCTTCATATTTAGAATTTGATTGTTTCCTCTGCAAGATGGCAATCGAAGTAGGAAACTAACTTTAAATACTCGTATTATTAAATTCATTCAACATTAGACCATTTGTAGTTAATCTGTAGTAGTTTTTGCTACCCAGGGATCACCAGCAGGCTTCAGCAACACTATCGTCTGTCCACCTTCCTCGGTTTGTTTGATATCTTCTGATCCATTCTGACCTCCTGGTATATTATTTTTTTTATCCCTTCACTTTTCAAGGTCGATTGTTTCCTCTTCAAGATGGCCACCAAAGTATCTTGCAAACATCCAAATAAAAGAGTATCTGCTAAATAAAAACATTCCTAACTGAACCATACATGGCTCTAGTGAACTCGCATGTGCAGTGTCATATTTATTGAGAGCTGTCCCACCGCGTTCCCAAATCTGATACAGAAGCATCTAGGCTTCCTGACAGACCTTTTCTTGCTAAGCAATTTTTCGTTGTTTTTGTATGATTTAAGTTCTGATATTTTTAAATTTAAAAGCTTTCAATATCCTTGTCACTGCCTACAAATAAATACAAGATGAATGATGTATGTGGGGGTTTCAAATATTTGAGTAGTGCGGTTGTCAATGTAGAAATGTTGCTCGTGTGTAAGGTGATCACTTAACCAGCCTATGTCAGGTTATAATTCCTGCTTTCATCTATTTTGGGATGTCAAAAATCTAAAAAAAAATACACATTCAAGATTGGTTTATAGCTTGCCTGGATAGTTCAGATATTGATGGTAGAAATAACTCCAATTGGTTTCCTCATGGTATCTACAACACAGATTATTAGTATGCTTCACCCGATACAGCTTTTAAAAAAAACATGTTCAGACATTTTTGCGAATTCGCTACTTAAAAATTTCAACACATCGAATGCAATGTGACCTTCTATGCGCATAAGAGAATGGCGTTGCAAAAATACGAGTACTTATTCAATTCGCTTAGATCAAACTGGGAGATAATATTTCATTACTACAAGAGTTTTATTGATATCTCAACATAGGTAATGTATCCTTTTGATATGGCAAAATCTGGGTATTTACAGGGCTTACGACCCGTCATTGGTTGGATTAATATAAATACAGAGTAAAATTTACCATTCCATCAACTTCAAGCAACCATACTGCTGAAATGCATTGCTTAGATGGTCAGCTGGAGTGTCCCTTAGAGACAAAATAAAGAGTACAGCATTCGTGGAAGCCTGGCTGTAACAGCCATCAATAGTAAGGTAGAGGAAAGGTTATTGAGATTATATGGGCACATAGGATGCAGAGAATCAGATCATATTATGAACCAGGCAATCGCCATGGATCTTCCTCGAAAGGCATCTAGAGGAAGACCAACGAATTCATGGATGCTGCAGAAGATAACATGATTTGAAGGCATAGCCTAGGTGACTTTACCCATGATAGAAAGAACTAAAACCTGAGGACGAGGAGAGCTGACCCCAACAGTCGACAAATATGATAAGTTGGGATGAAGCCAGGAAGAAGATTATAGGGGTTACATTTATTACTAGTAATAAATGTAACCCTGAAGAGGGCAACAGGTTGTTGCCGAAACTAGTTGGTTAATAAAAATGTGAGTGGATCAGAACACAAAGTATTTTTATTTCTCCAAATAATAAATCAATTATTATTTTAGTATTTTTACTATACATAGATTACGAAACGTTTATTCTGAATAATGCATTTTTATTGGGTTAAAAAATGTGGTGTACGAAATCATGACCTAGAGTCTGGAGAATTGTTTGTGGCCAATCATGATATGAATTGAATCAGTAGTTAAACATTTCAATTGTTGTCGTGTAGTCTTCCTTGGCAATTGGCAGTCCATTCACAAACAATGCAGCTGGAAGTTCATTCAGATTCATACACACGTCTTCTGAAATCACATTAATATTTGACCTTGTAACAAATACTACATAAAAATATATACCATATATTAATCTTATCCTCACACCTTGTATCCTTCCCTGATCTAGTTAAAATCTGAAAGTATATCTCTCTGTTTCTTCCTCTCTACGTTATATCTTTCTTCTCTCTTCCAAAACGAAGTTTTCCTAATAAACGTGACGCGTCCTTGAATTTTCAATTAGCTATTATCGAATCGCCGCCGAAAAAGTTTCACTGCTAAAATTTAAATGTATGATGTATTTTTCAAGCGTAAGGATTTCCCTTCTTTTACTTTATGGTCAATGTGACATACCAATGACGCAGTGCTCTATGCACCATTGCGTAAGAGACAAATTAGAATGAATAACATTTTTTTACTACCAGGATAACAGTATGGGAGACTGGAAAACGTTTTAAGATTCGTGGAGGCTTACATCAATCAAAATGGACATATCATTACACCTACATTCCAAAGATTCGTAGGCTTCCATCAACAACTAAAGGTTGAATTAGTTGACGAAATAGACTTGTACATAGATGTATTTATAAACATTATCTGTCACGGTGCCCTTTGCACCATTCTGGTCACATGAACACATAATAAATTATAAAAATATGTACATAGTAGTACCAGGATATCAGAAATGGATACTGGTTAACACTGTATAGAGATTAGTAAATGCCTTCATAAACTTACGGATGACGAAATATAACTCTAGATACATGTTTTTAGAATCATTATCTAACGCAGTGCCCTTTGCACCATTCGTTGGTAATAAGAAACAGTAACAAAATATAAAAATATGAATATAAAAGTACCAGGATATCAGAAATGTATACTGGTTAACGCTGTACAGAGGTTGGTAAAGGCCTTCATCAACTTGCGGATGACGAAATAGACTTGTAGATACATGTTTTTAGAATCATTTCTAACGCAGTTCCCTTTGCACCATTCGTTGGTAATAAGAAACAGTAACAAAATATAAAAATATGAATGTAAAAGTACCAGGATATCAGAAATGGATACTGGTTAACGCTGTATAAAGATTTAAAGAAGGTAAAGGCCTTCATCAACCAGCGGCTAGAAAGCGGATGAAGTAGATGACGAAATAGACTTGTAGATACATGTATTTAGGAGTAGTTACTCGCTCGCGCGTGTGTGTGTGTGGGTTAATCAGCTTGTATGTTACATATATACGTACGTATTGGTCTCGTGTGTATATGAGTTCAGTAGCTATTGTGAGAGGCGTGAGAGATTTTTCTCAATTTTCCCACGTTTTTTTTTCTTCATCATTATTATTATCGTGCTTCTCGTTCTTGCAGTTTCTACTTTTTACTCAAGTATGGCACGGCTGTGCTGTGCTACAGGTTGTTTACAAAACAAGGTGGCTTGGTGGGTCTCTGCAAAAAAAATATTCTAAATATGTATAAATTGTGATTTCAATAAATGTATACAAATAAAAATAAAAAAATAAAAAAATCATAAATGAGATTTAAGACAGAGAAAACCCTGATCCGCATCCCAATGGTGCATAGGGCACTGCGTCACATAAACGCAGTGTTATCTTGACCGTTTACACATGAAGGAAAGGTGAACAGCCCTCCGCTTTAGGTACCAGACCAGGGTAATATTTAATAAATAATACAGTAAAAAAAAACACTTATATTTTTATTATTTTTAGACATCTCATCAAATATGAAGAAGAATATGGAAGTCTGGGTATTAACGGGGCTGACGGCCGTCATTGGCTGGTTTAAGTGATCACTTTACACACGTGTAACATTCACCAATTCTACCCATTATTGACAACCACACTACTCAAATTCTTGGAAGTTCAATATATATGAATCAATTTTAAAATGTTTCAAAATTGATTCATAAAAATAGAACTTCCAAGAATTTTAGTAGTGTGGTTGTCAATAATGGGTAGAATTGGTGAATGTTACACGTGTGTAAAGTGATCACTTAAACCAGCATATGACGGTCGTCAGCCTCGTAAATGCCAAGACTTCGATATTCTTCTTTATCTTTGATGAGATGTCAAAAATTAATATGAAAATAACTCCTGTAATTGGAGATAATACAGAATATTTGAACAAGTATTTGGACACACTCAAAATGTTGTACTTATTTATGCCGAATCTAGACTCGTATAACTTTACCCCGAGACTTGAAGATCACCCTGTGCTAGGTGAACCGGAATACAGTTTGTAGCCCCCCGGTAGTGAGGTCCCGCGACGGGAGGGTCGCCACGGTTCAAGTAGCGCGCTTTTCACATTTTTCTCTCCAGTTCACGTTAAGTTGTGGCTCTAATCGCTCTCTTCTCTTGAACTGCTAATCGCTTCACTGAGCTCGGGTCACTCAACTAGCGCGCTCATGCTGCCCTGGTACTCGATATTAAATATTCCATACAACAATCGCATCCGCATTGCTTAATTGACTTTTTAATGGACTTTTTAACCGGGCATCAATATGTTTGAATGTATGTACTATTTTTAAATCAATCACAGATTTTTTGAGTTTACTAAGTTGTATTTTATTTACAAAAACACATAAAAATTAATTTTGTGACAATTTTTTCGCCTTGTTAGGGCATTATCAAAGGAAATGCGTTTGATAATGCCCTAACAAGGCGAAACAACTGTCACAATATTATTTTTTATGTGTTTTTGTTAATAAAATACAACTTAGTACACTCAATAAATCTTTGTTTGATTTAAAATTAAAACATAAATTAAAATGGAGTTCTACAAATTAAACGCCAAAACAATAAAAAATACAAAATAAAAATTCTATTAGTTTAAAAAACTAAACTTAAATTTACAACATTTTGAGTGTGTCCAAATACTTGTTCACAAATCTGGATTATCTCTATTTTTTCGACATCTCAACATAGTTGAAGAAGAATATGGAGGTCTGAGCATTTATGAGTAAATATCATAAAATAAAGGAATTTCTGCTCAAAAAAAGCTTTTTCATCTCACCAATAGATGTCTCTAGGAAAATTCTCTGGAAATTCCGAGGAAGATGGCGATCGTCTGGTTGCCAAAATGTTCCATACTATAAAATATAATATGGAAACAAAAATTAAATTTAATCTTAGCTTGAAAGTGTTTTTTATCTTTACCATTTTTGGAGTTTTATTCACAGTTCATGTATGAAAACTATTTATTGTAACTGCAGACAGTTGGTAGAATTCCATTTTAAATTGTTGAGTAATATATCCAAAATTAAACACGGTTATTGGATTGAATTCTACTTTTATTTGCTTATATGTGATAATATGTGACGTGTTTCGTCTTATTAAGCCATAATTTAGTACTAGTGTTTGATAATGTCTTAATAAGACGAAACGCGTCACATATTATCATGTAAATGTAAATAAAAGTACAATTCAATTCAATAACCTTGCTTAATTTTGGATATTCTACCCAAAAAGTATGAAAACTATTTCGTGTCACGTGGAATTATTTAGAAAGCTCAGTGTATTTTGCTGAGTTTGGTTCAATATGGTCATATTTAAGTTAAATTGTATCGTTTATAAAGATATAAAAAAAACACGCAAGGGAAAAATTGCGATTTTCCCACGGATAAGCCAGTTTCGTCACCGAGTGTTGATCCAAGTCCATGCAAACGTATTTATTATACACTAACCACTGTACGACTCAAAATAAAAATGGACTTCGTCTAAAAAACCTATTTTTAATTTAAGTTTTATTTTGAAAATACAACTTTTTCTTGAAATCTATTGTGTGACACGTGTTTCGATGCATTCCGCATCATTTTCAAACACCGCATTACTAAGTTAAACTTGAATTAAAAATAGAGATGAGTGACTTTCGAATTAGTTAATGAAAAATAAAACTAGTTTCTGATATCGCTCACTATTTCAACAACGTCACAAATCAAAAATCGTAAATTTTTAGTTGTGCATTTTTTCAGAATGCCCAGAAAATGTACTATATCCCAGCAAAAGCGGCATATTTTTAACTTAATATTAACCCGCTACAGGGCAGAAAGTTCTGTTTTTGCATTTTGAAGAAAAGGTATTGTTTAATTATTTTTATAAAAAGACTAAATATTTTTCAAATGGAGAAAAAACATTCAGGTTTTACCTTAAAAGATCTATTGCACAGTAAAATGTTTAATAATTGGCTTGATATTTATTTTTAATACATTGTACTATATTTTTAGACTTTAAAAACGTTCTCCTGCAAAATCACGTTTTTTTTTTAAATATGACGTTGTTGAAAGGAGTGAGCGATATGTAAATTTTTTATTTATATCATACAATCTAGTTATGAAATTCCTTAACGAATTTTGTGTGCAACTAAGTATGGTATAGGAAGTCAGGTAGCGTGAAAGCTATAACAATTACAGGCGTTTAGTTAACAAGATAATAGCTCGGACATCCATCATGTTCCATATACCACCTACCGCATAAATTAAATACCAATTAAGATATTTTATTAATTTACTAACTCCTCCATGAATGTATCACGCATGAGATCTCCTCCACTTGGATACAAACCATGTTTACTTGTGTACAAGTCTATGCTTATGCTCCATATAGTATATGCTGATATATATATATATATATATATATATATATATATATATATATATATATATATATATATATATATATATATATATATATATATATATATATATATATATATATATATATATATATATATATATATATATATATATATATATATATATATATATATATATATATATATATATATATATCAGCATATAATATATATATCCAAAATAGTCCAAATAGTCCAAATAGTTGTTCAAGTATTTGGACACACTCGAAATGTTGTAAATAATTTTTCTGGTCAAATTATAAGCTTAAATAATAAAAATGAAAATGTTGTTTGGTGGCGTTTCTCAAGTGTGTGATTATGATCCAGGATTCGGACCTCACATACTAATGAAAGAGTTTCTGCTTAATAAAAAGCTTCTTTTCATCTCACCAATAGATGTCTCTAGTGAAGTTCTAGTGATTCAAGAACAATGTTTCAAAATTGGTTAATATATATTGAACTTCCATATATATATATATATATATATATATATATATATATATATATATATATATATATATATATATATATATATATATATATATATATATATATATACATACATAACTTTCACCATTCATAAGACATATGACGGGTCGTAAGCCCTGTAAACAGACTCGCAAATTCTTCTTCACCTATGTTGAGATGTCGAAATTGAAAAATGGAACCTAAGTTGCTTTCTTGTGTTATGTGAGAGAAACTTTTAAATGCATATGTAAAGATTATTTTAGCAGTCGTTTCACTGTCACATGTTGAATATATTCTCTGTGGGGTCGTAAGCCCTGTAAACACCCAGACCTTCGTATTATTTTTATTCTAAATTGAGATGTCAAAATATGTATATATATAAAGAAATTCCCAGAATTCGCTCACTCCTTTCAAGAACGTCATACATAAAAAAATCGTCAATTTTCAGCTGTGCATGTTTTCGGAATGCCCGGAAAATGTACTATATCCCAGTAAAAGCGGTATATTTTTAACTAAATATTTACCTACCCGCTACAGAGCAGAAAGTGTTGTTTTTGCATTTTGAAGAAGAGGTATTGTTTAACTATTTTTTTAAATATACTAAATATTTTTCAAATGGAGAAAAAACCTTCAGGTTTTACCTAAAAATATCTGTTGCACAGTAAAAAGTTCAATAAGTGGCTTGATATTTATTTTTAAAACGTTGTATTTAATTTTTTAACTTTATAAACGTTCTCTTGCAAAATCAAGTTTTTTGATTTATGACGTTCATGTAAGGAGTGAGCGAATTGTGAACAAGGATTTGAACGTACCCAAAACGCTGTGAATAAAGATATACGATGGACCGGCGATTTATTGGCTGTGTAGACACTTAGTGTGTGTAAATATGTACACATGTGTAAAGTGCGGAAAATTAATTCGTTCTTAATACAGTGGTAAATCAAGATGGTGAAATGGACGCTGCCGCTGGAATGAAACAGCTCTAGCCGTGTGGCTATTACACGCACGCTGCGTCCACCGTGCACCACTGGGTCGGACGAGCTATAAACCGAACGATACTGGTTGCGAAACAATGAAATCTGGCACTGACTGAACGGAGAACTAAATAAATAATACAAAAATAAATATTGATTCTGCTTAACATCATCCAATGATATATCGGATCGATTCGGTGTTACCTTACGGGTGTACCCCGAAACATACAATTCAATACGCGACCGGCTGCGGAAGAAGCCACACGTGTCTCTGCGCCCATTAAAAAAAAAATATAATAATAATAATAATTAAAATAAATAAAGAATAATTGTGATTTGTTTTATTTTATAATAAATACTGTCCGCCTATACTAGAGGTTCCGTGTTCGATTCCCAGGGGGGGGCTAAATAAATATAAGTGATTTTTTCACTAATTATTTAATATTACCCTGAATAGGTATCTGAAGCTGAGTCCATGTGTTAACGATTAAGATAACACTGCGTTTATATGATGCAGTGCCCTATGTGCACCATTGGGTGTGGAAAGAATATATTTTAAAAAATGTATATTAAACTAAAATTTCTCTTTTTTATTCCCTTCAATTACTCTTTTCTTCTCAATACAATACATTTATTTCGAAGATAAACTAACCTTTTCAATACAAAAGGGGTGTTTTAAATTAAAAAAAATAATCTGAAAGACTGGGTATTACAGTAAGATAATCCAGATTTGTGAACAAGTATTTGGACACCCTCAAAATGTCGTAAATATATTACTGATATCGTACAAAAGAAAGTGACCAACTACCAAAACGTAAAATGCCCAGGAGGGTCATTTAAGTCGCTTTTGCTTGGGAAGAAAATAAACACCAATGCAGTCATTTTTAACAAGTCAAAATATTATACTTCCAAGTTTAAAATCCCTCGGGAATTTTTCGGGGCAATATTCAGCTAATAAGATATCAAATAGTCAATTATCACGTTTTTGTAAAACAAGTCACTTTCTCCTGTATGACTACGATATGATATTTTGTTATTCGACCCCAGATTCACACACCTGCTCTCCAACCACATATCATTAGTACCTACCCATAAATACATATATGGCTATAAAATTCATAAAAATATTATTAAATTTTTCCCCCAACAAAGGTGCCTTTTCATCAATCTTGTATTGTGGTACTATAATGGACCCTCTCCAATATTTATAATCCAGAGTTTATTTATTTATTTATTTATATTATTAAACGCTTCAAATTTATGTTTATTGTATAATATATAATGGCACCGCCCCCGACCGAACCGAGCTTCATTAAAGGGCGATAAATCAGACGGACCCTTTCGGACTTATTTCACAATATTTTATTTTTTATGAGACAGCCCGCCGCGGAGGTGTTTGTGTAATGAACTGCGTGTCAAGGGTTCAAAACCGGGATGAGGAAATATTGTAACGCCTAATTTTTCAAGTTAGCCGGTCACTGCTCTAATGTGCGATCTCCGTGTGACGAAATTTTGCGAAGAGTTTCTCGAAATGTCTCGATAAAGATTTTTAAAAATATATATCAATATGTGTATTTTGGAGTTGGATATTTGAGAAGATGTACGAATCTGAAAGAGGCAAAGATTGTTTGTAAAGACAGATTGAAGTGGCGTTCTATTCTCTCTGCCTACTCATGCGGTGAAGCAGCGTGATGGTTAGTAAGTAAGTTTTTTATGTGGAAAGTTTTCATCGCAAATCCGTCATTCAAATTTTTTTTTTTATTGCAATAATTTTTTTTTAAAACTAATACATCATGTTGCTTCCCCACAGGGGTAGGCAGTGAGAAAGAATGCCACACTAATCTGTCTTTCCAAACAATTCTCGCATCTTCCACATTCGTGCATCTCCTCATACATTGACACCGATTATTTCGACTCGTGACTTGACTACTTTCTGAATAAATAATAAGGGTGCAAGTTTTCCTCTGCTTCTAATACCAAGTAAATTCGCTTCGTGATTTTTTTAACTGTTCTTCTTCATTCGATTCCCATGCCCAAACCATCTCAAAAACCATGACTTTGTATTTGTCATCATTGACAACGTCACCTAGGATCTAGTTCTTCTATCATGGATGGCATCACCTACGCCATGCCTTCGAATCATGTTATCTTTCTGCAGCATCCATGAATTCTTTGGTCTTCCTCTAGATGCCATTTGAGGAAGATCCATGGCGATTGCCTGGTTCACAATATATTCAGGTTCTCTACGTCCTATGTGCCCATACCATCTCAATTGCCTTTCCTCTACCTTACTATTGATGCCTGTTACAACCAGGCTTCCACGAATGCATGATCTCTTTACTTTATCTCTAAGGGACACTCAAGCTGGCCATCTAAGAATTCACATTTCAGCAGTTTCCAATTGCCTAGAGTTGATAGAATGGTAAATATCACTCAGTGGTTAAATTAATCCAGCTGATGGTGGGTTATATGTGCCTAAACCATCTCCATTGCCTCTCCTCTACCTTACTTTTGATGCCTGTTACACCCAGGCTTGCTTGAACAATTTATTTTGCCTCTAAGGGACATTCCAGCTGACCATCTAACCATTCGCATTTCAGCAGTTTCTAGTTGCCTACCAATGGGGAATTTTATTCAGTATTTACATAAATCCAGCCAATGACGACTCATATAATAGCAAAGAATAAAATTGAAGAAACTTATCATTGAAATCTTAATATATATCGCTCACTCCTTTCAACAACGTCAAATATCATAAATCGTCAATTTTCAGTTGTGCATGTTTTCGAATTGCCCAGAAAATGTACTATATCCCACCAAAAGCGGCATATTTTTAACATAATATTTACCCGCTACAGGGCAGAAAGTGTTGCTCTTGCATTTTGAAGAAAATATATTGTTTAATTATTTTTAAAAAATATACTAAATATTTTTCAAATGGAGAAAAAAAACATTCGGATTTTACCTTAAAAGATCTGTTGCACAGTAAAAAGTTCAATAAGTGGCTTGATATTTACAACATTTTGAGTGTGTCCAAATACTTGTTCACAAAATCTGGATTATCTCCAATTACAGGAGTTATTTTCATATTATTTTTTGACATTTCATCAAAGATGAAGAAGAATATGGAAGTCTGGGCATTTACGGGGCTGACGACCGTCCTAAACCAGCCTATGACGGTCGCCAGCCCTGTAAATACTCAGACTTCCATATTCTTCTTTATCTTTGATGAGATGTCAAAAAATAATATGGCTTGCTATTTATTTTAAATACATTTTATTATATTTTTAAACTTTGAAATCAATCTCCTGAAAAATCAAGTTTTTTGACATATCGCTCACTCCTTTCAAGAACGTCATAAATCAAAAATCGACAATTTTCAGTTGTGCATGTTTTCGGAATGCCCAGAAAATGTACTATATCCCAGCAAAAGATGCATATTTTTTACTTAAAATTTACCCGCTACAGGGCAAAAATATAGCTTTTGCATTTTGAAGAAATCATTTTTTAAAATATGCTAAATATTTTTCAAATGGAGAAAAAACCTTCAGGTTTTACCTAAAAAGATCTGTTGCACAGTAAAAAGTACAATAAGTGGCTTGATATTTATTTTTGAAACATTGTATTATATTTTTAAACTTTAATAACGTTCTCCTGAAAAATCAAGTTTTTTTTATTTATGACGTTCTTGAAAGGAGTGAGCGATATGACGTTGTTGAAAGGAGTGAGCGGTATGTATTTTTTTTAATTAAAAATAGTACACACATCCATTTAGTACTGACAGTGATGTGTTCTAATAAACTATTAAACTGTTTCATTTATCGCGAAAGAAGTTAATTGTTCAAAGTGGATCATTAGGTCGGGTAAAGACAATGGAGTGGTTTACTTGTAGCGTCGGTTTGGTAACAATATTACCCGCAGTCGGTCGGATCTAGTGCGCTTTTTTCCTCTCGGCTTTTGTGAAATCACTCGAGCCGTTTGCGCAATCTTCACTCGGAAAATAGGTGCCTCATTTCCATACTTGAAGGTCTCCAATCGACATTGTCTTTCGACAGACCTTCGTTCCTTTCGACCGCCGAGATTCGTAGGGATGTTCCGTATGTCGATAGCCCAGTTCCATAGATCGACTTGACTTGACTGATCGGCAAAAAATAAAGTTGTGTCTTGTATGAATTGTTATTTATTATATATTTTATTTATATAACACTACGAAGGTGGAAGGTCAAACAAACATTTAAAAATTGAAGTAAGAAAAGGATTCATAAAGGCTTTTGTTTGGAGTGTTTTGTTGTATGGGTGTGAAACCTGGACCATCCAAAAGTACGAAAAAGACCGGCTTGAAGCATTTGAGATGTGGGTTTGGAGGAAGATGACCAAAACATCATGGGTCGTAAGGAAGACCAACGAAAAGGTGTTGCAGGACGTAAAAGAAAGAAGAGAGCTTATAAACCATATTTTGAAGAGGAAGGCCAAGCTAATAGGGCACTCAATTAGACATAGCACCTTTCTTAGCAACATCTTCTGGGAAAACGAACAAGAGGCCGCCCAAGAACTTCATACTTCCAGGATTTGAAGCGGCTCATGGACGTCTCCTCCTATTCGCAGCTCAAGAGGATGGCGACTGACAGAGACAAGTGGCTGACACAACAAGGCGCTGCCTTTAGAAGATGATGATGACGAAGGTGGACATAGCGCTCTGTTATCGTTCTGGAGGTCCAGGGCTCAATTCCCAGATTTGACTGCGAAGTGATTTTTTTCACTCTAATATTTATTCGATTTCAGTTTTCTACTGACAATTTATCTGACTTACACATTATATTACTGAATTATCAATGTAAATAACTCCTAAGTGCTGAAAACCCAGATTTGCGAACAAGTATTTTGGACACGGATACACTTGAAATGTTGTGAAGATGTTATTTATTAAAATTTATTATATTATCATCAATGTTTCAGTATTTTAATAAAATAAATAACTATTACACTCTTCTTCTTCCTGTCTCCATCCCAACGAATCCTCACCTTTCCTCACAATATAACACTGCGTCTATATGATGCAGCTCCCTATGCACCATAAGATGCGGATAAGGTTTTTGAAGAATGATAAAATCCAGATTTGGTAACAAGTATTATAAACTCACCAAAGACGATGTGAATTTATTAAAATTATTATTAATTATCATCAATGGTTATATGATGCAGTGCCCTATGCACCATAGGATGCTGATAAGATTTTTGATGAAGGATAAAATCCAGATTTGTGAACAAGTATTTGGACACACCCAACAAGTTGTGAATAATTCATTATTTTTATTTATTATCATCAATGTATCAGTACCTACCTTTTTTATTCAAATTCATAACTTTAATTTATATTTGAAGCAATAACTTTGTGATTTTCCATTTAATACTTAAAATATAACTTTGTTTTAAAATCACTATAAATTATTTTTAATTTAATTTCATAGAAATATTTGTGTTTTTACTGTTTACACAAATATTTCAATTTCATACTATTTATGTGATATGTTATTAGATTAAAACCAATATTTTTAGCTTTTCCACTTTATTTTTATTTGACCAGCGACCGGGTTTCGTCGTTACCGACATCATCAGACCAGTCTGATGATGTCGGTAACGACGAAACCCGGTCGCTGGTCAAATAGAAATAAAGTGGAAAAGCTAAAAATATTGGTTTTAATCTAATAACATATTAAAAATGCAATTCCATCACGAAGTGTCAGTGGATAATATAAATCTATTTATGTTAGCCCAAGCAGCTCATTATAAGAAACAGATATGAAATTGTGGTAGAGTGGGTTCGAACCGAAAAACTCTGACTTAAGAGTCCGCGATACTAACCACGGGACCACAACCCGATACAATATTATATTTATAGTGATTTTAAATACATTTATATTAAGTTATATTTTATTTATTGTTTCGGCATTAACTTTGTGTTAAGACATGTTACAATGATTAAAGAAAACACTTCGTTTTTTACCACTTGAGTTTTATTACAGATTACATGTTTTCGGAATTTGCAAATCATATAATAGATACTAATCACTCATTTCCCTCTCATAAATTAAAATTATTACACCTTGTTCCATATAAAGGCCAAATTATGAACTATCTTGAAAATTTAGAAATACAAAAAAACCTGAATTCTAATAATAATTTATTAAATAATATATTGTTTCAAAATTCTTCGCCATTGCTTTCCATTTTTCCTTTGTTTTCAAACTCCGTTCCATGACTAACCCCTTCCCCTTACTTTCCACTCTCCTTATTTATAGAACAATTTTATATTTTATATTTTAGTTATTATACAGACCTGAATGATGGAAGTTTAACTTCTGAAACATGTAGTCCATAATAAAACTCAAGTGGTAAAAAACGAAGTGTTTTCTTTAATCATTGTAAGTTATATTTTAATTATAAATTCATAACTTTTACAGTCTTCTTCTTCCTCTAACACACTCAAAATGTTGTGAATAAATGAGTAATTAATGGTTATTGTCAAGCGTGCTAAGCGCACCTCCGTTAGGCCAGTTGAAGGTCAGGGCAGGGGTGGAGTGGGGGGTCCATTGAGAAGTTTTTTTATTAATAAATAATATATCTGTATTATTTTATTATTATTATTATTATTATTTAATGCTAATAACTCATTCTCGCTGCCCTTTCATTTGGAGGTGCCGACGACACGCCCAGACCACCGGCTCTCAAACTTTTGCCTTGAACTTCATCATTTTTATCTCGTATTTATTTATTTTTATCAATTTGACGTTTAACAAATATCATATCCGTATTTATTAACCCTGTTACATAAAAAGTCCACATATAAAAAGATAAAACCATCATTTGTCTAGTAAATTATAATCGCACTATATCCTATTAGCTAAACGTCAACATAAACGCAGCTCTTTAAGTATCGCTTAAAGAAATTGAAAATTTCGAAAAACATATTCCAAAATTTGTATTATTTGTACATAATATATCGCTCACTCCTTTCAAGAACGTCATAAATAAAAAAACTTGATTTTTCAGGAGAACGTTTTTAAAGTTTGAAAATAGAATACAATGTATTAAAAATAAATATCAAGCCACTTATTAAACTTTTTACTGTGCGACAGATCTTTTTAGGTAAAACCTGAAAATTTTTTCTGCATTTGAAAAATATTTAGTTTATTGAAAAAAAAAAATAAACGATACATTTTTCTCAAAATGCAAAAACAACACTTTCTGCCCTGTAGAGGGTAAATATTAAGTTAAAAATATGCCTCTTTTGCTGGGATATAGTAAATTTTCTGGGCATTCGGAAAACATGCACAACTGAAAATTGACGATTTTTGATTTATGACGTTCTTGAAAGGAGTGGGCGATTTGATTTCATTCGTTCAAAAAACTTCTCCTTAGCAGATTTTTCGTTATCATTTATTTTTTTAATTAATATTTATTTTTGAAAATAAACATGTAATATTGGTGAGAACTAACTAACCATAACGCGTTTTCTCTGTAGGGGTATGCAGAGAGAATAGAACGTCACACTAATCTGTTTTGACCCGACCACATTCAAGTATTTGAAATACTTGATCGTGACAAGTTTTTCGAGCTCTTCCTCTGCGTCTATTTCCAGACCCATTCACCACATAAATTTATTTTCCCATTTTTTCTTCACTCATTCTATTCAAATTCCTACACAACAACACACAACAACTGAGATAAGCATTATCAATTAAATCGATAATGCTTATCTCAGCTTAGCATTCTTTCCTTGATCACAATAAGACCGTTTGTCTTATGACGTTTTGCCGCACATTTATCTGAGAGAACGTATTTCTAAATATGTGAGTGATAAATACATTTTTTATTTATTTATTTATTTATTTATTTATTTTCATAATACATAGATACATTCAATATACATATTCATTTCATATACACATTTATTATACGTATTACGGCTCTTTAGGCATGGCCTGTGTTGAGCCGAATACTAAATAAAAATATAATACATATAAATTTATTTATTTAAACTTCATTTACGGATAAGAAATAAGTACATTGGCGGGCTTATTGCTAAAAAGCAATATCTTCCAGCCAACCAAAAACAGACCAGTGATATTGGTCAAAACGTTTGATACCATATAGAGCTGTTTGCAATCAAAAGGTAGATAGTACTTGAACATTTAAAAAACATAAATTAGAAATTGACATTCAAATAAACATAAATTACAAAAGATGAAAATAAGGAGGGCCAAAGGAAATAGGGAGATTAGGGAAGGAGGTGGAGGGAGGAGTTTTGATGGACAGTTAGGATTCTGATGATAAATGTATCAGACATGTGAGTGATAAATAAATATAAAATTATAAATGTATTTATTTTTAAAAAATCGTTAAATTATTTAATAATAATAATAATAAAACCCTTATCCGCACCCCAATGGTGCATAGGGCACTGTGTCTTATAAACGCAGTGTTATCATCATCGTTTTACTTATGAAGGAAAGGTGATCAGCCCTTTGCTTCAGGTACCAGCCCATGGTAATATTGAATAAATATTAGAGTGAAAAAATCACCTATATTTATTTTTACCCCCCTTGGGAATCGAACCCGGGACCTCCAGAACGGTAGCCGAGCGTGCTGACCATTGCACTACGGAGGCGGACATTATTATTATTTAATTGAAGATATTTAATGATTTAATGAAAGTTTGGGAAGGTGTGGCCACATCTCCAACACCTCGAGTGATATATTTTTATACGCCATAAATTGAGGCTGGCAATACCGCCCTCTAGCACTAGTAAATACCCGCCGATTAAACATCTCCAGTGACACTCGCACGGATCATTATGGCTTAAATATTCAATCTCGCTATCATAATTTTGTGTACGTGCCGCGTATGGATTTTTTTTTGTTTTCATAAATAATAATGATACTAATATAGGTACTTTGAAAAAATATAGTATCAAGTTCTCATAATTCATGATAATTTATATGAAATATGTAATATATAAAACCCTTATCCGCACCCCAATGGTGCATAGGGCACTGTGTCATATTAACGCAGTGTTATCTTGATCGTTTACACATGAAGGAAAGGTGATCAGCCCTCCGCTTCAGGTACCAGTCCATGGTAATATTGAATAAATATTACAGTGAAAAAATCACTTCTATTTGTTTTACCCCCCTTGGGAATCGAACCCGGGACCTCCAGAACGGTAGCCGAGCGTGCTGACCATTACATTACAGACAATGGCGAATTTATATGAAAACAATTTGAATATTATATTTTTTTATTTATACATACATATTTTTTTTCACTCTAATATTTATTCAATATTACTCTGGACTGGTACCTGAAGCGGAGGGCTGATCACCTTTCCTTCACGAGTTTAATTTGAGTTTAGTTTGAGTTTATTAAGATCACACTGTGTTTATATGATGCAAGGCCCTATGCACCATTGGAGTGCGGATAAGGGTTTGAATGAATGACTGCGTATGTTTTTTTCTGTTTTCATAAATAATAATGATACTAATAAATAAACTTTGAAAAAATATTGTATCAAGCACTCATAATTCACGATAATTTATATAAAAACAATTTTAATAATATTAAAAACGACGCATCGGAGACTTTCATTATAATTCATAAAATTCATATTATTTTTTGACATCTCATCAAAGATGAAAAAGAATAGGGAGGTCTGGGCATTTACGGGGCTGACGACCGACATAGGCTGGTTTAAGTGATCACTTTACACACGTGTAACATTCATCAATTCTACCCATTATTGACAACCACACTACTCAAATTCTTGGAAGTTGTATAAGTATATATGAACCAATTTTGAAACAGTGTTCTTGAATTACTAGAACTTCACTAGAGACATTTATTGGTGAGATGAAAAGAAGCTTTTTATTGAGCAGAAACTCTTTTATTAGTATGTGAGGTCCGAATCCTGGATTATAATCACACACATGAGAAACGCCAGAAAATACCATTTTCATTTTTATTATTAAGCTTTGAAACAACATTTTGAGTGTGTCCAAATACTTGGTCACAAAATCTGGATTATCTCCAATTACAGGAGTTATTTTCATATTATTTTTGACATCGCATCAAAGATGAAGAAGAATATGGAAATCTGGACATTTCGCTCACTCCATGAGAAACGCCGAAAAATATGCCTATGACGGTCGTCAGCCCCGTAAATGCCCAGACTTCCATATTCTTCTTCATCTTTGATGAGATGTCAAAAAATAATTTGAAAAATTCATTTTATTTTAGTATAATCGGTTAGAGAGCCATTATTATCGGTTGTGTAATATGTACAACAAACCTGTTTTGAGACTAGTCACTCTATGACAAATCGCCGGAACAATAATATGGGCTATAAGTTTGAATGTACCATTAAATAATAATAAAAATACGGCACGTTCCACAATCGGCATTATCATTTCGTCCGACAGTCTATGTAGTACTGCGAGGCGCTCACAGTACTCGCGCTTGTAAGTGTGCGGGGATAAAAAAAACGAGTAATGATTGTTCCCGAGGCGAGAATCGAACTGGCGACCTCTCTCCTAAGATACTAATCTTCTAATTGAGCCACCCGCGAAACTGGCGCGCCCGTCGATCTAGGAATATTGGGATGGCCACGCCGCGGTTGATTGAAGCCGATAGGTCGACCCCGGCAGGCTAACTTAACACACTAAAGACGGGAAAGCTATTTCTACCCATTCGGTCGATTGATACTTTAGGACGGGAAGGGTATTTTTACATTCTGCGCTGTTTTTATATATTTTTACATTTATTTTATTTTATTTTTTATTTCATGGATACATACATTTTTTACTATATGTATTACGGCTCTTTAGGCATGGCCTGTGTTGAGCCGAAATACTTACATGTACCTACATAAAATTTTTTTTGTATTTTTTTTTTAATTATTAAATTTTTTACATTACATACAATAGATGCAATTGCAATATACAGTATAAAGATATAAATATATGAATTTTATGTTAAGGTCTAAACTATGTTTACATAATTATTTAATCCCGTCGCCAGAGGTCCGCAGGCGTAAAAAACACCCGTCCGAAATGTGTTAAAATGAGTAATGGAAATTACTCATCGGGAATATTATATACGTGACTTATGTATGTATGCAATATGTAATGAACAAATATTATAAAATATTTTTAACTCCTTTCCATTCATGCAGCTCGCATACAAATAAAAAGAGTCTCTTCGAAATAAAACCTTTTCTCAATCCAACATACAGTATCTACTCAATGAATTAGGGCCACCCATTATTTTTTTGAATACTCTGAAATCTTTTGGATTATTACATTTATTTTACATAAATACTTTAAGTTTTTTATTGACATCTAATATCATGTATATTACCTTCAATAATATGTAAAATATACCTGGATTATTTAAGCGTTTACAAAATTTTAAACCCTTTTTCTGAGAAAGGTCCCTAATTAGCACAGGTAGACAGATAGTTGAAAGTTCAAAAAAAAGCCCTATCTCATTTATTAGTGAAGTTTCTTGAGTTCTGATTGTTGTTTTGTTCAGAGAGGTTATATAGTTATCGTGTCTTGTGAAAAAAACTTAATATTTAATTTTAGTTCATAAAGTATAATTTTTTTTTGTAAACACAAGTGTTTTTTTTGAAAAGGACAAAATGGGAAAAAGTAAAGACATTTCTGAGGAAAAAAAGTCTAGTGTTATAGTGCTACTGAAATTAGGAATACTATCTAATAGAGAAATTTCAAAAAAAGAAAACGTTTCTCGTCAAACAGTGGACAAAATTTCAAAATCAATAAAAAATCAGTCACCCGCCACCAGCAATCAGCGAAAGAACTGTCGTAAGATTAGAAAAACAACACCGAGGACTGATCAAAAAATCGTTCAAAGTGCCTTAGAAAACCGAAGTGCATCAGCAAAAACATTAAAAATAAAATTGGAAGAAGAGGGTATAAATATATCGGTATCAACACTGAGGCGACGTCTTTACGAAGTAAATCTGAAATGCAGGCGCCCTGTAAAAGTACCAAAATTGACACCACGAATGAAAGCGGATCGATTAAAATGGGCCAGGCTACATCGAAATTACTCGGTAGATGATTGGAAAAAGGTATTTATTTAAATTGAATTTTCAACATATCATTTTAGTCAATAAACTTATATATTTGAATTAAACTTAAATTTTCATTATTTTTCAGGTCATCTTTAGTGATGAGTGCCGGTTAGAAGCCGTGACAGAGAGCCGTCGATTCGTCAGGAGAACACCAATGGAACGTTACAATGAGGCCTGTGTGGTTAAAGTTATCAAACACCCCCCTGCAACAATGATATGGTCATGTATTATTAACAATTTACCTGGGCCGTTGTTTTTCGTGGAAGGAACAATGAACCAAAATTCCTATAAGCAGGTCCTCGAACGAATTTTATTGCCCTTCTACCATACACTCGACCCAACAGAAGGTCCATACACCTTCATGCAGGATGGGGCACCTTGCCACCGGGCTAAATCAATAATAAAAATTTTGTCTAACAAAAATCTGCCTTTGCTCCCCTGGCCTGGAAATTCTCCGGACCTTAATCCTATAGAAAACGTATGGAGCATGTTAAAAAATAAGGTATACTCATTCCCAAATCCGACAGTAGACTGTCTAAAAAAAAAATTCAAAAAATTAGGTCAGAAGACGAAGAAATAAAAAACACGATAAAACAGTGCATTTTAAGTATGCCAAAAAGAATTGAGGCAGTTATTTCTGCCAAAGGTGGAAATAATAAATACTAACTATATTTATATGAAAATATATGCATAATTTAAGCGTAATAAAGTGTTCTTGTGTAAATAAAATTCAATGTTGTTTTATTCAAGGTTTTCTCTGAGTTATTCCTGTTTGAATTGAGAAATTGCGCGAAATTCTGCGTGGCCCTAATTCATTGAGTAGATACTGTAGATGGCTGTTGTGAACTCATAAACTCATGAACCATGTCAGGAGATTGATGATATAGGAATCATGCGTAGAATAGCAAAGGTTGCACATGTGACAAGTGATCACGTAACCAGCCTATGACCGGTCGTAAGCCCCGTAAATACCAAGACTTCCACATTCTGTTTCATCTATGATGATCTTCATTTGAGATGCCAAAAAGTTTAGTATATTTTAGTATATTTTAAACGCATTTATTATCTGTGAATTATTTGATCCATGTTTATCAAGAGACAGTGCTTGTAGAATGTACTGAACTTTATGAATAATTTTATTTTTTGTGACGCAAGTATTGGGTATCAAAAAAAATATTTTAGTAAAAAAATAGCAAAGAATACTTATCTAAAAAATATTTTTACTACAGGTGAATTAAATGGGCCGATTTTAGTTAAATTTTTTAAATATAACACTGGGTTTTAATATATATTTGTATTAAATAATATACCTACGTTAAAACATATGTCCATAATTTAAACGTAAAACGTTACTTTTTATGCTTATCAACACCCTTCATCACATTCACATTCACAGTTCTTGTCAATCTCATATGTTTTTATTTTATTTTATATTCGTTTATATAGAGTAGTGTGGTTGTCAATAATGGGTAGAATTGGTGAATGTTACACTGTGTAAAGTGATCACTTAAACCAGCCTATGACGGTCGACAGCCCCGTAAAAGCCCAGACATCCATATTCTTCGTCATCTTTGATGAGATGTCAAAAAATCAGATGAATATATTTCTAATAAAAAAAAACTAACCATCACGCCGCTTCCCCGCAGGGGTAGGCAGAGAGAATAGAGCGCCACACCACTCTGTTCTTGCAAACATTCTTCGCCTCTTCCACGTTCATGCATCTCCTCATACATACCCGCCGATTGTTACGACTCCTAACCTGACCACTTTCAAGTATTTGACACACCTGATCGTGCCATGTTTTTCTCGGTCTTCCTCTGCTTCTTTTCCCACCAACATTCGCCTCATAAATTTGTTTTACCGATCTTTCCTCACTCATTCGTTCCACATGTCCAAACCATCTCAACACACCTTTCTTAATTTTATCGATAATGCTTATCTCAGCTTATTATATTTCTAATGTTATTTAAAAATGTACGAATGGCCACTATTAATATGTCGAATTATTTTATAACACCGTGTACAATATAAATTCAACTAAAATATGTTTAATAAGAGGCACTCCAAAACATGGTCGTAGAATTGAAATCAAAACGTCAATGCCTTGAGCGTAATTACATGCATACATATTTCACCGATTCGTTTTTAAATGAGGCATAATTTGGCCATTTTTTTAAATCTCATTAATACCTCTAAATGTATTCACCAAAATACATTTACGTAGGTACTTTTTTAAAAACATAATAATAATAATAAAACCCTTATCCGCACCCCAATGGTGCATAGGGCACTGCGTCATATTAACGCAGTGTTATCTTGATCGTTTACACATGAAGGAAAGGTGATCAGCCCTCCGCTTCAGGTACCAGTCCAGGGTAATATTGAATAAATATGACAGTGAAAAAATCACTAATATTTATTTTACCCCCCTTGGGAATTGAACCCGGGACCTCCAGAACGGTAGCCGAGCGTGCTGACCATTACACTACGGAGGCGGACAAAAAAAAACATTCTCTCGTTTTTTTAAAACATTCTCTCTCTTAATATAAAAAAATATTTAAATTTACCAAAATCACATTAGAGATACGAGTTTTACATAATTCGGACATTGAAGAACAGAATTATTAACAAAATATGTAATGAGACGTAGTAATCGTCGGGTATGTATGAGGAGATGCACGAATGTGGAAGAGGCGAAGAATGTTTGCAAAGACAGAGTGGTGTGGCGTTCGATTCTCTCTGCCTTACCCTGCGGTGAAGCGGCGTGATGGTTAGTTTTTTAATTAGTTGTATTTAATGAAATCATTTCTAATTTATTTATATTTAAAAAAAGAGTATTAGTCCGCCTCCGTAGTGTAATGGTCAGCACGGTGGGCTACAGTTCTGTTCGATGTCCCAGGTTCGATTATCAGAGGGGTGAATCAAATAACATAATATAAGAGATTTTTTCACTCTAATATTTATTCAATATCACCCTGGACTGGTACCTGAAGCGGAGGGCTGATCACCTTTCCTTCATGTGTTAACAATCAAGATTATACTGTGTTTATATGATGCAGTGCCCTATGCACCACCGGTTGCAGTGCATCATATAAACGCAGCTCATAAGTGTTTTATAACTATCAAAAAAATGAACAATGAAATGTGAAGAAACCCAGTGTTGTTTGTGCATTTTTAAGAAAAGGTATTCTTTAATTATTTTTTTAAATATACTAAATATTTTACAAATGGAGAAAAAACATTCAGGTTTTACCTGAAAAGATTTGTTGCACAGTAAAAAGTTCAATATGTGGCTAGTAATTTATTTTTAATACATTGTATTTTATTTTTTAACTTTAAAAACGTTCTTCTGAAAAATCAAGTTTTTTTTTATTTATCACGTTCCTGAAAGGAGTGAGCGATATGATGCCTTATAATTGAATATCTTTATACATGAAAATGGTAAAATATTACGTCGATAAGTTTTTACCGGTTGACAGTAAACTGCTAGTAATATAATATTTGTATAATAATAAACAAATCTATCATCTTTGTAATTCGTCTACGCCAAAAATTCCACACGTCATCGCCAGTCAAAGTAATAAAAAAAGAAATTAACTTAAAAAAATACTACATGGTAAAAAAAATCAAGCTTTAGAACCGGTTTAAACTATTAAAATATAATGCCCCACATTTACTGAAATATTATAACTTATTATAATATGATAATTTATTACTGTCAAATTGTGTAAGATTTATATGACTTACCTACCAGTCTAGTCTGTAACGAAAAACCGTTCTTAAAAACCGATCGATCAAACGTATTCTAATATAAAAATATGTCTTATAATTATATATAAAAAATAATAAAACCCTCACCTGCACCCCAATGGTGCATAGGGCACTGCGTCATATAATAATAATAATATATAACCATATCCGCTCCCTAGGTGGAGCATATGGAGTCCACAAACTGTCTCCAGGCTTTTCTGTCGGCTGCCAGCTCCCTAAACAAACCTGCGTCATATAAACGCAGTGTTATCTTGATCGTTTACCCGGCCCGGGAGTCGTCTACCATGGGGTTGACCGTACAGTGCGATGTGGGGGAGTCTGGATGGTTACATTGATATAAATCAACATGATTAAACATTTCATTGAGTAAATATTTTTTTTATTTAAGAAAATATGTTGTTTATATTATTGATTGATATAAAATTACAAAAAAAAACTCACCCCCCAGATACAGTTTTGTAAATTATCCATTTATGACTCTTTTATACTTATTCAAGCTGTGATTGATCACCTTGACCTTATATATAATATAATAATAATAATAACAATAAACCCTTATACGCACCCAATGGTGCATAGGGCACTGCGTCATATAAACGCAGTGTTATCTTGATCGTTTACACATGAAGGAAAGGTGATCAGCCCTCCGACTCAGGTACCAGTCCAGGGTAATATTGAATAAATATTATAGTGAAAAAATCACTTATATTTATTTTACCCCCCTTGGGAATCGAACCCGGGACCTCCAGAACGGTAGATGAGAGTGCTGACCATTACACTACGGAGGCGAATAATTATAACATCTTGAAAATGGACAACTTTTATAATTAAAAATGTTATATTATTTATTGATTCGGCATTAACTTTGTGGAATGACATGATTATTTTATTAAAATTAAACACTTGAATATGCCACTTTATTGAGTTTTATTTATATATACGACTAGTTTCCAAAACTTACAGATGTTTTCATCTTCTGGTACAAATTGAAACATTAATTTGTACCAGAAGAAGAAAACATCTGTCGTTTTCGAAACTAGTCGTGTATTTAAATGAAACTCATTAAACAATGATTAAAGAAAACACTTCGTTTTTTACCACTTGAATAGTAAAAAAGTAGTAAAGTGTTTTCTTTAATCATTGTAACATGTCTTACCACAAAGTTAATGCCGAAACAATAAATAAACTCATTAAATATTTTATTTATTGTTTCGGCATTAACTTTGTGGTAAGACATGTTACAATGATTGAAGAAAACACTTCGTTTTTTACCACTTGAGGAAATATACTTAAATATACCACTCATTAAAGTGGTATATTTAAGTTTTTAATTTTAATAAAATTTAAAAGTGTTTATTAAGATAATGATATATATTTGTTATGAAATTCATAAAGCTGTGTGTATTTATAAATATTTATAACATTTTGAGTGTGTCCAAATACTTGTTCAAAAATCTGGTAATTAATTAATTCTTATTACTGGTCAAATTATAAGCTTAAATAAAAAAAAATAAAAAAACAGGTTATTTTCTAGCGTTTTTCATGTATGTGATTATAATCCTGGATTTGGACTTCACATACAAATGAAAGAGTTCCTACTCAATAAAAAAGCTTCTTTCATCTCACCATAGATGTCTATAGTGGAATTCGAGTGATTCAAGCACTCTATAATTTACCTCGTAGATGCCAAGACTTCCAATTCTTCTTATCTATGTTGAGATGTCAAAAAAAAAAACATGTGAACAGTAACTCCTAAGTAGAGATAATCCAGATTTGTGAACAAGTATTTGGACACACTCAAAATGTTGTAAATATAAAAGCTCTTCACGAAATTCACAATTATGCGACGAAATAAAAATGAAAATTGTTGAGTCACTCACCAAATGTGACATTTGTATTATAAATGATTTTAAGTAATCAGGAATTCTAGCTTGTAAAATTTTTACGTTTTGGTGCGATTTAATGATTTCATATTGGTTTAACACAGGATTGGTCACGTTTTGTCGCAACTTTAATTAAGATTTCGATAGAATACACAGAGAATAATAAGTAATTGGAGATAATCCAGATTTTGTGAACAGATACATATTTGGACACACTTAAAATGTTGTAAATATAACAGATTTGAATTTAAATAATGTTTTTGTGCTATATTGGAAATATAACGTTTTAGTGAGGACCTCCTATATCAGTTTATCGTTATATATATATTTTTAACTTCTTACCTAGAAAAAAAATTCTCATGTAAAAATCGTTACATATATTTTTTAAACTTCTAACCTAGAAAAAAATCTTTTAACCACCCTCATTAATTCCTCTCCTTTCCTTCTTCTTCCTGGTAAATCTATTATTTTATATCATACCTTTTTTTTTAAATCTCTGAACGTTTTTTAATAGTTTTATAACATAAATGTGGAATTGTTTAAACGGCTTTTTTTTAACGTAATTATTTTTGTTAATGTAATGTAATGTTTATTATTGTTAATGTAACTATTGTTTATTATATCGTTTTTTTATATGTAAGCTGTACAATTCCCGAACAAATAAAATAAAATAAATATTTTCAATGTTGTACAATACGGTAACATTTTACCTGTCGTAGACTCATCATAATATCGTGATGTCTCTCTCTGTCTCTCTGCTAGAGGGAGACGGGTGTATCCTCGTCCAGGTGTCCCCAAGAGGCAGACGGTGATGTCAGTGTCGTGTCTCCTCGAATTTCCGAAGACCAGGACGTCCCAGGAATACTAATGAGGCCTAATGCTCTGTGGGTGCCGACCGACGACTGCTAGCCCCTCGATATGGAGTTACCGATTGCAGATATATTGCGCCTTACTCATCGGCGTTCTGCATTCCTGGTAGTTCCAAGTGAGCCAAGGATGATCGTAACCCAGAAAATTGCACAAAGAAGCATGTCAACTTGCTTAAAATCATGTTTCTTAGTCCTAAATGATGCGTAGGGCACTGCACCAGTTGATGCCATGTTATCGTAATCGTAAATTAAAATATTTTTTAGGAAGGTGATCTCTCAATGCCACGTATTTCTGCATTCCTGGTAGCCTCGAGTGAGCCAAGGATGATTGTAACCCAGAAAATTGCACAAAGACTCATGGAGGTTGGCTAAAATCATGTTTTGTTTGCACTGAATGATGCATAGGTCACTGGATGCAATGTTATCGTTATTGTAAATTAAAATATTTAAGGCAGTGATCTCAATACGTTATCGTTCTGCGTTGCTAGAAATGACCTAATGATGATTTTATTTAAATTAAAATTGCATAATAACACATTTTGTTGAGATGTCGAATAAAGTCATTTTAAAAGCGGATTTTAACATTCAAAAAGTACATTTGAAAAATTCTGTTTTTAACGATCCTTATTTTTTGCCATTCTAAGCTATGCACTCTAAGGCAGCACGCTCGGCTTCCGTTCTGGAGGTCCTGGGTTCTATTCCCAGGGGGGGTCAATTAAATAAAAGTGATTTTTTCACTCTAATATTTATATTCAATATCACCCTGGACTGGTACTTGAAGCGGAGGGCTGATCACCTTTCCTTCGTGTGTTAACGATCAAGATAACACTGCGTTTATATAATACAGTGCCCTATTCACCAAGGGTTTGAAGGAATATATATTATATTTTAAAGAAACTCATTTTATCCTTTGGGAAGCGATCATTACCCAAGAGCTTGTACATCATTTTACATCTACGACATTCCTCGGTGATATTTGTATGAATGTGAATTATTGTATCTGGTTTCATTGACAAACGTATGGCCGTACGTGAAAACGCGCCAACGATGACGACCATAGGACGTAATTACCCGCCCGATGTACCATGTACTAGGACGGGACGATGTCGGGCTAAATCGCTAAGTGCGGGTTGCGCGGTGTGGATCGGCTGTATGGGGCACGTTCGGCTCGATGGATGGTCCCGAAAATAGACACGGTGC
This sequence comes from Brachycentrus maculatus, assembly GCF_059751285.1. NCBI lineage: Eukaryota > Metazoa > Arthropoda > Insecta > Trichoptera > Brachycentridae > Brachycentrus > Brachycentrus maculatus. Next base: position 164,030 of record NW_028281146.1, read on the forward strand.
CTGAAAAGTACATTACCAGTTGATTTATTTACAACATTTTTAATGTGTCCAAATAATTGTTCACGCAAACACGTGTTTGATAATATCCTAACGAGACAAAACGCGTCACATATCGTATATGTAAACGAAGCAGAATTCAATCCATTAACCGTGTTTAATTTTGGATATATTACCTAAGCTTTATAAATTATTCAAATTTATCATAATGTCAAATACACTATAACATTTTGAGTGTGTCCAAATACTTGTTCACAAATCTGGATTATCTCCAATTATAGGAGTTATTTTTCATATTATTTTTTTGACATCTCATCAAAGTTGAAGAAGAATATGGAAGTCTGGGCATTTACGGGGCTGACGACCGTCATAGACTGGTTTATGTGATCACTTCACACACGTGTAACATTCACCAATTGTACCCATTATTGACAACCGCATTACTCAAATTCTTGGAAATATATGTTTGAAACAATTTCAAAACGTTGTTCTTGATTCACTTAGAACTTCACTAAAGACATCTATGGGTGAGATGTAAAGAAGCTTTTTATTGAGCAGAAACTCTTTTATATTCCTCTTCATCTTTGATGAGATGTCAAAAAATTATTTTAAAAATAACTCCCATAATTGGAAATAATCCAAATTTGTGAACAAGTGTTTGGACGCACTCAAAATGATACAGAGTCATGAATCCTGGTACAAATAGTGGTATTTACTGAGTAAAACATTAATTAAAAATTTAAATAAATAAATAAACTTAAGGAAAGGGTCCTAAATTGGCATGACCTAGATAACGTTGTCCACGATAGAAGGACCTACAAACAGAGAACCAAGAGAGCTGACACTAACATTCTACAAAGACTATAAGTTGGGATGGAGCCAGGAAGAAGAATTTTTTTTTTATTTTTATCTGTAGAAAGATGACGAAAAAGAAGAAGATTATTATAAATTGTATACCCTGATCTGAACCACACTGTGCGCAATCGTACAAATACACAAATTATAGGGCTGACTGTTTTTAAATTTAATATTGGAGTCAGATTATAATTACGTTATCGCCTCATGACTGTCAGGTACGGGGCACGAACGCCATACCACTCCATGCCACACCATGCCACACCATACCACGCCGAGCAGGTAGATCGTAATAGTGTAATGACACTCGGCTGTGATCTGTCGGCATAGAGCGATTACCCCAAACCCTGTGAATCATTCGAACAACGAAATATTCACTGTCCCATTTCGTAATAAGGAAAATAAGCGCTTTTATGAAGAGACATAGAAGTATTTTTTAAATTATAAAAAAAAAGTTAGTTTATATTACAACTAATAAAAACTATTATTTACACTTAATTTACATTATATACATATGTATACACACATATATATATATATATATATATATATATATATATATATATATATATATATATATATATATATATATATATATGTATATATATATATATTGATAATGGTAAAAGAAGGATGAAAGTAGACTGAATGCAGTCGAAATGCAATCTCTCAGAAGAATATGCGACAAAACGATGTTTGATAGATGTGCGAATAGTGAAATAAGGAAGGAATGCAAAGCTGAGATAAGCATTATCGATAAAATTAAGAAAGGTGTGTTGAGATGGTTTGGACATGTAGAACGAATGAGTGAGGAAAGAACGGTAAAACGGATTTATGAGGCGAATGTTAGTGGGAAAAGAAGCAGAGGAAGACCGAGAAAAACATGGCACAATCAGGTATGCCAAATACTTGAAAGTAGTCAGGTTAGGAGTCGTAACAATCGGCGGGTATGTATGAGGAGATGCATGAACGTGGAAGAGGCGAAGAATGTTTGCAAGGACAGAGTGGTGTGGCGCTCTATTCTCTCTGCCTACCCCTGCGGGGAAGCGGCGTGATGGTTGGTTAGTTAGTTAGTTTATATATATATATATATATATATATATATATATATATATATATATATATATATATATATATATATATATATATATATATATATATATATATATATATATATATATATATATATATATATATATATATATATATATATATATATATATATATATATATATATATATATATATATATATATATATATATATATATATATATATATATATATATTTACATCTCTTTACAGTAAACAAACCATTTATCTTTTAATTCTTTCAGACTCTTTTTCAACCCCTTACACATTAAATAATTTTACAGCATATTAATTTTAAGTCTCTTTTTATAGATAACCAGTTTAGTTCTTCTCTCATTTTTTCTATATTATTATATCTATTTTTCTTAAGAACTATCCTCATTTCTTTATTTTGTTTAATTTCTAATTTATTTAATTTTCTTTCATTTGCTAAAAATTATCTTGTTGAGCAGTAATCTATATGTGGAATAATGATTGTTTTATAAATAAGTTCTGCAGTATTTTTATTTAATTTATTCCTCAATCTTGATTTGATATTTTTGCACTTAAAAATTTGCACTTAAATTTGTATTTCTAATCAAAACTGTTCTAAAATGCCAAAATGTTAGTAACGACAGTTTGTCACGAAAGCGGCGATACGTACCAGCTGAACTTATGTGAATTATAATGTTTGACTCTTTATTAAATTAAACAACACCTCGTCAGTTTTTGGAGTCGTTTCCTTTTCGAGGCGGGCGCCTGAATTAGGGATGGTACCAGCGCGCCGGCTCGCCGTCTCGCCGCCAAACACGCGGCTTGGACGCGATAAATCAGATGGAACAGGAAACGCCGGCTCTGTAGATGAGCATCGCCTAAAGCGAAGCGCTCGCTGCAGCAGTTTGAGGCGCGCGGTGCAGAATCACCAATGAGCCATTAAATCACTTTATTTTAATTTCGTTTTAATTTATGACTGCTCGTAATATAAGGTCACGGGTGAGTTACAACAACCTATGACAATTCATTATAACTTTAAATTACATAATAATTTTTGTACGAAATTTGAGTAGGTATACTTTGTATAGTAAATTTTTATGATCTAAAAATGTATACTTGATAATGCTAAGTTTTCCTCGGTCCTCCTTTGCTTCTATAGCCGGCCCCATTCACCTCATAAAACTGTATCGCTATTATTTCTTCGCTCATGCGATCAGATCTGGGGCCGGAATACTCGGCGTAATAATAATGTGGAAGAGGCGAAGATTGTTTGAATAGACAGATTGGTGTGGTGGCGTTCTATTCTCTGTGCCTATCCTTAAGGGGAAGCGGCCCGGATATATATATATATATATATATATATATATATATATATATATATACATATCGATCAATTCGTTTAATTTTAAATCATTCGCGCATTGGCTACACATATACGAGTATATCGAACGTCATAAATAAAATAAAAAGATTTTTCAGTATAACGTTTTTAAAGTTTAAAAATACAACACAATGTATTAAAATAAATATCAAGCCACTTATTGAACCTTTTACTGTGCAACAGATATTTTTAGGTAAAATCTGAAGGTTTTTTCTCCATTTTAAAAATATTTAGTAAATTTAAAAAAAATATTAAACAATACCTTTTCTTCAAAATGCAAAAACAACATTTTTTGCCCTGTAGCGGGTAAATATTAAGTTAAAAATATGCCTCTTTTGCTGGTATATAATACATTTTCTGAGCATTCCGAAAATATGTACAACTGAAAATTGACGATTTTTGATTTATGACGTTCTTGAAAAGAGTGAGCGATATATCAGCAAGTAAAACTATTTAAATACAGAATTTTATTAAAACTATAAAAAAAAACTAACCTTCACTCACTTCAAAAACTTTTTGAAATCGTTCATTTCTACGTTAAACTTTTTAGCTTGTGAAACGTACAAGTTCAATATTTGATCTGTTCAGTATTCCGTGTCGCGTCCCCTCGGAATGGATGTCATTAATGACAATTTGGATTCCCGTCATCGTGTCCTTGGTAATTTACGAGTTTAGGCTTCCTGTCCACAGCTACTGGTGCCTTGTCGTCCCGACGTGATGGTCATGTGCTCACTCTGCTTCTAGGAATACTCTAAGGAAATGTTCCTTAAAAAAAACATCACATTTTACGGGTGTACGACCATGTTTGGGTACAAATATCGATGGACAATTTTTAAGTAATTTCTCTTTTTTGACTTCCATACGTCGTAGTCGTACAGGAGAAAATGACCAACTAATAAAACGTAATATGTTCAGGAAGGCCATTTAAGTCACTTTTGCTTGGTAAGAAAATAAAAATCAATGCAGTTAGTCATTTTTAACTTCTTCCTTCTTCCAACCCTTATCCGCACCCAACGGTGCATAGGGCACTGCATTGTATTGATGCGGTGTTATCTTGATCATTACTTACATGAAGGCAAGGTGATCACTCCTGCGCTTCAGGCACCAGTCCAGGGTAATATTAAATAAATAATAGTGGGTAGAATCACAAATATTTATTATCACCACTCTGGGAATCGAACCCAGGACCTCCAGGACGGTAGCTAAACACGCTAACCATTACACCATGGAGGCGGACATTTTTAACAAGTCAATATATTATACTTCCAAGTTTAAAATCATTTGGGAATTTTTTCAGGGCAATACTAAGCTAGAAGGATATCAAATAGTCAATGATCACGTTTTTGTAAAACAATGCATTTGGACACTTTCTCCTGTATGACTACGATATGGAAGTCTGGGTTTATGATGATATGGATCATAGGTTGGTTAAGTGATAACTTTACACAGTAAAACATTCACCAATTCTACCCATGATTGACAACCACACTACTCAAATTTTTAGAACTTCTGTGTGTATATATATTGTTCAAATTCGAATCATATTGCTTGAATAGACTACAATTTCAAGAAGGAAATCTACATATAGTAAGATGAAAAGAGTTTTTTATTGAACAGACACTCTTTCATTTAAAAAATAATATGAAAAATAACTCATAATAGGAGATTATTTAGATTTGGACACACTCAAATGTTGTATATAAGGAAAGATTTCTTTTAGGTGGGAGCTGTATTTATTATATACCTTGCTTATTAAATACATAGATTATACATCATTTAGTGGATTTTTGTTATGTGTAATCTATTAAAAGACAGATGTTTTATTTTAATCTGTGTTGAGAACAGGAGAGATAATCTAGTGTGGGTCGATAGTGTGTTCCTGATTGGCCCACATGTTGACATGTGTGCCAATCATTGACATGTCTGTCAGCATTTGCTCATTGCTGGGAGGAAACCACGTTGCACTCCTCTGGAGAAGGTGGACTGCTGACTGTCGTCAACAGACCTTCCGTTCCACTAAAAGAGGGTTCGGCATTTTGTGCCTTAGCTTGAAATGAACCCACAAGGAAAAAATGCAGAAAAAGGAAAAAGATAAAATGAAGAAAGGTGTGTTGAGATGGTTTGGGCATGTGGAACGAATGAGTGTAGAAAGGATCGTTAGACAAAATAATTAGGCGTACGTGGTTGGTAATACAAGCAGAGGAAGAATTCTTCTTCTTCTTCTCCTTCCTGCTAAATCTTTTATTTTATATAATACCTTTTTTTTAAATTTCTGAATGTTTTTTAATAGTTTTATCACGTAAATGTGAAATTGTTTATTTGGGTTTTTTTTTAACGTAACTATTTTTTGTTAATGTAATGTTATGTTTATTATTGTTAATGCAACTATTGTTTATTATATCATTTTTTTATATGTAAGCTGTACAATTCCCAAATAAATAAATAAATAAAAAAAATTAAAAAAAAGACTGATGTATACTTGGCATGATCAAGTATTTCAAGTACATGAAAGTGGTCAGGTCAGGAGGTGGCGAAGATTGTGTGCGAAGACAGCTTGGTATGGCGTTCTATTATTAAGTTATTTAGGTAGTTTTATGTGAATCGAATGAGTGAAGAAAGAAAAGTTCAACAAATATATGTGGCGAAAAGAAGTATTTCAAATACTCGGGCGTGGACAGGTCGAAAGTCGTGATAATCGTGGGGCATGTATGAAGAGATGCATGAATGTGGAAGTCCCGAAGATCATTTGGGAAGACAGATTGGTGTGTCGTTCTATCCTCTCTGCCTACCCTGGTGGATCGGTGTTGTGGTGACGTCGGTAATGATCAGAGAGGAGTGAGCATACCCGTTACAGCACGCGCCCAGCTCGCCTATGCGACCGCTGAATACATGATCAGAATACCTGACCAAGTAATGAGCAGTTATACCCGTGTCTTTGAATATGTAATTCAATTTCAAACGTCTTTGAATCATTTTGCGGATTTTAAAAACAAACACTACGATTGATTGAATTGTATAAAAGACCACCTCAGTTGATTCCGGATGAATTAATTTATTTATTTATTCAAATTCTTTTCATCTTATTCCTCATTATTGAAGATTGTGACTCTAAATGACTCTGATGAGTAATGACTCTTTTCCACTTATCCCTTGACTGCGCTACACCTAGCGCTCCAACTACATACGGTGTTTAAAAATGAAGTGGAATGCATCGAAACACGTGTCGCGATAGATTTTAAGTAATATATATATATATATATATATATATATATATATATATATATATATATATATATATATATATATATATATATATATATATATATATATATATTTACATATTTACATATATAAATATATATATATATATATATATTTATAATTTTACTGTGAATTTTCTTCCCCGAGGGGGGAAATATAATAAAATACCTAGGTACCTACCTATACATTTTATTAAGTACCTACATAAAACAGTTATACCACCAGATGTCGCATGCGTCGCACTGAATAAAACAAAAGACATCAGATGGAAAAAATATAATATTGTTAACTGTCAGAATCAGATAGATAGAAAATTATTATAAAGATTATTTATGAATAAACTTTTATTGTCATTTCATTAATTACAAAGCAACACATTGTTTATTTTATTATTATACACCCACTTTACATATTATTTACACCCAATTTACGAATGAAAATATTACCACGTTATATATATATATATATATATATATATATATATATATATATATATATATATATATATATATATATATATATATATATATATATATATATATATATATATATATATATATATATATATATATATATATATATATATATATATATATATATATATATATATATATATATATATATATATATATATATATATATATATATATATATATATATATATATATATATATATATATATATATATATATATATATATATATATATATATATTTTTATATACATATTATATTAAGGAGTATTACGTTTTATATATTAAGGAATACGGCCAATAAAGCAAGAGTGTACAAAAAAAATACTGTGAAATATAGAAAAGTGTGTCTAGAGTTTAATAAACCCTGATGATGACAAGGTTCTTGTTGAAACCGGTAGGTTTCAACTTAGGAGGAACTTAGTAGACTCAAAATATCTTTGTTTGATTTAAAATTAATACATAAAATATATCTTATGCTTAGTACGATGAAACAAAGGACACTAGTCATGAACCATGTTTATATCCGCCGAAGATATTAAAAAAATAACACGATATAAATATGCATATTCTCAAACAATACTAAGTAGTCGTGAGGGATGCGCTTTTCATTAATTTAGAATCAAACGCATCTTCATTCGTACGTGCCTCGGCCTGGGTACACGAAAATCCTAGACAAAGGACATTATGTTTTACCAACAACCGGATGCGATTATCCTGAAAACAGGAATACCGTGAGTCACGTGGACCGGAAGGATGCGCGCGTGGCAGCAGATCCGTAACTCGTCAACCGCAGTGTCCGGTTCTAGGACATTTAACATCAAACATAACATAATGTTTGTTTGTCTTTCTCTTCCCCACTAAACCTACACGGAATACTCAATTACGCAGACATTTTTATTTTATTTTATTTGGGAATTTAACATATCCGCGTTAGAGGTCCAGGTTCGATTCCCAGAGGGGTGAGAAAAAATATTTGCGATTTTACACTCTAAAATATTATTTATTGTTTCGGCATTTAGTTTGTGGTAAGACATGTTAAAATGATTAAGGAAACACTTGTTTTTATACCACTTGAGATTATTAATGACTACTAGTTTCGGAAGCTAAACGTCCTTCGTCGGGTCTTGGGCAAAATAACATTTAGGATTTTTACGGAGTGTGTGGAAGTTTTTTTGGTGAGAGTATTATGATGTTTTTAATGTTTTTGAATTAATATAAACCCTGATGATGACAATGTTCTTGTTGAAACCGGTAGGTTAAATTGTATTTTTAAAAAAGTGGTTATAACAAAGTTATTTCATTTTATAAAGTTTATAAAAAACAACGAATTTACGACAATCTGTTTTGACACAAATAATCTCATTAATTGATTCGGCAGTCACTTTGTGGTAAAATCTATCCATTTTTAATTAATGTTTTACTTAGTAAATACCACTATTTCTTAAAATCTCGACTAATAATCTCGACTATGTCCACTCCAAACGACGTTTTGTCGACGTTTTTGTTTGTTTTGTCCACAGATGGCATTAGTATATTTTAAGTGAGAACACCGCTTCCCAATGACTTTTTTGTGCCTTTTTTTATCTGGGAATACATCTTCCCGCTGCCCCCGAAAGGTTTAAGGAAATGTGATCAGTCCTGCGCTTCAGTTACAAGCCCAGGGAAAAATCGAATAAATATAGCGCCGAATGTCGTACATAAACATGTCCGTGGAAGAAAGAGATCCATCCTATCTTGAATCCTAATGGTGTTTGACCACAAACCTCGCTCTCTTGTGGCGGATAGCTAATTCCGAAGACAATGTTGCGGAAGACGTATCGGAGGACATTGTAGAAGACGAGCTGGAAGGTGAGAGATGAAGAAGGGTCCGGCGTGAGAGATCGTTAAACTTAACTGGGACATAAAATGCTCGGATTCGCAGATAAATATGTCAGTTTCAAATGACTGCAACTTCTCTTCTTGCTTTTATTGTTACGGATGCAACAATTTAAGCTGAAGGAACATTGTAGAATATCATATTACGAAATATATATACATATATATATATATAAATATATATATATATATATATATATATATATATATATATATATATATATATATATATATATATATATATATATTTATAAATATATATATAGTTTTCAGTCCAAATTATAAAGCAACACTTTTTAAAGATGATATACCAAAAAAGTCCCAGTTTAGTAACCGAAAAAAAATCATAATTTTGTAGTTAATTTGTAGATTTTCGATTTTTTCGCACAAAAATTATAAATGCTCCTTTAAATAATAAAAAATAAACACATTTTTGTTTTAAATACATTTGCATAGGAACATAACACTAACAATTATCAAAAACCAACAAAATCAGTACCTACTTTGTTGTTCCTTCTTTTTTTATTACTGCTTCAATACGTTTTGGCATGGATTTAACCTAATTTTGTTTGAAGTATTGGGAAAAATTTTCAAATCATACTTTTCCGATGTTTTCATTTAACGAATGCTTCATTTGATTTATTTCTTCTACTTTTATGTTTCTTCCAAGAAACATAACTATATATTTTTGCAACCCTTATCCATAATTTTATTCTTCGTCACTCCCTCTACCTCTCCTCTTTCAAACCTTACCTCATTCTTCTTTATTTACCTTGTATTAATTAATTTACTGTTTTATTTTTCTTTTTGTGATCATATGGTATGTCGATGAAAACATCTGTAGTCTTCGAAACTAGTCGTGTGAAATGAAATTAAATTCAATTACTGGTTTAATACAAGTGTTATTTTTTCAATAATTTACATTTTCATTAAAATAAAATGTTTCAATTATTCGTTCATTCACATTGAAAAATCGATGAAATGAAATATCAAACAAAAAAGCTAAAATGAAAATAAGTTACTTAATCAATTAAGATCGAACCTTGGATCTCGTGTATAACTGCCAAACACCCTGACCACTAGACTGCGAAGGCGGACAAATAAGTCGAAACACTTTTTTCTGCTTTTCACTTATGTACGTAACGTGTGGGAAGGGAAAAGAATGCATCACAGAGTGATTATGTTTAGTTCCCAGAACGTATCAGTTCGCTCGTTCACTGTCAATGACAATATTAAAAATTGTATTCAAAGGTCCTAGCCCGCTCAGTAATTGAATATGGGAATAATTGAAGGCATAATGACCCGAAAAAGGATGCAGGACGTGTGATTTGGGACCCCCTCTATCCCACTTAGAATAATATACAAATCTGTGCACAGGGTGTTTGGGAAATGACTCGATAAAATTAAGATGAACCAACAAAAATCGTCAATGTTTCAGTGACATTTTGCAAACTTTATTATTATTTTATTTTAAATTGGAAAATGGTTTAGTATTTATGTTAAATTAAAATGTAACTTTGTTTTAAAATCACTATAAATATTTTATTGTAATTTAATTAAAATGTTTACCGGTTCGAAGCTAACCGCTTCTTTATCAAGACTGATTAATATTTTATATTATATAGTATACAAAGTATTAATCAGTCTTGATAAAGAAACGGTTAGCTTCGAAACCGGTAGACATTATAATTAAGTTAATAAACTTTTATATTAATAAATTAATTATAGTGATTTTAAAGTTACATTTTAATTATAAAAACGAAAAATCACAAAGTTAGTGCTTCAAATATAAATCACATAGTATTTATTTATTTTTTCTCTATAACTTCTTATTATACTTAGATTATAGGCTGGTATAAGTGATCGTTTTATAACGTGTAAATTTACCATGATTAGCACACCACTTATTAACTTTCGGAAGTTATAATTTTACTGTATTATTATTTTATAATTATTTCAGACATTCATATTCTTCTTCTTTTTATGTTGAAACGTAAATGTTAATTAATACTATGTGAAGATGAATTACGAATTTGTAAACAATGATTTGGTCACACACAAAATATTGTGAGATTTGTCTTTTGATTATAAAATAATAATAATAAAACCTGCATAGTTTTCATCCTTCAATATTGTTCTAGGCACTCAATGCTTCAATAAGTACCTGAATATTTTTCATACTTCTATAGTGTTCTAGTTACTATTGAGTAACTAGAACACTGTTGAAGTATATGCAGGTACTTGTGAAGCATTGAGGGCTAGAACAATATTGAAGTATGAAAACTATGCATTGGCATTATAAATACCTGCATAGTTTTCATACTTTAACAGTGTTCTAGCTACTCAATGTATTTTAAGCACCTTTTTAGTTTTCATACCTCAATATTGGTCTAGCTACTCAATATATTTTTAGTGCCTTTATATTTTGCCCGCGAGAGCAAAAAGCCTTCTTAGGACGTCGGAAATGAAGACTCTACGACCCATTGCAGGCCCAACACTTCGCGACAGAGTTAGAAACTCAGAAATAAGAAAAATCTGCGATGTTGAAGATGTTGTGCGATGGGGAAGAGAAAGAAGACGTTTCTGGAGAGATTATGTGGGAAGAGCGATTTCGGATCGAGTGGTGAGGGTGGCAGCGGACAGCAGCATAAGCAGGATCAGACTCCCAGGAAGACCACTTAAATGATGGAAGGATAGCTGGTCTTCCACCTCCCAGGAGCGGACCGGAGAATGACAGGACCTAGTCCTAAAAGAAGAAGAAGAGGAAGAAGAAGAATATATTTTTCTCAAGTTAATAGTGTTCTAGCTACTCAATGTACTATAATTCTTCGCAAACAATTTAAGTTGTTAGTTAGAACATGCATAGTTTTCACACTCATTGATGATTTCGTCAGTTTGCATCCACCCTGTAGGGTAAGATAATGCCTGACCGGCGAACTGTCTGTCATTTGCGGGGAGGGCCGGCTCCGCCCCCTATTAGGCCTCGGCCCGCCCCCCGGGCCCCACGGCTCCGAGCCCCATCACCGCAGGGCCCATACATCACACCATACACCATACACCATACACCATACACCATACCCCGTACACCGTGCGCCGTACATCATCATCGCTCCCTTCGGGGAAGCGGCCCACGCGGCCCTGTGCGCCCATTATCAGACTTGTCGTGGAAGTGCGTGAAATGGTACTGCGCGACGTTTTACGACTATCACTCTGAGAAGGGTCATCGACCTTAAATCGTCGGATATCTGTGTCTAGAATGTTCTAATAACCATGTCTTCAACAATTACGTCTTACGTTATCACATCCAACATAGGTATTGTAGTCGTACAGGAGAAAGCGACCAACTAACAGAACGTAAAATGTTCAGGAGGGCCATTCAAGTCACTTTTGCTTGGCTAGAAAATAAACATCAATGCAGCTAGCCATTTTTAACAAGTCAATATCAATATATTATACTTCCAAGTTTATAATCGCTTTGGGATTTTTCAGTACTACCCTGGACTGGTACCTGAAGCGGAGGGCTGATCACCTTTCCTTTGTGTGTTAACGATCAAGATAACACTGTGTTTATATAATGCAGTGCCCTATGCACCATCGGGGTGCGGATAGGGGTTTGAATTGAATGATATCAAATAATCAATAATCACATTTTTGTAAAAAATGCACTTGGTCACTTTCTCCTGTATGATTACGATATGTGTATTTCAATAGTGTTCTATGAATTCGATATATTAAAAATATCAACATACTATTATTTTAGTTTACTTTTTGAGTCAAGGGAATGTTTTTAGAATATTTTTAGTCTAAAACAATTGACATAATACCTACTATGATGAAACACGTGATTATTGATCAAAACAACTACACATCGATGTGACACAGTCCCTTTAGCACCATTGAATACAGATAAGAGTTAGAAGACGAAGAAAGATGGCACATAATTAAACACTGTCACTTTCCGCCTTTTATATTGGTCTTGTCACCATTTAGTCTGAATGCCTTCGGGAGGCGATATCGTTATGGGGTTTCGGAGTCTGCGAGCGAGCTGCATGGTCGCCCCACGGGGTGTCTGGCCGATTGACTGATTGACGGACATCATGCTGATGGATGTCCCGTCATCTGGCGGACAGGGACCCAGGAATCATTAAGATATTTAACAGCAAAAAATAATTTTTATTATTGTTAACTATAAAGTGGTGAGCGAACCCTAAAAATTATCATTTCTTAAGTATAATTCATATTTTTAAATTTAAGTTTTACTTGGTAAATACCACTATTTATTAAAATTTATGTTGCTTAAAAATAATACGTAACGCATCGAAACTCGCCTAACAATACATTTTAAGTAATAGTAGTATTTACCAAGTAAAACTTAAAAATGAATAAATATTACCACAAATTTTGTCACTCGTGATACCGAAATATTGTTTTTAATAATCAGGTAAAAAAATCATACCAACGTCATTTTTGCAAAATTTAGTATGGTGTTAGTAAATACATATTTATTTTTGAATATATTATATAAGTATACTACTTATATGAATTAGAAAGATGAAAGTAGACCGAATACAGTCGAAATGCGTTCTGTGAGACAAATATGACAAAAGTTGTACGATAGTTGTTCGAATGGTGGTATAAGGAAAGGGCGCAAGGCTAAGAGAAAATCACTATGAAAAAGATGGGTGTGTTGAATAGGTTTGGGCGTGTGAATCGAATGAGTGAAAAAAAAATACTAAAACAAATTCATAGAGAATATGGTTGGTAATAGAAGCAGAGGAAGACCGTGGAAAACTTGCCACGATCGAATATTTAAAATACTGTATTTATTTTAAATCAGACTCAGATTTTTTGAGTCTACTAAGTTGTATTTTATTAACAAAAAACACATAAAAAATTATATTGTGACAATTGTTTCGCCTTGTTAGGGCATTATCAAACGAATGTCATTTAAACGCCAAGTCAATAAATAAATTTAAAATACTTGTTCGTGGTCAGGTCAGGAGTCGAAATAATCGGCGAGTTTGTATAGAAAGGTGCATGAATGTGGAAGAAACGCAGATTTTTTAGAAAAGGCAGATTAGCGTAGCGTTCTGTAGAATATTTTCTGTCTACCCCTGTGGAGAAGCAGCACGATGGTTAATTAGTTAGTTTTTTTATACTGCTTTTTGCAACGTACCTGTCTTTATGAATGAAAATATTTTTTAAAATGAGTTCGATGGTTGTATGGTATAATATGTGGAGGTCCTCACCAAAACGTTACATTTCCATTATAATGATTTTAAGTAATCAGGAATCGTAGCTTGTAAAATTGTTACGTTTTGGTGCGATTGAATGGTTTCATATTGGTTTAACACAGGTTTGGTCACGTTTTGTCGCAACTTTAATAAAGATTTCGATAGAATACAGTAAACAGAACAGATTTGCATTTAAAGGATTGTTTGTGCAATATTGGAAATGCAACTTTTTGGTGTGGACCGCCATAACTTACAAATTTTCCTGCATGTGTTTTAAAACTTATCCCATTTTATCATCAGGATCAAGGTCCTTTTAAAAAGACTCAAATTTCAATTTAAACAAGCCTCTCGTTTGACGATGTGCATCAAATTGATTGCCCGCATCCCGAGATTGACAAGGTAGTCAGTCAGTCAGCCCGTCACCCACCGTGGGTTAATGGCTCGAGATAAAGACGTTGAATTAACAATGAAATGATCAGGAAGCCGGGCTCGCTCTCCTACCTGTATTAATTCTAGATAACCGGTGATATATTGAAGGTTTTACCCCTGTAAATTGGAGCGATTTGTTTGCTTTTTAAAGCTTAATTTTTCTTGTAGATTGCGAATTTATCAAGATTTGTACTCTAATAGAGATGTATGATAAATCTAGTGAAGGATATTATTGGTACCATAAAATAAGCTAGGAAATAAAATGCCGAACCCTCTTCTAGTGGAACGGAAGATCTGTTGACGACAGTCAATTATCCCAATAAATGAAAGCATTCTTTTTATTTTTAAAACTTCATTTATCTTGTAGATTGGGAATTTACTGAGATTTGTTTTCGATAATAGAGATACATGATAAAAACAGTGAAGGACATTTTTACCATTAACTAAGCTAACAAGCTATAAAAAATGCCGAACCATCTTCTAGTGGAACGGAAGGACTACTGACGATAGTCAGCAGTCCGGCTTCTCCTGAGGAGTGCAACATGGTTTCCTCCCAACAATGAGCAAATGCTGAAAATTGCAGTTTTCAAATAACTGAAAAATATAAAAATATTACTTTACTTTTCCATTGCAAAATATAAATACCAATTTGATGTTTTTTTCTTTTTAATTTTTACTTATAATAACGAATTTTGAGATTTTTTCTTCTGTTTCTTCGGAGACCTATTAAGCCATCATTTCATATTCTTATTTTTTGCTACAAATTACATTGCTCAGAACTTTGTATTGAAGGGTTCTTCATCCATATTTACTCTTCACTCTTGGGAATATCAACCCTTTGTTGAGGGTGAGACGGGTATGTTGTGTACTTGAGGATTTTTATACTTTTTTTTTACAATCGTCATCTAATCGCTGTTATTCGGTTGTTCCAGGTAAAAAGTGGCGCTCGTTGACTCCCCAGGACAGGCGGCCCTACGTGGAGGAGGCGGAGAGACTGCGGGTCATCCACATGACGGAGCACCCCAACTACAAGTACAGGCCGCGCAGGCGCAAGCAGAACAAGGCGAGGGCCCCCGCGCAGGCCCAGGCGGCCGCCGCGCCCAGCCAGGACGTCGACCACTCCCGGTACCAGCCGCCCAGGATGTCCCCGTCCAGCGCCTACATCCCCAACTCTTCATCCCTCTCCCCCAATCTGTCCCACAACAACTTCGGGTCGCCGCACCGAGTGGACTACGGACAGAACTCCGACTATCTTCCCAACTCCCCGTCCCAAAGCATGGACTCCTCCATCAGACAGAAGATGATGAACATTAGCAGCCCTCTAGCGCATTATTCGTCCTCCGCGTCAGCGCCTCTCGGAAGCCCCGATGTATCAGGTTACCAGAAGATGCAGGTGGAGAACGGCGCTTATTCCAGCTCCGGATTTACGCTATACCAAAAC
Source organism: Brachycentrus maculatus (assembly GCF_059751285.1). NCBI lineage: Eukaryota > Metazoa > Arthropoda > Insecta > Trichoptera > Brachycentridae > Brachycentrus > Brachycentrus maculatus. Next base: position 180,041 of record NW_028281146.1, read on the forward strand.
TCTCCTTTAGCTAATAATTACGACAGTTATTCTAACGATCCAAAGACTCCTTACGGTTCTAGTAGTCATCATATCATGCATACTCCCGAGTCGTCTCCGACGCAGTCCCCCGAACCCGAGGGAAATAAGGCGGTCAAGGTGGAACCGGATTCGAAGAGGAAGTCCGAATCTAGCCCTAGGGGATCCGACAAATCGAGGTCTACTTCGGGCAGCGTGGATGACGCGGCCGCTCTTCCGACGCCAGAAATGTCTCCGATGGAACACGAAAAGGAGAACTACCAATACAGCGACGAAAAGAGGCAAGCGGCTCTGAATGCGACGCTTCTAGCCAATAACCAAAACAACCTGAACCTCGCGACGTTGTCTAACGTTCCTCTGTCGTCCGGTTCTCTGATGCCTCCGACGTCGGGTACTCTGTCCCCCGCCGTACAGAACTCGTACCAACATAAGATGCAACAGTCTATGTCTGTCGCGTACAGGCAAGCCCCGACCCTGTCGTACTCGAACCACACGGCTCCCATCACCGCCATGGGCATGGCCAACGGCATGTACGTCATGTGCACCCAGAGAGGCATCTTGGACCAGGGCCACATCGTCACCGGGACTTTCTTCCCGCCGGTCGCCACTTCTCAGGACCACCAAACTCTGGGAGCCTCTCCCGCGACCGGGACCCTTGCGGGCAGCATGTCCTCCAACCATTCCATAGGCATCAACCAACAGAGCAACGTTCCTTGCCTGGACACCACGACCATGAGCTACTCTACGAACACTCTCTCGTATCCCGGCTACGCGAATCAGTACAATCAGATCCCGTACAAGAGCGAGATTTACTCCCAACTTCCGTACAAGGATTCTAAAGAATACCAAAGCGTTCAGTACGACAAGTCCAATCATTACGCGTACATGAACAGCCCTCTAGGGGAACACGCCTACTTGCAAGATCAAGCGCAAGTAAGGCAGATACACAACGGATCTCCAGTTTCTGACGTGGACACGGGCGAGTTCGACAAATATTTGAAGTACTCAAATACAGACAGCGTCACGGCTAACAGTCCATTATCCCACCGGTCTTCTGGAGATCAAGTATCTGACCCGAGAGACGGAGGGTCGTCTGGCTTGGACACCAACCACAATTACCAGGACAACAGGAGCGTCCACGACTACCAAAGCCCTCACGATGTGTACGCGGCCAGGAGTGACCAATACCACAACGGGATCGACTACAACACCGGGCAAGACTACCAGCATCCGAGGCCTGGAGAGCTGTACTCTGATCGTGGATACAGCTTCGTGCCTCCTCTCGGCCACACGTCAGTGATTCTCCAAAACACTCAGATCTACCAGGGCAAGGCTGCAGAGGTAGGAGCTCAGGTGATCGCAGGTTCTCCTCTGGTACCGGAAACGCCCGTTCCTCCAGTGCTCAGACCGGAAGACGACTTCAGCGTCATCTTGGCAGGAGTCAGGCAGACTTGCTACAGCAACTGACTAGAATAGTCTGATCTGCGGACAATCCCTGTTTTGTGATGGATCTCGCGTTGTTTTAATAAATCGATTCGACTAATTAAATAAAAAACAGAATTGATACCGTACTTAAAACCGACAACCAGGAATGTAATATTGTATTTGTAATTATGTAATAAACAAAGATATTCTATTATTTATTGATTTGGCATTAACTTTTATAGCGCTTGTATAATACCACTTATTCAGTTTTATTATGTATCACGCGACTAGCTTCGAAAACTACAAATGTTTTCATCACAAGAACATGAACATGTATTTGTGATTACCTGTCTATGAAAACATCTGCAGTTTTCGAAACTTATCGTGTAAAATAAAATAAAACTCAAAAAGTGGTCTAATACAAGTGTTTAATTTTTAATAAACAACATTTTAAAGATATTATTTCTGATTTTGACACTCAGCACAATATTTTAAATAAATAAACTACTAGGTGTTTTCGTACTATAATTATTACATAATATAATCAACGGACGTTGAACACTTTTATACGATTTGGACCCAATAGATGGCGCTGTAGTCGAGATATAAAAAAGTCATATCTCTGGAACCAATGGACCAAATGACGCCAAATTTTGGTCATACGTTAGTTTGGCCCCAATACACTAATTAACATTTATTCCAAAAATATACATGATATCAAATATTTTATATCCACTTTACTTTTACGACTATTTTACATGTAAAATAAACATATCGGATTATGGTATTTTTGTAAATTTATATAAAATGTTAAATAATTATGACATTGTTAAATCTGGGTGCTACGAGATGACTTGTATATTTAATATAGATTTTTAAGAGGATATGTACTCATGTACAATTTTATCAAAATTTCTATTTAAGAAGGTTTATTTTTAAATAATATATATTTTATTAAAAATATATATTTTATTTACCACCTAATTATCAATAAATGAATGAAATACTATATTATTATTATATAATATTTAAAATGCAATAAAAACATTTAATGTTGAAATTTCATACTCTAAATATATATTTTTAAATAAATTTTAATTTTATCATTGCACATACATATGCTTAATTTACTGTTTTAATACGAAAGGTGCATATGTTGATTACGTATTGATTACTGTAAATATGTAAATATATACACACATATATATATATATATATATATATATATATATATATATATATATATATATATATATATATATATATATATATATATATAATGTTTTCATTTAATCTTGGCTTCCATATGTTAAAAATGTATATTTTATATGTTACTGAGTATTTAGTTAAAAAATATTTATTTATAATTAAAATTTTAAATGAAAATATAGTTAGGTTTATATTATTATATTTTAAGTTTTTTATTCCAAATATATGAATTTAAATGTAATATTTAGGTATTTTTATTGATCATTGTGTTCAAAGATACTCTGCACAAAAAAAAATAGTAAATAAATAAAATATTTGTTTTTTCCTTTTTGTCTGAGGTTTTTTTCTGAGTCGCTTCCAAAATATGTTGAGAACTTTTTTTAAATCAATTAAATATTTATTTATTTTTCAATATTTTTACTGAATATCCCAGATCTTTTTTACTCTTTTTGGGGCTGATTGCATGGTGAAAGTATTTTTATAATATTTTTTGTCTATGTAAATACGATTTTTGACATGATAATGATATTCTCCTTTATATATTGATTCGCCTAAAAATAAAAATAAATTAATTAAACTAAGGTACTTGCATTACCAATTACAATTTTATACTTCTATGATCCAAGCTACAACCATGGTTCAAACCTCCATAATGGTTCAAACCTCAATAATGGTCCAAGTAGTCAACTGTCCACAATTATAGTCCAAACTTCAATTGTGGTCCTAGCCTCAATTATGGTCCTAGCCTTAATTGTGGTCCAAGCCTTTAAAACTGTGGTCCTCGCCTCAATTATGGTTCAAAACTTAACATCCTTCAAGGGGATACTAGCAAACATACAATTCAGAAAGCGACCGGCCGTGCAAGGGTCCCAACATATATCCGCGCACATTTTTTTCTTAGAATATATATTGGAGGTTGATTTTTTTTTCAAAGATTATAAATTGAAAGCTTATTTTTATATAATTTTTAAAATTCCTTGTAATAACTTTTTTTTTTAAAACAATATATTTATTTCACGGAAAAACTTACTTTTCTATACATAAATGATGTTTTAACCAAAAGATCAATTGTGACATATCGCTCACTCCTTTCAACAACGTTGTATATCAAAAATCGTCAATTTTCAGTTGTGCATGTTTTCGGAATGCCCAGAAAATGTACTATATCACAGTAAAAGCGGCATATTTTTAACTTAATATTTACCCGCTACAGGGCAGAAAGTGTTGTTTTCGCATTTTGAAGAAAATGTATTGTTTAATTATTTTTTTAAATATACTAAATACTTTTCAAATGGAGAAAAACATTCAGGTTGTACCTTAAAAGATCCGTTGCACAGTAAAAAGTTCAATCAGTGGCTTGTTATTTGTTTTTAATACATTTTATTACATTTTCAAACTTTAAAAACGATCTCCTGAATAATCTAATTTCTTGATATATGACGTTGTTGAAAGGAGTGAGCGATTTGTTACCTGGGTTCAAAGAAAATTTAATTGCTATTCATCATATATTGGACCTTAAGGTCAAAGAATTCTTGATTTTTACAAAAAAAAAATCCATATGGAAACATTTCGATGATACAATTAATACCCTTGTCACTGCATAAATATTTTAAGTAAATGGGATAATAATCATTAAAAAATACACAAAGATGTCAAGATATTATTTAAGCTTATATTGGTTATTTTTATGTTAAATATTTGTTAAAATATGCATATATTTTTAGACATACTTTTAGCATTATTTGTATAATATTATTTCATATGAAACATGTACTCATTAATTTTTATAATTATTAAAAAAAATAAACGTTTTCATTCTACCTAATGCCTTTTATTTTTTGTTTGGTAAGTATATACAATTTCTTTTTTTATTTTATTTTATCTCTCGTCAATCAAGCGAATATTTTAATTTCACATAAATGTAACGGTCTACGTACCCATATTTGTAAAACATATTTTTTAAATCAGAAAAAAAAAAAAATATGATCATTGAAAAAAATTACAACAGATCAATACATATTTATTTATGATAAATGATTTTCTTAGAATTTTATTCAATAATTACAATAGTATTTTACATATCCAAATTACTTTTTGTAAATGGATAAATAATTGATGAAATTCCAAATTCGCACATTAAATAATATTTTTTTTAAACCCTTATCCGCACCCCAATGGTGCAAAGGGCACTGCGTCATATTAACGCAATGTTATCTTGATCGTTTACACATGAAGGAAAGGTGATCAGCCCTCCGCTTCAGGTACCAGTCCATTAATAAATATTACAGTGAAAAAATCACTTATATTTATTTTACCCCCCTTGGGAATCGAACCCGGGACCTCCAGAACGGTAGCCGCGCGTGCTGACCATTACACTACGGAGGCGGACAAATTATATACATACTAAAAAATAAATATACCAAACATATTAATGGGAGATTTAAAACCTTAAGGTTTAAAAGCTTACATGTAGGGGAGACCTAGGTGAGTTGATATAAAGGAGAGTTGACAAAAAAGTGTTTTGAGACAAATGTGAGTTGACAAATAGGTAAGTTGACACAAAGGTGAGTTGACGCAAATGAGAGATGGTACAAATATGACTTGGCACATAGGTGAGTTGACACAAAAGTGAGACGACGCAAAAATGAGTTGACAAAAATATGTATAGACACATAGGTGAGTTGACACAAATCTGAGTTTGCAAAAAAGTGAGAAGACGCAAAGGTGAGATGATAAAAAAGGTTAGTTGACAAAAAGGTGATTTGATAAAAATGTGTTTTGACACATCGCTCACTCCTTTCAAGAACGTCATAAATAAAAAAACTTGATTTTTCAGGAGATCGTTTTTAAAGTTTAAAAATATAATACAATGTATTAAAAATAAATATCAAGCCACTTGTTAAACTTTTTACTGTTCAGCAGATCTTTTTAGGTAAACCTGAAGGTTTTTTCACCATTTGAAAAATATTTAGGATATTTAAAAAAATAATTAAACAATACCTTTTCTTAAAAATGCAAAACATCACTTTCTGCCCTGTAACGGGTAAATATTAAGTTAAAAAGATGTCTCTTTTGCTGGGATATGGTACACTTTCTGGGCATTCCGAAAACATGCACAACGGAAAATTTACGATTTTTGATTTATGACGTTCTTGAAAGGAGTGAGCGACATGAGTTGACACGTTTGCAGGCGAGTTGGCAAATAGGTGAGTTGTTGACATATATAGGTGAGTTGACGTAAAGGTAAGATGACACAAAAGTGAGTAGACACATAGATAAGTTGATGCAAATAAGAATTGACACAAAAGTGAGTTGACGCAAAAGTCAGTTCACAAAAAGGTAAGTTGTAGGTTAGTCGCAGATATGTTTTTTTAAAGATTGTGACCTAAAGAAATGATAACCATGAAAGCAACAGTAGTTGGAAGAAAATATTACTCCAAACAATTAAGGAAATAAATTTTCATAGTTATCCTAAATTGTATTTTACAAATACAATATTAATTCATTTATAATTATGGGTACTGATGTTTAAGAGGTAAGTACCTAATAGAATAAGAGAAAATTCTTTCTAGTAGTGAGGTAAGAATAGTACGAGGAGGAAAAAGAGTCGTGGAATCGTCTTAGTACTTCTTACTTTGGTTCAGAATACCTCAAAGCGCGAGTAATGCTTTTTATTGCTTTAAACCAGCGATTCCCAAACATAGTTTTATTGAAAACTAGTGAAAAAAAATACATATGATATTGCGCTGTGAAAAGGCATTGCAAAAGGCTATTTTAACGTTTTGTTTTATAGAATAAAATGAAAACTATAATTTTATTTGACCAGCTTTTTTATATTTAATTTAACCGCCCTGCACATACGAACGTAAGTGATCTGCATCTTTTTTCCGCACGATTGCGCTTACCCTGTGCCAAAAATATTTGCGAGACAGAGAGAGGGAACACGCTAACGAAAAAGTACATCAGCACCTAAAAGCACTTATTATCGCAAAATATCTGTTTTCATGATTCTGCAGAAAAAAAAAATATACAGAATTAACTCAAATACCCCGACAGTAGGGTGGTTACAAAGTATTTTACTAAATATAAAATTATCTATATACAATACTCTCGGCTTTAATTTTTTTTCTACATGTCACCTCTCATAATTTCACGGTTCATCCATCAATTTATTAACATTTGAAACATAAACGAGTAACCTACATAGAGGTACACTTTATTCATGGATATACACACACTACTTACAACCAGGGTTTTTTTCATGTAACGCAGAAATAGTATGAAATTTAAATATTTGTGTAAATAATAAAAACACAAATATATTAATTTTTTTTTAAATAAAAAATAAAATATGGTATTGGCAGTATGATGAAATATGGATTCCACAGTCACTTTGTGGTAAAATCTATCCATTATTAATTAAAATTTTACTTAGTAAGTACAACTATATCATAAAATCTATTTATGACACGTGTTTCGATGTATTCCGCAGAAAATGATTCAGAATGCATCGAAACACGGCGCTCACTCCTTTCAACAACGTCAAATCCCAACATGGGCTAATAGTGAACCCATTTAAAATGTAATGTAATCAAGTAAGGCCATATGAGCGTGTGTTATTAATATTATAACATCTCACTACTTTCATTATCACATATCGCTCACTCCTTGCAATAACGTCAAATATCAAAAATCGTCAATTTTCAGTTGAATTTTTTCTGAATGCCCAGAAAATGTTCTAAGTATATCCTAGCAAAATCGGCATACTTTTAACTTAATATTTACCCGCTACAGGGCAGAATGTGTTGTTTTTTGCATTTTGAAGAAAAGGTATTGTTTTACTATTTTTTTAAATATACTAAATATTTTTCAAATGGAGACAAAACATTCATGTTTTACCTAAAAAGATTTGTTGCATAGTAAAAATTTCAATAAGTGGCTTGATATTTATTTTGAATACATTTAATTATATTTTTAAACTTTAAAAACGATCTCCTGAAAAATCTAGTTTTTTTTAATATGACGTTGTTGAAAGGAGTGAGCGACGTGTCACAATAGATTTTAAGAAATAGTGGTATTTACCAAGAAAAACTTAAATTGTAAATGAATAATGGTAGGCATGGATTGAGTACAGTTTGAGTGCCAGTGGTCACTGGGAGCATTGGGAACAATAAATCTGGTCGGTCCCCCGTGAGGGGGCGGGGGGCAGGAGGGGGGCGGGGGCGCCGCCCCCTCTATCTGCAAGGGCGGCATCTCGGCGCTTCGGGCGCCAGGAGTGGGCAACACCGAGACGACGGAACGTCCATAAATCTCGTCTCCCGAGCGGTATGCGAACTGCCATTTTCTGGAAAAATATAAATTAACTATTATATAAAGCATCAGGACGACTACTGCTGACAATTCGTCGGCAGTTCTCGTCAGAACTTCGGGACGCGGATCTGACTTGGGAGGATGCAAGGGAGCTGGCAGCCGACAGAAAAGCCTGGAGACAGTTTGTGGACTCCAAATGCTCCACCTAGGGAGCGGATATGGTTTAATTTTTTTAAATTTATTATATAAAGGCTGGATATTTGATAGTCTGCAACTTATTTTTCTTCAAACTCAGGTCACATTCAAGGTAATTTAATTTTTTTCGAAATAATAACTCTTACTCTCAAATAAATAAGTGTATTATTTATTGATTCAGCATTAACTTTGTGGAATGACATGTTGAATTTTTTTATTTTTAAATTAAACATTTAAAGTATTTTTATCTCTAATTTTTCGACACTAATCGTGTTTAATAAAAATAAAACTTATTATGTGGTTAATTTAAAAAAATATAATAAATAAGTGATTTTTCAGTTTGATAATTTTCTTGAATGTTTTTCGCAGATACTTTGTGGCACAGATGAATTAATTATGAGTATTTTGATGTTTTCAATGTTTTAGAATTTAATAAACCCTGATGATGACAAGGTTCTTGTCGAAACCGGTAGGTTAAAGTGTACTAACAATAAAAAAAGTGGTTAAAACAAAGTTGTGTAATTTTATAAAGTTTAATATTTACCTAATATGACTCTGGACTGGTGACTGAAGCAGAGGGCTGATCACCTTTCCTTCGTGTATTTTACGATGAAGATAATACTGCTTCTATACGCCGCAGTGCCCTATGCATCATTGGGTGCGGACGAGGGTGAGAAGAAGAAGAACTCACAAAGTTATCTTTTATATATTTTTAACTAATGTAAATGAACGTCTCGTCACGGACTATGCTTAGTGAGGCGTTCATCAATAATAATAATAAATCCCTTACCGCACCCCAATGGTGCATAGGGCACTGCTTCATATAAACGCAGTGTTATCTCGATCGATTACACATGAAGGAAATGTGATCAGCCCTCCGCTTCAGGTACCAGTCCAGTGTAATATTGAATAAATATTAGAGTGAAAAAATCACTTATGTTTATTAAACCCCCCTGGGAATCGAACCCGGGACCTCCAGAACGGTAGGCGAGCATGCTGACCATTACACTACGGAGGCGGACATAAAATATTTAAAAAAAAAACAACTAATTAACCGTCACGCCACTTCCCCGCAGGGGTAGGCAGAGTAATAGAACGCCACACCAATAAATAATATAACCAATAATAATATTGTAAAAAATTATATTACAGTATTGTATAAAGTATTGCAAAAAATAAAAATATAAATAAAATTTTAAAAAGTCCTAGCCATTACAGATCATGGTATATACCAGTGTTCCGCAAACTTTTTCTATTCAAGGTACATCTAACAAATTAATAAGTTTTATAGGTGCATATTCACCATATTATGGTAACAACATATTATGCTTAATGCGAAATGTGAACTTACTTAACTGAGCACAGGCAATCAAAAGATGGAGCAAGTGGAGCAAGTGTGTTATTTTCACAAAACTAGACGTTTTTTTCGCGGCACACCAACTAATGCACACGGTATACCAGTGTGCCGCGGCACACACTTAGCGGAACAATGGTCTATACAACCCCGACCAGCAAAGCAGACAGACACGAAACAGACCCAAGGCATTTGAAGAAAATGTTTAGTTTTTGCATTCCCCACTCAAGCGTTATTTCAATACCCATCGGTTGATCACGCCTGAAGGTCCTAGCTACACCTCCAGAGTAACAGCTTAATTTATTGCCAGTCAGGTGCTCTGCATGCGCGCGCCGCCATCCTCCCCTCTCCCCTTCTTCCTTCCAATCCCACCTCTCCTCCCAAGACGTCCAGACTCTCCTAGACAGAGTATAACAAGACCACTCTTGTTCATCACCATCGTCCTCTTCTCAGCTTCTTATCTCCTGGATGTCTAGGACTATTTTCTTCCACAATATGTTGAGTAAATAAATCTCGACTTCGAACCTCCGAGATGAAGACTCTCCGATCCATAGCCGGAAACACATTGCGAGACCGAGTAAGAAATTCCGACTTTCGAAGCATGTGTAAGGCGGAGGATATCGTGAGGTGGAGACGACAACGAAGGCGATACTGGAAGGAACATATAAACAGAATGTCAGAAGACAGACTTCCACGTATTGCCCTCCAAGGCAACCCTGAAGGACGCAGACCCCCAGGCAGACCCCCGAAAAGATGGAAAGACAGCTGGGAGTCGACATCTCAAGAGCGACATGCGGAGGCACAAACAGATCCCTAGGATCTACAAAAAGAAGAAGAAGAAGAATATGTTAGGTGTGTGTAAAATCAGGATACAAATTTGTTTCACGTTTTCTATAATTTTCGCAACTTAATTCATAAAACAAAACCAAAAATTGCTTTGCAAGAGAAGGTCTGTCCGGAATCCAAGATGCTTCTGTGAATGCGGATTTTTTTGGATTAAGCCTCATTAGGAGTTATTTATATTATTTATTGATTCGGCATTAACTTTGTGGAATGACATGTTGATTTTTTTTAAATTTAACACTTGAATAAACCACTTTAATTAGTTTTATTTATATATACGACTAGTTGGTACAAATTAAAACATTTATGTTATCCACTGACACTTCGTGATGGAATTGCATTTTTAATATATTATTAGATTAAAACCAATATTTTTAGGTTTTCCACTTTATTTTTATTTGACATCATCAGACCAGTCTGATGATGTCGGTAACGACGAAATCCGGTCGCTGGTCAAATAAAAATAAAGTGGAAAAGCTAAAAATATTGGTTTCAATCTAATAATATATTAAATTAAAACATGTTATTATTTGTACCAGAAGATGAAAACATCTGTAAATTTTCGAAACTAGTCGTATATAAGTATATAAATAAAACTCATTAAAGTCGTATATTCAAGTGTTTAATTTTAAAAAAAAGGAGTTATTTATCCGAAGATTTTTATTTGATTGATATTTCAACATAGACGAAGAGGATTATGGAAGTTTGGGTATTTAGAGGGCTAGTTAAGTGAAAACTTTGTTACTTTCTTATTTGTGTTTCAGTCTTGTTAACCTTAATCCCATGTCCCAAAATGAGTGATGGAAACTACTCATCGGGAATGTAACTGTAACATATCGCTCACTCCTTTCAACAACGTCAAATATCAAAATACTTGATTTTTCAGGAGATCATTTTTAATGTTCAAAAATATAACGAAATGTATTAAAAATAAATATCAAGCCACTTATTGAACTTTTTACTGTGCAACAGATCTTTTTAGCTAAAACCTGAATGTTTTTTCTCCATTTGAAAAATATTTAGTATATTTAAAAAATGATTAAACAAACCTTTTCTTAAAAATGCAAAAACAACACTTTCTGCCCTGTAGCGGGTAAATATTACGTTAAATATATGCCGGTTTTGCTGGGATAAAGTACATTTTCTGGGAATTCCGAAAACATGAACAACTGAAAATTAACGATTTTTGATATATGACGTTCTTGAAAGGAGTGAGCGATATGTGTATCAGTCTTGTTAACCTTATCGCATGTCCCAAAACGAGTAATGGAAATATTATATAATGTATGTGACTTATGTATGTAATATATTTAAATAAATAAATAAAATAAGAAAGGATCGTAGCAAGTCCTTCGACTACATTTAAGCAAAGCAATATAATGGCATGAGGCATTACTTGCAATGCGTGGAGTGAAATAGCACCTGAAATCTGTTCACGGGTCAAGTGATCTATGCCGTTATAGTCTGCAGTGATGATGGTATACAGTACCTGAAGATGGAAGACATGTCTCCCATGAAGCGTGCAGTCAGGCTCTGCAATGCGCCAACAAGCTAGCAGCGCGGAGAGTACAAGATCATATCTGGAGCAGTCAAATGTATGCTGCGAAGAGGACATCCGGATTTAGTTCAAAATAGGTCTCAGATATAAAAAAAATTAAATTATCGCACCAAAATATACCAAACGGATACTCCAATATACATTATTTTAAAATAATCGGGCGTGAGCAGATAAGTGACCTCTCCGGCGGTCTCCGGTGGAACGAATGCGACTTAACGAATGCTGGGCCTTAATTTTTATAGATAATGCTTATGCCTTTCTTTTTTTTTGAATATTGAAAGCATTAACTTTGTGGATCATCTTGATATATTATTTCGAGAAATAAAAATACTTTGTGTTCTGATCCACTCACATTTTTATTTAACCAACCTGTTGCCCTCTTCAGGGTTACATTTATTACTAATAAATTTATTACTAATAAATTAGTAATAAATGTAACCCTGAAGAGGGCAACAGGTTGTTGCCGAAACTAGTTGGTTAAATTAAAATGTGAGTGGATCAGAACACAAAGTATTTTTATTTCTCGAAATAATATACTTATGCCTTTCATTCATTTCTTGTATGACCATTGGAATATCTATCATATATGGTTTTGACGCACTGAGAGGTTGCATTTCGACTGCTGAAAATTATTAGAACTGATTTATTTTTGATTGATGATTAACTTTGGCCCAGACGTCCTCTCCGGCGCTAATATGATTTACTCTTGTCCGAATACTGGAACGTTTCGGTAGATCCACTATCGGTGGATCTTCGCGCCCCAGTACGCCCGCCTCGAACCGCCGACCCGGGTTCGAGATCAGCCTAACGAACAACTGACCCAATGTACGGCACCAACTTCCAACCAATTAAATTGTCTCCTCTAATAAACGGCTATTTTCCGTTGCGAAATTAGATGAACTCGAGCGTGTTGTTTCTAAATCACAAAAATATACCTTCTCCTATCTTCCTGGCTCCTTTCCAATTTATCGTCTTTGCAGACTGTTAGGGTCAGTTCTCCTCGTCCTCAGGTTATAGGTCCGAGTCCAAGATGAAATTCTAGTGGAACGGAAGGTCTGCTGATGACAGTCAACAGTCCGCCTTCTCCTGAGGAGTGCAACGTGGTTTCCTCTCAGCAATGAGCAAATGCAGAGAAGTTCCTATTTGACCCACACTAGATGATCCCTCCTGTTCCCAACACAGATTCAAATAAAAACATATTTAATTAGCTAGAAGAAACAAAAATCCACTAAATGATCTATAAACTTTGTACATAATAAGCAAGGTAAATAATAAATGCCATTCCCATCTAAAAAAAAAAATCCAAAATGAAAGCGGATTAATTTTAACACAGATTTATTCAGTTCTAGAAAATGACAGTCAAGAAATATTTAAGAATAATCGCGTGATTCTAATGTAAGCGCAGTTGGAGAAGGGCGTGTCGATCACTGGACAAGTGGTAGCGGAATGTGACGCCCTGGTTTTTGTTCGGCCCGAGCTCGGCTTCGTTCTGTTTGCGTGTTCGATTTCTTATTTGCGTGTTCGATTATGCTCGTTCGTTCGATTATGTTGTGGGTTGCCAAAACACCTACCAAATTAGGAATTTTCAGAGGTACATATTTACCATATTTTGGTAACATATTTAATATATTATTTTTAATGCGAGATGTGAGCCTTCTTAACTGAGCACAGGCAATCAAAATTTGGAGCGATTTTGTTATTTTCACAAAACTAGACTTTTTTCCGCCGCACACTCTTTGCGGAACAATAACCTAAGCCATGCCTTCGAATCATGTCATATTTCTGCAGCATCCATGAATTCTTTGGTCTTCCTCTAGATGTCTTTCGACAAAGATCCATGTCAATTGCCTGGTTCACAATATAATATTGTGTCCGAATACTCGTTCAGTAATCTGGATTATCTCCACTCTCTAGAGTACATAATTTTGTACCTTTTTGGCATCTCAACATAGACGTCTGAATGTCTGGTTATACATAGGACTTCTGACCTGTCATAGGCTGGTTACGTAATCCCTTTACACACGTGTAACATTGACCATTCTACCCATGATCGACAACCACACTACTCAAATATTTGGAACCACACATTGTAGGGATTCATCGGTCAGAACATGTAGGGAACAACAAGGTATCAAACATGGCTGGGGAATCTAGATAATTATAAATAAACAAGCCGAATGCATAGGCCATAATATAAATAAAACACCCAGGCCTGCTCCTTACGATTGCGGAAGATATGTGCAAAGGCACAAACTACAGAGGACGACCCTAAACTACATGGACATATTTATTGACTTGGCGTTTAATTTGTAGAACTCCAAATAATATTACCAACAATTGTATTAAATCTCTAAAATATGGCCATGTCAATAAATTCTTCCTTTCCCAGAAAACAAATATAAGGGTACATACCTACATCCCCCATTAGCTACTGTTGTCTCCCATAAATTATTGCTGCACGTGTTAAAACTGTCACTTAGAATTGTATAGCTACATAAGGACCGTAGTCCATTTGATCTTCACATTCGTTTGATAATGCCCTAACAAGGCGAAACAATTGTCACAGTATAATTTTTTATGTGTTTTTTGTTAATAAAATACAACTTAGTAGACTCAAAAAATCTGTGTTTGATTTAAAATTAATACATAAATTACATGGACATATTTTGGAATATACATATTGAACTGTTCCATGTGTCTGAAGGAGGTTTCCGAAGCAAGATTCTTCTACACCTTTAGCAATTATTCTTGCAAATTTTAGATTTTCATGTACTTGCTTTAAATTTTTTAGTTTATAATTTGGATGTTAATTGAAAATAAATAAATTGAATTGAAATTGAATTGAAATGGACCAAATTCTCTCACATGCGCTATAGAGATGAATGGAGGCTGACCATGAGTGAAGCAAACTAATCATCACACAGATTGTAATCCACGAAGAAGAGTTGAGAATAGTTAAATAAATAATATAACCTCTCTGAAAAGGGATGATATTTAAAAAGGTTGCAAGGCTTTGTTGACAGGAAATGAGAGAATTATTCAAATTATTTAAAGGATATTGTCAATTGTCATCCAGCCTTATCTTTCATCTACTCTATTCCAATCATCGAGAACATGCGAGGACCTTTCCGTATCATTTGCTCCTTTTTCTAACTAACTAACTAACCATCACGCCGCTTCTCCGCAGGGGTAGGCAGAGAGAATAGAGCGCCACACCACTCTGTCCTTGCAAACATTCTTCGAAATAATCGGTGGGTATAGAGGATCTCCTCGCGAATCTTCATGAATGTGGAAGTTCCGAAGAATGTTAGCAAAGACAGATTGGTATAACGTTATATCCTCTCTGCCCTACCCCTACGGAGAAGTGGCGTGACGCTTAGTTAGTCAGTTATATACGTAGATCGATTTAAATTAAGTGTCCACGACTCTATTTTTCGTCTGTCTACCGGAAATTTAACATTATTGAACACGTCACAGTTTTAAGTATGGGATATCATATGTAATAATGAAAATAGTGGGATGACGTAAATGTTATAATATTAATAACACACGCTCATACGGCCTTACTTGATTACATTACATTTTAAATGGGTCCACTATTAGTTGCCCATGTTGGGATTTGACATTCGTACGCAGATTGGTAAGTGCATAGAGTGTTCGCCTTATGAATCTAATGGTGTATGCTCTATTCATAAACGACCTGCATTATGAAAAAAATATATATATTTTTTTTTTTATTGTATAAAAATTTGTTCGGTTCAATGTCAAAAATAGGCTTTCATGTATGGTAAATAATACGATGTTTTTGTTGTTGATATTTATATACATATATATATATAATATATATATATATATATATATATATATATATATATATATATATATATATATATATATATATATATATATATATATATATATATATATATATATATATATATATATATATATATATATATATATATATATATATATATATATATATATATATATATATATATATATATATATATATATATATATATATATATATATATATATATATATATATATATATATATATATATATATATATATATATATATATATATATATAAATATATATATATATATATTTGTAAAATGTTAACGTTTAGACCTTGGGAGAGTAAAACGGATAAAAATAAGGCGTCGAAAAACCTCAAAAGAGATCGGCTGTCCAAACTTAAAACAGAGTAAGGGACATTTTTTTGTAGTACGTTTTTTTTGCATTTTCGGACTAAGTAGAATCTACTTAGTCCAAAAATGTCCCTTACTGTGTTTTGAGTTTGGACAGCCGAGATGGTCCGACGACATATTAGCTGTGGGGGGTAGAAACTGTCTGCAAGCAGCAACCGACCAGAGGAAATGGAAGAATACAGAAGAGGCCCATATCTAGCAGTGGAGGACAGAGGGCTAAAGAAGAAAAAAGAAGAAGAAGAATATAAAGAAAAAAAAAATGGTCATAATAAATTCATAAGGTCTGGGTTTTTACAGAGCTTATAATCTGTCACAGACTGGTAAAGTGATCGCTTTACACACGTGCAACATTCACAATTTTACCCATGATTGACAATCTCCTTCTTCTTCTTCTCTTAATCTTCTTTTTGTAGATTCTAAGGATCTGTTTAGGCCTCCAAAGCCAACAAATCCTTTTAATTAACCAACTATTGATAGAGCACTGTCTGCATAAATTGCTACACATAACTCCCATCATATTTTCAGTATGAAGATATATCTCCTTATTTTTCTTCTTTTTCTAGATCCAGAGAATCTGTTTGGGCCTCCGCATGTCACTCTTAAGATGTTGACTCCCAGCTGTCTTTCAACATTTTGGAGGTCTGCCTGGGGGTCTGCGTCCTTCAGGGTTTCCTTGAAGGCCGATATGTGGAAGTCAGTCTGTGATTGACAACCACACTACAAAATCTGTTAAAACTCCTAGATGTTTGATCAATCTCACACAATACTACTTTCATTTATTTTTTATTCAATTGAAGTGTTTCATTTTGTTTTGTGTTGCACAGTAAACGCGAATCGCGTTCAACTTGACATATTATTCATTCTATTACATGATTCGCATTCAAAGCGTGGAATACGTATGTGTCTATTACTGATACGTACCTGTTGTTGTCAAAATGATATAAAGAATGATACATGATATGTATGTGTATCTAAATATATATATATATATATATATATATATATATATATATATATATATATATATATATATATATACATATAAAACAATTGTCAATATATTTATATATATGTATATATATATATATATATATATATATATATATATATATATATATATATATATTATATATATATATATATATATATATATATATATATATATATATATATATATATATATATATATATATATATATATATATATATATATATATATATATATATATATATATATATATATATATTTATATATATATATATAAATATATATTGAAGAAAAATGAAACCAGATTAAATGCAGTCGAAACCCGATCCTTCAGACGAATGTGTGTCAAAACGGTGTATGATCGATGTTCGAATGGTGAAATAAGGAAAGAATGCAAGATTGAGATAAGCCTGATCAATGAAATTGAAAAAATGTGCGCGGAGATGGTTTAGACATGTGGAACGAATGAGTAAGGAAAGAACAGTGAAGCAAATTTATGAGGTGAATGTAGTAAATAAAAAATAGAAGCAGAGGAAGAATGAGAAAAGCTTGGCATGATCAAGCGTGCCTAATGCTTGGGCGTGGTTAGGTCATGAGTCGGAATGATGAGCGGCTATGTATGAGGAGGTGCTTGAAAGTAGAAGAGGCGAAGATTGTTTGCGTAGACAGAGTGGTGTGGCGTTCTTATCTCTCTGCCTACCCCTTAGGTAAATGTTAATGTGTTTTGTTAAGTGGTTTGTTAATTCAGTTTTTGTCTACAAAACCGCCTTAAAATTGATGATCCTAAAACAGTGAATCAATATTTTTTCCTCTAACTTTTCCTAGAATAACAATGCTACGTTCAAAAAGTACTATCGATTTCATATAATCTAATTGCTAATAAAATTTGATACGCTTTTTCCATACTAATTAGGGTGGATACGTCACACGGCATAATCAAACCCAAATGAGGCAGAGCATTAGTAATTTTCTAAGGAAAAATCGTGTATGGAAAGTACCATACGAGTACGTGTACCGAGAAAAAATATTAACTGTTGTTTTTCCTGCTCTTAAGGAATATTGTCGCATTTCAATCAATTATCATTGAGATTATTATTTTTAACAAAGGTTATATTGTAACGAAGTTAATATATTTTTATATTATTTTTTGACATCTCATCAAAGATGAAGAAGAATATGGAAGTCTGGGTATTTACGGGGCTGACGACCATCATAGATCACTTTACACACGTGTAACATTCACCAATTCTACCCATTACTGACAACCACGCTACTTAAATTTTTGGAAGTAAAAATAAATAAATAATAAAATAAATAATAAAATAAGTAAATAAAATAAAAAGTTACTGAACTCAATCATACAATAGATGAGTCAAAAAAATAATATGACTTCTAGATAAATTATAATAATTAAAAATTAGTATTTAATTATGACGATCGTTAATTGATAGATCAATCTGAACAGCTTTTTACCCATAAAAAGTAGTTACAAAGATAATTTTAAAGACGTTTGTGCGTCTTAAAAAAACGTGAGCATCAATATATATATATATATATATATGTATATATATATATATATATATATATATATATATATATATATATATATATATATACATATATACATATATATATATATATATATATATATATATATATATATATATATATATATATATATATATATATATATATATATATATATATATGATTATATTAGTAATTTGGTTGACAATCATGGGTATTCTACCCATTCTATACCCAGTGAATGTTACACAAATACAAAGTGATAATTTGAACCAGCCTTGTGACCCCTGTATATACCCATACTTACATATTCTTCTTCATCTACGTCGAGATGTCAATGTTTATATTAATATTCGGATATGATTTTACGGTCTGATTTTAACGATCCTGTTTATTAGAGATTGTCGACAGCTCAAATTAAATAAATCGTCCACCGGGGCAATGAAGGAAACGCCGGCTATTAAACGAAACCACCCAAGTCTGCGCTGGAGTTGGCGCGTTCGGGCTCTGCGACGAGTATTCTCGTCACGTCCGCACCACCCGCAACCGGTGCCGGGTACCGATACCAACACCGACACCACCGGCCTACCAAGATACCAACTTACCAAAATACCAAGGTACCAAGTTACCAAGTCGCCTAGTCACCAAGTTACCGAGTTACCGAGTTACCGAGTTACTGAGTCACCAAGTCACCGAGTCACCGAGTCACCGCATTACCGAGTTACCACATTACCGAGTTACTGAGTTACCGAGTTACCGAGATACCAAATTACCAATTACCAAATTACGATGTCACCAAATTACCGTGTTACCGAGTTTCCGAATTACCTAGTTACGATGTTACCAAATTACCGTGTTACCGATTTACCGAATTACCAAATTACTGAGTTACCGAGTTACCGAGTTACTAAGTTAACGATTTACCGAGTTACCGAGTTACCGAATGAACACTTACCGAGTTACGATGTTACCAAATTACCGTGTTACTGAGTTACCGAATTACCAAATTACCGTATTACCAAGTTACCAAGTTACCGAATTACCGAGTTAAGAAGTTACCGAGTTACCGAGTTACCGAGCTACCAAGTTACCGAGTTACCGAGTTACAGAGTTACAAGGTTATTCACTATTTTCACCCCTGCTTGCCATTTTTCCTTTATTTTCAAACTCCACCTCGTTGACTAACCTCAGAATTTTGAAACAATATATTATTTAATAAATTATTATTAGAATTATATATAATAAAATTATATTAATAATTTCTTTTTAGAATAGGTTTTTTGGATTTCAAAATAATTCGTAATTTGGCCATTATTTGGTACAAGGTGTAATAATTTTAGTTTATGAGAGTGAAATGAGTGATTTGTATCTATTATGTGATTAACGAATTCCGAAAAATAATTAATTTTCAAACTCCACCCCTTGACTAACCCCCTTCCCCCTAACTTACCCCTCTCCTCATTTATAGAGCAGTTAATTATTTATAATGTTTTAGTTTATATTTAGACCTGAAGATGGAAACATAGATTCTGACACTAGTCGTCATAATAAAATAAGCTCAAGTGGTAATAAAAATAAGCGTTTTTCTTTTACAAGTCATATACAATATACATTCATCGCTCACTCCTTTCAAGAACGTCATAAATCAATTTTTTTTATTTTTCAGAAGAACGTTTTTAAAGTTTTAAAATATAATGAAATGTATTAAAAATAAATAAGAACTTTTTACTGTGCAATCGATCTTTTTAGGTAAAATCTGAATGTTTTTTCTTCATTTGAAAAAATATTAAGTATATTTAAAAAAAAATAACTAAACAATACCTTTTCTTCAAAATGAAAAAAACAGCACTTTCTACCCTGTAGCGGGTAAATATTAAGTTAAAAATATGCCGCTTTTGCTGGGATATAGTACATTTTCTGAGCATTCCGAAAACATGCACAACTGAAAATTGTCGATTTTTGATTTATGACGTTCTTGAAAGGAGTGAGCAACATATATGGTATGTATGAAATTTCGATGAGCGTGATTCACTGCGGTAATTATGACGGACCGGATTCGAGCCCCAAGTGTTCCAGACATCGCGCATACAATTATAATTATAAAAATAATTTCATTGAATACCTGCCAATGCGGCAATTCAAAGCGCTCGTTTCCCTTCCATTGTGCGTTCGGTCCCCATCGAGATGAGGCTAGGAACATTATGCTAATGCGAGATGTCTCTTGGATCGGTGTCGGTATTTCACCTTGTGGTTTTGATTTCTCCAGCGCATCCTTGATCCTCTCTGCCGTTGAGAAATCATCCTTTATTCCTTATTGGTCTGCTGGTGACGGATTTGGAGCGGTGACAATAACTGTACGCGGTGTGTCACGGTTAACTCATGCTTCAAAACATACCTACGTGAACTTATATACAAATATTAGTAACAATTTTTCATTTTTAATTTAAGTTTGACTTAGTAAATACCACTATTTCTTAAAATCACATATCGCTCACTGATTTCACAACGTCATTTTTCAAAAATCGTCAATTTTCAGTTGTGCATGTTTTAGGAATGTCCAGAAAAAGTACTATATCCCAGCAAAAGCGGCATTTTTTTGACTTAATATTTACCCGCTACAGGGCAGAAAGTGTTGTTTTTGCATTTTGAAGAAAAGGTATTGTTCAATTATTTTTAAAAAATACTAAATATTTTTCAAATGGAGAAAAAACATTCAGGTTTTACCTAAAAAGATCTATTGCACACTAAAAATTTCAATCAGTGGCTTGATATTTATTTTTGATACATTGTATTATATTTTTAAACTTTAAAAACGATCTCCTGAAAAATCAAGTTTTTTGCTATATGACATTGTTGAAAGGAGTGAGCGATATATTTAATTCACATATATATTGGAAACCTATAACTAACTAAACATCACGCCGCTTTCCGCAGGGGTGGACGGAGAGAATAGAACGCCACACCGCTCTGTCTTTACAAACATTCTTCTCCTCTTCCACATACATGCATTTCCTCACACATACCCACCATCACCGATTAAATTTTGAGATCCTTATCCTTGTTTGGAAGTTGCTATGATATTTACGCAATTCCAGCCTTGAGCTCCATTTAAATCAATTTCAATTTATTAATAAATCTTTGAGATATGTAATCTAGTATAATCGGGAATGGAAGTCGGGTTAGGTACTTTAGACATGATAAATAAAATGTCTCTAGTGAGCTCTTGGAACTGAAGCACTTGCAGAAGCCAAACATAAAACTTAATACCTTGCTTGGTGTTAACACTTTACTTGCCATATTCTTAATTCAAATTTTGCTTGGTAAATACCACTTTTTATAATGACACGTATTTCGACGCATACAACATCGATAATAATGGTGTTGAATGCATCGAAACACGTGTCGTAATAGATTTTTAATAATAAGTGGTATTTACCAAGAAAATGATGAATTAAAAAATGGTTAGATTCAAATATTGCTTTCAATGCATCACAATATTTTTGGTGTGTTCAAATTTCGGTTAAAAAATTCTGGATTTAATCCATTTTAGTAATCCACATCTAACTAACTATATAACTAACCACCACGCCGCTTCCCGCAGGGGTGGGCAGAGAAAATAGAAGGCCACACCACTCTGTCTTTGCAAACATTCATCGCCTCTTCCACGTTTATGCATCTTCTCATACATACCCGCCGATTATTACGACTCCTAACCTGACCACTTTCAAGTATTTGGCATACCTGATCGTGCCATGTTTTTCTCGGTCTTCCTCTACATTCACATAGACTTATCTTAACCTAGCGTTCATTTCTTATTTCACAGTATATTTAAGTCATTCTTTCCTTTTACACATTTTCTTTTCTACTATCGACAGAATAATGCATGTCTTTGGAGACTGTTGGAGTCAGTTCTCCTCGTCCTCAGTTTGTAGGTCCTTCTATCATGGAAAATATATTTCTTTCTTTATGGATATCTTTCTGTAGCATGCACGAATTCTATGGCCTTCATCTAAATGTCTTTCGAGATGTCAATCCATAGCGATTGCCTGGTTCACAATATGATCAGGTTCTCTGCGCCCTATGTGTTCATACCATCTCAATGACCTGTGCTCTATCTTACTATTGATACCTGAAACACCCGGACTTTCAAGAATACGTGAACTCTTTATTTTGTGTTTTGAATATTGAAAGTATAAGCTCTCATTTAACTTTCAAAGTCATAAGTTGAACCCTGAAGAGGGCAACAGGTTGAAGCCGAAACTAGTTGGTTGTTGATAAAAATGTGAGTGAATCAAAAAACAAAGTCTTTTTATTTCTTTAAATAATATATCTTTATTCTGTCTCTAAAAGATACTCCAGATGATCATCTAAGCATTCGTATTTCAGCAGTTTCCATTTACCTAGAGTAGGTGTTATTTATAGTCCAGCATTCGGAGCCATAGAGGAGTGCGGGTCTGACAATTGTTTGGTAAACTTTTCCTTCTGAGCTTGGCAGACATTTTTGCGTCACAAAGGACCATACTAATTCTATGCAATACATCTGCTGCACACCCTCCATCCTTATATATTAGTGAATATATATCTTTTCTATATCTACCATTCAAATACTGTACAATATTTGTATATCTGAATGGTGGAATGTTTCAGGTGCTGAAAGTGTTGTGTTTCGATTCGTGGGGTTATTATTTTATATGAAAACAGTAGTAGTAAAGCTTCCCTTTGTGGGACCGCAACCGGTCACCAGTCTTCTTTTTCTTTATGTGCCGCACCGGACAGTAGCTGACTTCATTGCCATCTCGCTCTTAGAGCAAAAAGTTAAAGGCCCTCGCTTTAATTGGATACTTCAGCATTAATGAAGAAGAATATGGAAGAAATAGTGGTATTTACCAAGAGTAAAACATAAATTAAAAATGGATTTACAACATTTTGAGTGTGTCATAATACTTGTTCACAAAGTTGGATGATCTCCGATTATAGGCATTTTTACACACGTGTAACATTCACCAATTCAACAAATGATTGACAACCACACTACTCAATTTTCGGAACCTACCGATATATTGATCGAACTCGTAACACAGTTCATGACAGTTCACTACCGACATCTATGTCGGAATAGGGAAAGCTTTTATTGGCAAAGACTCTTTCTATTTGTATTTAAGGTCCAGATCTTGGAATTAAATCACATACTGAAAACATGATCTAAATTTTGTATGTAGCTTATAATTTGACCAGTTATTTTATTAAAGACCCAATTTTACATAGGGCAGTGCATCAAATAAACGCAGTGTTATCATGGTCGTTTTACACATAAAGGACGTTTTACACCAGTCCAGGGTAATTGAGAATTAATATTAGAGTGGAAAAATCACCTTAATTTATTTAACCCCCCTGGAAATCGAACCCATGACCTCCAGTACGGTAGACGAGCGTGCTGACCATTACACTAAGGAGGCCGACCATAGGTAGAATATTAAATGTTAAACGAGTATCAAGTAATCACTTAAACCAGCTTATGACCGCTGGTAAGCTCTTTAACACCCAGACTTCCCTATTCTTCTTCATCTTATAATAAAAATAATCTAAGATGTCAATAAAAAAATAAATATGGAAAATCTAAGATTTTTACCATTTTTTTCTCAAATTTGGCAGACGGTGCCTCCTTGAATCAGAGATGCCCGCGACGCACGCGCAGTGCCGCTCGAACATTTGCATATCGGCCAATAAATTCCGGACCGAACCAACCGGCGGCGGACAGCTGCCCCCAAACGGTGGACAGTCGGCTGCACGAGAGCCCGCTCGCTCATGACAGGGGACTCTCGTTCCTCCTCCCGCTCATGTGCTCCTGGGAGCCGATCCCCGCGACAACTAGAAAACTACAGCCAAGAACCAAGCAAGGAGTTGGCAAGAGAAAGATGAAAATAGACTCTTAGACGGACGTACGGCTAAACCATGTGTGATAGATCTTCCAAAGATGATATGAGTAAAGAATATAAGGTTGAGATTAGCGCTATTCATCAGAGGGTACGTTCTTATTCCTCGCCCTGTTTATGTACTCCTGGGAGCCGATCCCGCGAGAGCTAAAAAACTTAACTACAGCCAAGAACCAAGTATAGAGTTGGCAAGAGAAGGGTGAAAATAGACTCTTAGACAGACGTGCGGCTAAACCATGTATGATACATTTTCAAAGGTAATATGAGGAAAGAAGAATGCAAGGTTGAGATGAGCATTATCCATCAGATTAAAAGATTGGTGTGAAGAGATAGTTTACTCCTTGGCTCGTTCAACGCCTCGCGATTTCATGATCTCCTGGTAGCCTATACTCGCGAGAACTAGAAAACTTCAACTACAATCAAGAACCAAGCATGAAGTAGGCAAAATAGGGATGAAAGTAGGCTGGACGCAGTAAAAAATATGATCTCTCAGACGGGAGTGCGGCAAAACCATGTATGATAGATCTCCCAAAGGTGATGAAGGGAAAGAATACATGGTTGAGATAAGCATTTTCCATCAGTTTGAAAGAAAGGTGTGTTGAGATGGTTTAGACATGTGAATCGAATATGTAAAGAAAGAAGAAATATATGAGGTGAATGTAGTTGGTAAAAGAAGCATAAGTATAACTAGGAGAACTTGGCATTCGTATATGGTGGACAAGCTATTGTACATATGTGTATAAGCATACACTTACAATAAACCGTGTTTTCCTCTTCTTCTTAAATTTAAGACTATTTTTTAAATGGATGTTGATTCCCAGCTGTCATCCATCTCTTCGGTGGTCTGTCCGGGAGTCCGTCTACCTTGGATGGTTCCATTCTCTTCACATACGCATACCATGGTCGTCTTCGTTGCTTTCCCCACCTAACGGCACCTACGATCTCGCATATTTCCCTTATCTTGGTGTTCCTTATTCTATCTTGTAGACTCTTGTGGAGGTCCTCACCAAAAAATTACAATTCCAATGCACATTAATCATTAATTGTTAATCTATTCTGTTTACTATGTTCTATCGAAATCTTTATTGAAGTTGCGACAAAAGGTGGCCAATCCTGTGTTAAACCAATATGAAATCATTAAATCGCACCAAAACGTAACAATTTAAAAGCTAGAATTCCTGATTACCTGCTTAAAATCATTTATACTGGAAAGGTAACATTTTGGTGAAGACCTCTACAATATGCTCCTTGGTGTCTTCATTTCTGACACTCTTAGCGCGGTTTTTTGTTACTGCGGTGTCCGCTCTCCATGCGATCCCAAATCACTCACTCCTTTCAACAACGTCAGAAATCAAAAAATTTGATTTTTCAGGAGATCGTTTTTAAAGTTTAAAATATAATAAAATGTATAAAAATAAATATCAAGCCACTTATTCAACTTTTTACTGTGCAACAGATCTTTTTAGGTAAAACCTGAAGGTTTTTTTTATCCATTTGAAAATATTTAGTGTGTTTAAAAAAATAATATAACAAAACCTTTTCTTCAAAATGCAAAAACAACACTTTCTGCCCTGTAGCGGGTAAATATGAAGTTAAAAATATGCCGCTTTTGCTGGGATATTGTACATTTTCTGGGCATTTCGAAAACATGCACAACTGAAAAATGACGATTTTTGATATATGACGTTGAAAGGAGTGAGCGATTTGTCATGATGGTTTGTTTGTTCCTGGTTGTTCCACGTACGTAATATCACATCTTCAGATATTCCAACCCCTTCCTACGCACAGTTTGAGAAGCGCATCCCCTAACAGGTGTGCCTATAAGGTCTATGCATTAACCGAGTTATTTAAAAACAAATATTCACCGGACATTTACCAAAGATGGGACTGTTCGTGTCCCAGACGCGCGGCAGAGTATCACAAAGGTGCACTAATTGACATTCGGACGCAATTTGATATTATTTGCGAGATCGGGAGGATGGAACGCCATATTCGTCATTACGCCTGCCTGTACTAGGCTTGAGATAAAAAAAAATAGCAACCTAAATAGTAAAGTGGTTACTGGATTTGTCTACCATGCTGAGAGTCCCGGGTTCAAAGCCCAGGAGGTTGAAATAAACATAAAATAAGTAAAACATTATACTTCTTTATTTTATATTACCCTGAAACGTAAGACTGATTGATCACAGTACCTTTATATAGTTAAAGATCAACGTGACATTTCATCAATCTGATACAGTGCTCTATGCACCATTAGGTGCGGAAGAGAGTAAAAAAAAATGTCATGATGTAGAGAAGTGGCTTTTATTGATGTTTTTTTAGAAGAACGTATTGAAGCCGTGAAAAAAGTTTAAATATTGAGATGCAGTATTTTACCAAATATAAATTTTCCAAATTTATTATTACTATTATTTTGTCTTCTTTTGCACAGTTCATGATACATATATCTTCAAAGGGTGCATAGAGCACTACATTAACAGTATACAGTACTATATTTAAATAAGGGTAAAATGCAATTAAAATATTTTGAAAATTTTGTGAGGAAAGTAAAACAAATATATGAGACGAATGTTATAATAAAATGTTATGAAATATTATATAAGCAGAGGAAGACCGGGAAAAACTTGACACGATGAAGTTTTTGAAATATAGTACAACTCGGAATAATCGGCAGGTATGTATGATGAGATACTATAATGTTTAAAAGAAAGTGATTTTCAATTTTTTGGACTAAATTGTCAATTTTCTGAAACAACTGATTTCATCCTATATAATCTTGGACTATTTGGACTGGAATCCCTAGTGCATGTCAGACCTCGGCCTTTAGTGCATGTTATTCCGCAATCCTTAGTGCATGTTGGTCCTCGGGTCAACCAAAAACAACATTTTGTGCAGTTGTGTAGTTGTGTAGTTACATACTCGTAGGTAGATATATGAATAGTGTTATGGTGGTCGTTACAACGTCTGTAGTGCTGTTTGCATAAAAAAAAGCCCTACATAGGATTTTACTTATATGATTTGACATGTCGTTCACTCCTTTCAAAAACGTCATATTTGAAAAATCCTCAATTTTATGTTGTGCATGTTTTTGGGATGCCCAGAAAATGTACTGTATCCCAGCAAAAGCGGCATATTTTTAACTTAATATTTACCCGCTACAGGGCAGAAAGTGTTGTTTTTGTATTTTGAAGAAAAGGTATTGTTTAATTATTTTTATATTAAAATACTAACTATTTTTCTAATGGAGAAAAAACCTTCAGGTTTTACCTTACAAGATCTGTTGCACAGTAAAAAGTTCAACAAGTGGCTTGATATTTATTTTTAATACATTTTAATATATTTTTAAACCTTAAAAACGTTCTCCTGAAAAATCTTTTTTTATTTTATTTATGACGTTCTTGGAAGGAGTGAGCTATATGTATCCATATTATTCCTCAATATTCCTACAATACTCTTATATCACCAAAAGCTGAAAAAGGACCAAAATGATACGGAAAGGTCCTCACATGTTCTCGATGATTGGAATAGAGTAGATCAAAGATAAGACTGGATGACAATTGACAATACCCTTTAAAAACGTTCTCCTGAAAAATCAAATTTTTGATTTATGACGTTCTTAAAAGGAGTGAGCGATATGAATTAACTAATGTACTATTTAAATGCGGAAATTGCCAAATTGAAGTATGTATTGATTCCGTTATCGCATATCGCCAAAGCTCCGTACATAATCATAAATTATGACGTTTTTTTTTCCCTCGAATGCAAAGCGAATTCATCGCTTGGGGAGATAAATAAATAAACAGAAACAGACCAGTCGAGTCCGGCCAGGACTGCATATCCCCGCGGAGACAGGTCGGGGTAGGCAGAGAAGGCTACTTAATACGGTACGCACTGTGACATTCGGACACTGGTCAGGCACAGCGCCGGACTCAGAATGAGGTTAATAATCTTGAATGAATAATTTAGAAAATTTAGAAATACATAAATAATTTAATTCAGATAAAACATTAATTAATAATATACTGTTTCAAAATACGTCACCATTATTATCAATGTTTCCTTTTACAAAAAATCTTGTTCCTTAACCCCCCTCCCTATATTTTTCAACCTATATATACACATATATTATATATTTGTATATATTATACATATTTTTGTTCGTTAGTTTTAATTTGTACCAGAAGATGAAAACATCCGTCGTTTTTGAAACTCGTAAATGAAAAAGTGGTATATTCAAGTGTTTAATTTTAATAAAATAATCATGTCATTCCACAAAGTTAATGCAGAATCAATAAATAAACTCAAACGTATGTAAATTTTTACTTATTTATTTTTTCACAAAAATGTTGATAATGTTAGTATAAAACCACTCACCGAGATTTTTACGTCTTCCGGTTTCCAGACGTACCCGCCTCTTCGTCAGGACAATCACTACCACAGCATGCAAACAATACTACCCTTCATTTCTATAGTGCTATGTCACTATCTACGCGCTTAAAACTACACAAAATGTTTAACACATGCTATTTTTGGTGGACTCGAAGACCAACATGCACTAAGGGTTGCAGCACAAACATGCGCTAAGAGCCGAGGTCAAACATGCACTGGGTCAAACATGACCCCCCATATTTGTATAACACAAATGGTATGTAGTGGTAAACAAACAAAACGCACTTCTACTATCACAGCTCTATAAACCAAAGACAATAAACCATATGAGGTCATAAAACGTTCGATGACTGATATTTGATGACGTATGCGAACGCACGTTTTTCGTTTTATTCAAAAATCTAAAGTTTGTACCTTCATATCTCCCTTAGTTCTCTACAGATTTCAATAAGAATGTTATGGTTAGTCTTGTGATTTTTCATATTAATTTATTAGCCAATAAACCATTATCGTGGCAAAAATCTATTATTTTTACATATTTTTTTCTTTATACTACATATGTAGATTTCGTAAAAAAATCATGTTGATACTAATAACCAACAAGTTGGGTATCAATTATTTTACTCCCGAAAAGGTTAATATTGACCCTGTCTCCCAGTCCGGGCCTGCGTTCCCCGGGCAGAGTCGGCTCGCTTTGTGTTGTCTCATTAGCATGCGCCCCCGCCGCGGGCGCTCCGCCCTTCGGGGCGCTCTTACGGCCAACGCAGTGACCAACAGACAGAGCTTTTATGGTAATCTCGAATCGAGATCGATAAATTCAGCGATCATATTTTCCTTAGACCTTTCATGGTCAAAAGTTTGGTGGAAAGGGTCAGTCAAACCTAAACATAAAGAGAGGTTTTCATTTATTATCACGTCTCAACATAGATGAAGAAGAATATTGAAGTCTGGTCATTTTCGTTTTGAATGAAATATTAGCTTACAAAATAAATAAAAAATAAAATAAATTCAAATAAAAAAAAATTACCGTTTTTGTGTTGAAAAAAATAAGTTAAAAAAAATATACATATTTATTTACAACATTTTGAGTGTGTCCAAATACTCGTTAACAAATCTGATTTATCTCATTTTTTCATATATATTTTTTGACACTTCAATATAGGTGAAGAAGAATATCGTATTTTCGGGGCTTACGACCGTCATAGGCTAGTTTTAAGTGATCACTTTACACACGTGTAACATTTACCAATTCTACCCATGGTTGACAAACACACTACTCAAATTCTCAACTTCTAAATATATTGATCAAATTCAAAACATTATATTTGAATTCACTAGAATTTCATTAGAGACATCTATGGTGAGATGAGAGAAGCTTTTTAATATTTATAAGTAGACACTCTTTCATTAGTTTGTGAGGTCAGGTCATCATAGGTAGAATTGGTGAATGTTACACGCTTGTAAAGTGATCACTAAAATCAGCCTATGACGGTCGTAAGCCCCGTAAATACCATATTCTTCTTCATCTATATTGAGATTGAAAAAAAAATATTGTGTAAAAAAATGGAGATAATCCAGATATGTGAACAAGTATTTGGACACACTCAAAATTTTATAAATAAATATGCAAAAAATTTTAACTTATTTTTTCAATACAATAACGGTAATTTTTTATTAAATTTAATTTTTAATTTCTTTAGTTAGCTTTCTTATATACGTTTACATCTTCTTACAGTAAACAAAACATTTATTTTTAAATTATTTCCGACTCTTTTTATTCTTCATACATTCAGGCATCTCATCATACATTTTCAAACCCTTATACATTAAACAATTTTGTTTTATTTATTGTTTCGGCATAAACTTTGTGGTAAGACATGTTACAATAATTAAAGAAAACACCTGTTTTTTACCACTTGAGTTTTATTATAGACTACATGTTTCAGAAGTTAAACTTCCATCATTCAGGTCTGTATCATAACTAAAATATAAAATATAAAATTGTTCTATAAATGAGCAGAGAGGAAAGTAAGGGGAAGGGGTTAGTCAAGGGGCGGAGTTTGAAAACAAAGGAAAAATGGAAAGCAAAGGTGAAGAATTTTGAAATGAATGATGGAAGTTTAACTTCTGAAACATGTAGTCTATAATAAAACTCAAGTGGTAAAAAACAAGTGTTTTCTTTAATTATTGAAACAATTTTGTCACTTAAGTCTTAATTTCATTCTTAATTTAAGAGAGATAAGTTTCGTTTTATCGTATATTGGTCCTTAAAGGACTCGGCGAACGCGTGGTCGCCCGTGGACACGAAACATAAGTAGATAAATCCTGGTAAGTCCTGGCTCGTATGTGGCCAGCGGCCATATATCAGCGCGTAGCGACATCCTCTAACTGCGTAGTGTCCTCACTACGGAGGGCGAACCGACTTCTCGGAATTCAGCTAAAACATCCTCTTTAATCCAAAAAGCATTGCAACAGACGATCATTGCATGTTTAGTACTTTTGTCAACTCCAGCTGTAATGGATCGCGCACTTGGCGGCGTTTTTAGTCGGTATTTCAAATTGAATAGTGCTATATTTACTCCGTATTTCAAGAAAAGACCAGGTGAATTTGTATGGGTATTGAATTTAAGGCGTTTTACAACATTTTGAGTGTGTCCAAATACTTGTTCACAAAATCTGGATTATCTCCAACAATAGGAGTTATTTTAATATTATTTATCAAGGGGTCGTCAGCCCCGTAAATGCCCAGACTTCTATATTCTTCATCATCTTTGATGAGATGTCAAAAAAAAAAAAATATATATATATATATATTATATATATATATATATATATATATATATATATATATATATATATATATATATATATATATATAAAGGCGTTTTCACTAATATACAAAGTGTTTCAAGGGAAAACCACGAAAATTTACATGGATATTCACGTGATGGCAATTTCACTCAGTTTTTAAGACGGAGTATTCTATGAAATGCTTTAATAAGTTACAACATTTTGAGTGTGTCCAAATACTTGTCCACAATATCTGGATTATCTCCAATTACAGGAGTTATTTTCATATTATTTTTTGACATCTCATCAAAGATGAAGAAGAATATGACGGAAGGCTGGGCATTTACGGGCTGAAGACCGTCATAGGCTGGTTTAAGTGATCACTTTACACACGTGTAACATTCACCTATTCTACCCATTGTTGACAATTGGTCAAAATATTGTCACTATTCTTCCTTCACTCATTTGATTCGCATGCTCAAACCATCTCAACACACATTCCTCAATTTATTTTATTTTAATGGCATGTTTAAATACTATTAAATTAAAAATTATTAAATAAAAACAATTTAAATATAACTAATCAATGATATGGGTCGCGTTAAAATTATAACACAACCACACTACTCAAATTCTTGGAAACATTTTTCTTGAATCACTAGAACATCACTAGAGACATCTATTGGTGAGATGAAAATAAGATTTTTATTGAGCAGAATTTCTTTTTTTATTGTGTGAGGTCCGAATCCTGGATTATAATCACACACAAGAGAAACGCCTCAAAATATCATCTTCATTTTTATTATTTAAGCTTATAATTTGACCAGATAATTTATTTACAACATTTTGAGTGTGTCCAAATACTTGTTCACAAAATCAGGATTATCTCCAATTACAGGAGTTATTACAATTTAATTGGTTTGTATATCGCAGCAAGACTATGATAATTCACATGGATATTTACTTGGCGGCATTTTAGTTCAATTTTTCAAATTATGTTTTCCATATGCACCATGTTTCAAGGAAAGACCGCGAAAATTCACACAGATATTCACTTGACGGCGTCTCCACTTATTTTTTCAAATTGTGATATCCATGAAAAACTGTACATATATATATATATATATATATATATATATATATATATATATATATATATATATATATATATATATATATATATATATATATATATATATATATATATATATATATATATATATATATATATATATATATATATATATATATATATATATATATATATTTACAATATGAAAGAGTACGAAAATTTACATGGATATTCTTGTAAATCTTAAATGTCTGGATATTCCTGTAAACCCTGCATATATTAACAAATCCCCCTTTTGGATATTTTTCTTTATTTTAACCCTTATCTGCACTCCATGGTCCATCGCAGCCTTTCCTCTCCTTATACCAGGCCAGGGTGATATTATGTATAATTATTAAGATAATTTAAGATAAGATTTTTGCCTATACCCAAATTAACCAGCTGCCTGACATATATAAAATAGAACCCATCCATCCAAATATCCATAATAAGTGATCTGAAAAAGTACTTTATGGAAAGATATACATGTAGTGTTTAGTCATATTTTCTTATTTTGGTATTACCTATTATTTTTTGACATCTCATCAAAGATGAAGAAGAATATGAAAGTCTGGGCATTTACGGGGCTGACGACCGTCATCGGCTGGTTTAAGTGGCCACTTTACACACGTGTAACATTCACCAATTCTACCCATAATTGACAACCACACTACTCAAATTCTTGGAAGTTCTATATATATGAACAAATTAAGAAACCTTGTTCTTGAATCACTAGAACTTCACTAGAGACATCTATTGGTGAGATGTAAAGAAGCTTTTTTATTAAGCAGAAACTCTTATATTAGTATGTGAGGTCCGAATCCTGGATTATAATCACACACATGAGAAACTCCAGAAAATACCATTTTCATTTTGATTATTTTTTTTAAGCTTATAATTTGACCAGATAATTTATTTACAACATTTTGAGTGTGTCCAAATACTTGTTCACAAAATCTGGATTATCTCCAATTACAGGAGTTACTTTTATATTATTTTTTGACATATCATCTATGAGATGTCAAAAAATAATATGAAAATAACTCCTGTAATTGGAGATAATCCAGATTTTGTGAACAAGTATTTGGACACACTCAAAATGTTGGTATTACCTTATGTTTTTTTTATTATTTCACATTTGTTATATTTTCTCATTTTTATTTCATATTTTCTCATTTGTTTATTTTAAATATGCTTCTAACCTTATGTTTTTCTCATTTATTTCTTTTAAATATGCTTCTTATGCCTGTTTATTATACCTGTTTATTGTTATTATATTTTGCCATGTATTAGTTATGGTTATTTTTTTTTAAATCTTTTTGTTACTTTATTATTTGTGTTCCAGTCTTGTTAACCTTAATCCCATGTCCCAAAATGAGAAATAGAAATTACTCGTCGGAAATATTATATATATGACTTATGTAGGTAATATGTTTTGAAAAAAATATATAATAAAAATATATATGTAAGTATATGGAAGAAAAAATGTTACATTTTTTTTTTTCGGAAATTTGATAATTCGCTGCTCATCCTTCTGAGAACAGAAGCCAGGACTTCCAGGGCGGTAGCCAAACGCACTAACCGCTACAATGTGACAAATATATTTGGACCTTTAAATTCGCAATACGTAGCTAAATTAAGGCACTGATTGGAGTGAGTAGCCTAACCGAATAATGTAACGACTTTTTTTAGGGGTCGGTTTTTTAATTCGATCACCCTTTTCTAATTCGACAATTTTCCTCTCGACTCATTGATTTGGTGTCGTCTATTTGAATATTGCAGGAATCGGAATCATTAGATGTTATGAAAATTGCCATGCTTCAGGCGCCAAATACTCAAGAAACGTTGTAAGTGTCCCAGCTAGACAAAGCATCTTTCTATACGAAGGTCATGCGGAAGTTTATTTATTTATTTATTTACTTCCAAACGTATTACATACATAAATCATATATACATATAATATTCCCGATGAGTAATTTCTATTTCTCATTTTGGGACATGGGATTAAGGTTAACAAGACTGGAACACAAATAATAAAGTTACAAAAACGATTTTTTTAAATAACCAAAACTAATACTAATATTTATATCTAAAAGACCAGCTCTTATATTTATAGCTACCGAACCGTATCATTAATGAAAAAGCTTCCATAATCGTCTCTCGTGTCTCGTATTTTGTAATTATTTGTCAAAAAACAGGCAGTATATCCATCTGTTCGTTATTTGGATCTTTAGTTTTGGTTTACCGCGAATTTTCTTATGATGAAAAGTGATCCCTGACTTAAAAAGACTCAGAAACACTGATGTGCACCCTTAAGAGACCAGCTCTCATATTTATAGCAACAGTACCGTATCCTTAATGATAAAGCTTCCATAATCACATAAGAGATTGTGTGTCGCATTTTCTAATTATTTTAAAAAAAAAGGCAATATATCCACAGAAGCAAGCAAAGATTAACGACCATTGTAAAGGGCATTACAGATAAACAATTACAAACTTATTAATTTATTATTAGATTAAAACCAATATTATTAGCTTTTCCACTTTTTTATTTGACCAGCGACCGGGTTTCGTCGTTACCGACATCATCAGACTGGTGTCGGTAATGTCGGTAGCGACGAAACCCGGTCGCTGGTCAAATAAAAAAGTGGAAAAGCTAATAATATTGGTTTTAATCTAATAATAAATTAAAAATGCAATTCCATCACGAAGTGTCAGTGGATAATATAAATCTAATTACAAACTTATCTTATCCGTTCGTTATTTGGATCTTTAGTTTTGGTATACCGCGAATTTTCCTTATGACGAAAAGTGATCCCTGACTTCAAAAAGACTCAGAAACACTGATGTACAACCCTTAAGAGACCAGCTCTTATATTTATAGCTACAGTACCGTATCTTTAATGATAATGCTTCCATAATCGTCTCTTGTGTCTAATTATTTATCAAAATACGGTCAGTATTGCCACAAAAGCAAGCGAAGATTAGCGACCAATGTATCGGGCATTCCAGATAAATAATTACAGAGTAATCTTATCGCATTCTGCCGCTCGTGACACGGGCGAGGCGGCCATCTTGGACGCGCCATTTTAGGCAAAGCGACTTGTCAACCATCCGAGCCTGTCCGTAATTAGCTGCCACGTGGACACGGGATATCTGAAGATGCCTCGGATAAGGCGAAACTGAACGAATTGAAGAAAAACTGATGGTTTTCGGCTAACGTTGTGGCGACAAACGCTGAAACTTCTTAAATTGTGGTATTTTTTTGTACAAAACTTCTTAAGTTTTGGTATTTTTTTTGTACTTAACATCTTAAGTTTTGGTATTTTTTGTACTAAACTTCTAAAGTTTTGGTATTTTTTTGCACTAATTTTCTTAAGTTTTGGTATTTTTTTTGTACTAAACTTTTAAAGTTGTGGTATTTTTTGTACTAATTTTCTTAAGTTTTGGTATTTTTTTGTACTAAACTTCTTAAGTTTTGGCATTTTTTTGTACTTAACATCTTAAGTTATGGTATTTTTTTGTAATTTTTTTTTTTAAACTAGAGAGGCAAAATCAAAAACGTCCCATTCATGGGCACTCTCTCCTACTAGAATTCCTGTAAGTTTTGTTATTTTTTTGTACTAAACTTCTGAAATTGTGGTATTTTTTGTACTAATTTTCTTAAGTTTTGGTATTTTTTGTTTTATCTTAAGTGAGACAAAAATGGATAAACGGTTTGAA
The DNA here is from genome assembly GCF_059751285.1 of Brachycentrus maculatus. Lineage (NCBI taxonomy): Eukaryota > Metazoa > Arthropoda > Insecta > Trichoptera > Brachycentridae > Brachycentrus > Brachycentrus maculatus. The sequence goes on from NW_028281146.1 coordinate 216,632, forward strand.
AATGTGTAAAAAAAACATTTATTTTTATCATCCCCCCCCCTAGGAATCGAACCCGGGACCTTCAGTACGGTAGCCAAACGCGCTTACCACTACACTACGCAGGCAAACTGATGTGGAGAAGTTGTAATATATGTCTCCTATCGTCGCTTGTGACAATTTGGCTGCGGAGATGCTATCACTTCAGAAACAGCTACCGTCCAATGCGCTGAGGACATGTCGTGTGACCACCATTCAATAGTCTCGGACAAACTTATTCAGTGTATTGACTATAGCAACTAGCGGAGCAAAACGGGGTCTTGGTTCCAACCCTAATGTATGGAAGTGATGAAAGTAGACTGAATGCAGTTGACACGCGATTTCTCATTGCGGAAAAACATATTTGAAGTTTGAATCGTAATATACATAACAAAATTTCGATATTTTTTAACAACATTCTCAAAATGTTGCTAGTAAATATCTGGTCAAATTTTAAGCTAAATTAATTAAATAAAAAATGAAATTTTCTGGCGTTTCTCATGTATGTGATTATAATCCAGTATTTGGACCTCACATACTAATAAAAGAGCTTCTGCTCAATTAAAAAATCTTCTTCATCTCACCAATAGATGTATCTCGTGAAAATTCTAGTGTTTCAAGCACTATTTTTCGAATTTGATAAATATATATAGAAGTTCCAAGAATTTGAATAGTGTGGTTGTCAATCATAGGTAGAATTAGTGAATGTTACGTGTGTAAAGTGATCACTTAAACCAGTCTATGACAGTCTTAAACCCCCTAAATATCCTGACTTCCATGTTCTTCTTCACCTATGTTGAGATGTCAAAAAATAATGTAAAAAATAACTCCTAATTGGAGATAATCCAGATTTGTGGACATACTCAAAATGTTACGATACATTTAAGCCATCTGACCAATTCTAATCAGCTATAGAGCGTTTGTGCACTACATGGAATTTTACCGTCCGGCAGTCCGGTTTTTAAAAATAAAAGTGACAATTAAGCGTGATCGAATTAACGCGCACCGTGATAACGCACCGATCCGAAGAAATAGGGCGAAAGCAGAAGCCAAAGCGTTTATCATGCTAACCGGACTGCCGGACGGTAAAATTTCCGTAGTGCACTAGCGCCCATAGGGCGTTTATACATTACACGGAATTTTACCGTCCGGAACTTCAGTAAGCGTTTTAAAACGGATGATTGGCTTGGATTGGCTTGTGCTTTTGTCCATCTTTCTTCATCGGATCGGTGCCCTTGATCGGTGCGTGAACACGTTGTGCGTAAATTCGATGACGCTAAACAGTCGTAGTCGCTTTTATTTTTCAAAACCGGACGGTAAAATTCCGTGTAGTGCTCAAGCGCCAATACGCGCCCAGCGCGTATTCCGTTTCAGTCAAAATTACAGATGTGGAATATTTGATTTTACCTATGAGTTTACACAGTATGGTCACCCCACAGCGGAGCATTCAGGGTGAGTTATTTATGGTAGATATCGCGTTTCGTTACCATCGACTCTGAAGGGACGAAAAATAAAATAAAATAAAATGAAATGCAAACACACTACTCACTATCATACCTACTTTTACCGTATTATAGCTAACGTTACCTACATTATTCATTGTGGACGTAATAATACTTTCTTCTTCTTCTTGGTGTAGGTCTTGTGGCCTGTTTTTAAGAGGGATTAAACTTCTGCGATGTCGATTCCCAGCTGTCAATCCATGTCTACCTTGGGGTAGGCCGTGCAGTGTATGGGGAGTCTGGATGGTTCCATTCTCCTCACATGCGCATACCATTGTCTCCTTCGTTGCCTTCCCCACCTAACGACATCTTCCATCTCGCATATTTCCCTTATCCTGGTATTCCTTATTCTTGTAGACTCTTGCCATATATGCTTCTTAGAGTCTTCATTTCTGACACTCTTAGCGCGTTTTTTGTTACTACCAGTTATGGAGGGCCCGAGTTCAATTCCCAGGAGGGGGTCAAATAAATATAAGTGAGATATTCATTCCAATATTTTTTCAATATTACCCTGGACTGGTACCTGAAACAGATCACCTTTCATTTGCCAAGATGTCCGCCTCCGTAGTGTAATGGTCAGCACGCTCGGCTACCGTTCTGGAGGTCCCGGGTTCGATTCCCAAGGGGGGTAAAATAAATATTAGTGATTTTTTCACTGTCATATTTATTCAATATTACCCTGGACTGGTACCTGAAGCGGAGGGCTGATCACCTTTCCTTCATGTGTAAACGATCAAGATAACACTGCGTTTATATGACGCAGTGCCCTATGCACGATTGGGGTGCGGATAAGGGTTTTATTATTATTATTATATGATGCAGTCTATATGAGGGCTGATTACCTTTCCTTCGATCAAGATAAAACTGCGTTTGTATGATGCAGTGCCCTATGCACCATCGGATGCCAAAAAGGGTTAGAAGAAGATGAATTTGAACACATTCTAATGTGGTGAAGAATATGGAAGTCTGTCTATTTGAACACTTATAAAATAGAAGACGATTTGGATGGCACCTCCAGCCTGGTAGAATGTGGGTTAGGCTGGTAATGCTTCAGCACGCTATCTTCTATCGGTCATCATCATCATCGTGAGTTATGGCGATTGGTAATTATCGATAACACTCAAATAACATTTAAGTACATCCGAATTTGGATTAATACCAGATTTATGCTCCGTTCTTCGTGGATCCTACGCAGCTTTCTCATCAACGGGGAAAATACTAAATCCAGTGACCAAATCTAGGTTTTCAAGTGATTTTTCGACTTTACACGTGTGTAAAATGATCACGTAAACCAGCCTATGACGGTCAAGATGAGATGCCAAGACTTCCATATTCTTCTTCATCTTGGATAAGATGTAAAAAAAATATTATTATTTATTCATTTATTTTAGACACTGGATTATTCACCTTACGGATGAAATCTCAATAAATTATATTTTAACACTGGTCACCAGTCTGATGATGTCAATTACGACGAAACCCGGTGAAATAAAATTCATGTGTAAAAATGTAGTTATTTTATTCCATCGATATGATATGTTTTATATGAAAGAAGGTGTAAGTCTGACCATCTCAGGGCTCACGACCTGACATTTGGCTGGTTTAAGTGAGCACTTTATCCACTGGTGTAATGTTCAACATTTTACCCATTATTTGTCCTCTGATCTCATGTTGAGGTACCCATAATATAAATTCACATTTTAATTTAACATAGATTCAAAATGAATATTAAATTAAAAATTAAATTCTTATCTATAGTAAAACAAACACTTTTGGCCTAGTATTTGCTGGCTTAGGTGATTATTTTATCCACTTGTCTTACGTTCACCATTCTTTTAAATTTATTTTTTTATTTATTCATTTATTCGGGAATCGTACAGCTTACATATTAAAAATGATATAATAAACAATAGTTACATTAACAATAATAAACATTACATTACATTAACAAAAAATAGTTACGTTAAAAAAAGCCAATTAAACAATTCCACATTTATGTTATAAAACTATTAAAAAACATTCAGAGATTAAACAAAAAAAGGGTATTATATAAAAATAATAGATTTAGCAGGAAGAAAAAGGAAAGGAGAGGAATTAATAAGGGTGGTTAAGGATTTTTTTCTAGGTAAGAAGTTTAAAAATATATTTGTAAATATACATACATACATATACATACGCATACATACACACATATATATATATATATATATATATATATATATATATATATATATATATATATATATATATATATATATATATATATATATATATATATATATATATATATATATATATACACATATATATATATATATATATATATATATATATATATATATATATATATACCTACATATACACATAAACATACATATACATATACATTATATATACAGAAAATAAATTGTCATGCACCGTTCACCCCCCACCCTTAACATAACTAGTTTATTGGTGGAGAGTAAACAAAGTATGACAACTTTCTACTAACCTCTTTTTTATTATAGCTATGTTTTTTCCGAAAATATCAATGTCATTAAATGTCTTGTTGTATGAGTTTCTGCCCATTGATCCCATTGTGAGACAGCCACGATATTCACACTTTTGTTTAAGATATACGAGAAGGTAAAACAAACATAGAGCTCTCTTTAAAATGTTGCCCTATCGATTCATCTTGGTGCGCGCCTGGGGCTGATTGTTTTACAAAATTAATATAAAAAATGATCATTACGTAGGTACCTCGCCACGGAACATGAGAACAAATTGATTTTTAATAACTGGCAACATTTGGGCACAAAAAATGCCTCGGATATTTCCCATAAGGTGAGATCCGATCACAAAATAAATAAAAATTGAATTCCACCGGCCGATAGCATCACATGGTACACACTAACATCATAATATTGTAATTTTTACCTCGTACGAGCGCGGCGACCCACTCGCCCTCGTAATTATATGGAAGAGAAAGCTCTTACGAACAAATAGATTCAAGCTTTGTACTGACATTTCTTCGTGGAACTGCATTTTATATACTAAAAAACAATTAAATAGTTTTTTTACCACTTTTATTCTGTAGACACGAGTCAATTGTATTGTATTTGCACTCTTTCATGGATTAAATTTAAATTTTTGTACATTTTGAGTGTCCAAATACTTGTTCACAAAATTTGGATTATCTCCAATTACAGGAGTTTTTTTTCTCACATACTTCTATAAGAGTTTCTGCTTAATAAAAAGCTTCTTTACATCTCACCAATAGATGTCTCTAGCAAAGTTCTAGCGATTAAACAAGGTTTCGAAATTGGTTCATATATATAGAACATTCAATAATTTGAGTAGTTTGGTTGTCAATAATGGATAGAATTGGTAAATGTTACACGTGTGTAAAGTGATCACTAAAACCAGCCTATGACGGTCGTCACCCCCGTAAATGCCCAGACTTCCATATTCTTCTTCATCTTTGATGAGATGTCAAAAAAAATTCAATAATAATAATATCAATGTTTTGTACTTACATTTCTTTGTGGAATTGCTTTTTATATAGTAAAACTACAACGTTATAGCTTTTTTTTCCATTTTTATGCTGTAGAGGCGAATCAATTTCAGTATACTTGCACTCTTCATTGGATTTATATTTTGAACTGATATTTCTTGCTGCATTTTATATAATATATTAAAATAATAAATATGTTTTTCCACTTTTTTCTATAATAATAATAATAAAACCGTTATCGTCACCCCAATGGTGCATAGGGCACTGTGTCATATAAACGCAGTGTTATCTTGATCGTTTACACATGAAGGAAGGGTGATCAGCCCTCCGTTTCAGGTACCAGTCTATGGTAATATTGAATAAATATTACAGTGAAAAAATCACTTTTATTTATTTTACCCCCCTTGGGAATCGAACCCGGGACCTCCAGAACGGTAGCCGAGCATGCTGACGATTACACTACGGAGGCGGACAAAGTAAGTTTTTCTGTAAAGACTTGTCAAATGCAATGTACTAGCACTTTTAATAAGATTTTAGTTTTGAACTGTATATTCAATAATAAAACAATGACAATATAGTTTTTTTTTCCATTTTTAATCCGTAGAGACTTGTTCAATTGTATTGTATTTGAAATCTTTCTTGGATTAAACTTATTAAACTATTAAGTCTTGTAGGTACTTTAATTTCTTTGTGGAACTGCATTTTACACAATAAACCAACAATTATGTAGTTTTTTTCCAACTTTATTATGTAGAGACTAGTCAATCGCTCAGTAAATGCGATCTTTATTTCATAAAACTTAAAGTTTTGTATTATTACGAGAAATAAAAATACTTTGTGTTTTGATCCACTCACATTTTTTATTAACCAACTAGTTTCGGCAACAACCTTTTGCCCTCTTCAGGGTTTCAGTTATGTAGACATATTACAATGGTTCCAAGTTTTTGTAACCATGTCAACAATGGGTTGAACAAATTGTTGAATGTTACACAAATATAAAGTGATCACTTAAACCAGTCTATGACGGTCGTCAGCCCCGTAAATGCTCCGACTTCGATATTCTTCATCATCTGCGATTAAGATGTCAAAAATATAAAATATATTGATTTGTAGATATATACAAATAGAGATATGTATTATTTAAATAATAATAATAAAACCCTTATCCGCACCCTAATGGTGCATAGGGCACTGTGTCATATAAACGCAGTGTTATCTTGATCGTTTACACATGAAGGAAAGGTGATCAGCCCTCCGCTTTAAGTACCAGTCCAGGGTAATATTGAACAAATATTACAGTGAAAAAATCACTCATATTTATTCTTACCCCCCCTGGGAATCGAACCCGGGTCCTCCAGAACGGTAGCCGAGCGTGCTGACCATTACACTACGGAGGCATTATTTATATAGACATATAAAAATAGAAATCGTTATTATGTTTCCATATGTCTATATAAATAGCAATATGTTAGAACATTGTATAATATAATTTTACAGTGCATTGTACTAGTGGATCGCTCGAAGCGGTATATCGGATATACTTGTGGAATACGGACAAATTGAAGTTTGCATATAACTTTGTAATATAGTCATCTTTATCGTATTAATAATATACCAATAATAAATCAAGCCCACACAAAATAAAAGGCCCTAATAAAGGGTCATTAAAAGTCGTGGCTTATTTTAGGGCGGGTCTTCGGGTACGCCCTGTATCTCGTTTTGTTTTATCTCAGACAAGCGATCTCGTACGTACGAGTATTAAAATATTGTACAATACATACACGCTCGAAGGTTTCATGTGTTCCTCGGTAAACTCGAATCAATGATCGGATTCGACTTGTTATTAATTATTACCAACTACGTATCACACCGCACCCCGCAGGGGTAGGCAGAGAGATGGTATCATACATGATAAGAATAGTGAAGGACATTTTGGTAACATAAACCAATTTAGGGCACAAAATGCCGAACCCGAGCGAAAATGTGTTCACAACAGTTTTCAGCTTTCACTGACTGTTATATATGCATGACTGAAATAAATATATATATTCTCAATATTATTAATATTTAAAGCATTTACTTTGTGGTTAGTCATTTTTACTTATTTATTTTTTTTACAAAAATGTTAATAATATAAGTGTAAAACCACACACTTTGGTGAGTGGTTATATACTAATATTATAACATTTTTGAAAAAAAAAAATAATAAGTAAATATTTATCGCCCACTCCTTTCAACAACGTCAAATATCAAAAATCGTCAATTTTCAGTTGTGCATATTTTCGGAATGCCCAGAAAATGTACTATATCCCAGTAAAAGCGCCATATTTTTAACTTAATATTTACCCGCTACAGGGCAGAAAGTGTTGTTTTTGCATTTTGAAGGAGAGGTATCGTTTAATTATTTTTTAATATACTAAATATTTTTCAAATGGAAAAAAAATATTCAGGTTTTACCTAAAAAGATCTGTTGCACAGTAAAAAGTTCAATAAGTGGCTTGATACTTATTTTTAATACATTTTATTATATTTTTAAACTTTAAAAATGATCTCCTGAAAAATCAAGTTTTTTATTTATGTTCTTATATCACGTTGTTGAAAGGAGTGAGCGATATGTGGAGGTCCTCAACAAAACGTTACATTTCCATTATAAATAAATAATAAAGTAATCAGGAATTCTAGCTTGTAAAACTGTTACGTTTTGTTGCGATTTAATGATTTCATATTGGTTTAACACAGGATTGGTCACGATTTGTCGCAACTTTAATTAAGATTTCGATAGAATACAGTAAACAGAACAGATTTGAATTTAAAGGATTTTTCGTGCTATATTGGAAATGTAACTTTTTGGTGAGGACCTTTACAAATCGCTGACTCCTTTCAAGAACGTCATAAATCAAAAAACTTGATTTTTAAGGAGAACGTTTTTAAAGATTGAAAATATAATACAATGTATTAAAAATAAGTTCCAAGCCACTATTTGAACATTTTACTGTGCAACAGATCTTTTTAGGTAAAACCTGAAGGTTTTTTCTGCATTTGAAAAATATTTAGTATATTTAAAAAAATAATTAAACAGTACCTGTTATTCAAAATGCAAAAACAACATTTTCTGCCCTGTAGCGGGTAAATATTAAGTCAAAAATATGCCTCTTTTGCTGGGATATAGTACATTTTCTGGGCACTCCGAAAACATGCACAACTAAAAATTGACGATTTTTGATTTATGACGTTCTTGAAAGGAGTGAGCGATATGTATAAATGTTATATATATATTTAAAACTAAGCGTCAATGGTTTTTTTATGAAAAAAGATGAAAGTCTGAGGATCCTAGGGTTTATATGCATGCTTATATGTATGTATGTTTGCAAATATAACACATATATTTCAAAACAACAGTTGATATAACATGTATACACAAATCTTTTTTAAAGTATCATACATGATAAAAACAGTGAAGGACATTGGTACCATAAACTGAGCTAGGAGACAAAATGCCAAACCCTATTCTAGTGGAACGGAAGGCCTGTTGACGACAGTCAGCAGTCCGGCTTCTCCTGAGGAGTGCAACGTGGTTTCCTCCCAGCAATGAGCAAATGCTGACAAGTTCCTGACTGGACCACACTAGATTATCCCTCCTGTTCCCAACACAGATTCAAATAAAACATCTTTATTTACCTGACCACATTGAAGTATTTGAAATACTTGATCATGCCAAGTTTTCCTCGGTCTTCCTCTACTTCTATTACCAATCACATGCGCCTCATATTTTATTTACTGTTCTTCACTCATTTGATTCACATGCCCATACCATCTTAACACACCTTACTTAATTTTATCGATAATGCTTATCTCAGCCTTGCATTTTTTCCTTATATCACCATTCGAATATCTTTCATGTATGGTATTACGCCATTCGTCTGAGAGAATGCATTCCGACTGCATTCAGTCTACTTTTTATACTTCTTTGCCAACTCCATGCTTCGCTTCCATACATTAAGTGAAATTAATATTTAAAAAAAAAAATGATAATACATATGTATAAATTATTACTTAAAATATAAAATTAAATTAAATTTATTTTTTATTAGATTAGATGTCCGCCTCCATAGTGTGATAGTCAACACGCTCGGCTAACGTAATAGAGGTCCCGGGTTGGAATCCCAGGGGAGATTTTTAAAATTCATAATTTAAGTTTTTTTCACTCTAATATTTATTCAATACAACCCTGGACTGGTACCTGAAGCAGAGGGCTGATCAACTTTCCTTCATGTGTAAACGATTAAGATAACACTGCGTTTATATTATGCAGTGCCCTATGCACCATTGGGTGTGGAAAAGGGTTTGAAAGAAAAGTTAGTAGATTGGAGGTAAAGAAAGCGTCAAACAAAAATTTTCGCAAAATTTTCAATGTAAAAAATACATTGATAAAAATAATTAAACAACAACTTTATATAATTTATATTTGAAGCACTAACTTTGTGATTTTTCATTTTGTAAATAAAATGTAACATTGTTTTAAAATCACTATAATTCATGGTGATTTTAAAAAAAAATTACATTTTAATTATAACAACTTCATATTTTTTTTATGTACAATACATTTCCATTAAGAAATGCCAATACAAAACTTAAATCTAATAAAAATTACAAGTGCAGTGCAATTGACAAGTCTCTAAAGAGAAAAAGTGGAAAAAACTAATATATAATATATATATATATATATATATATATATATATATATATATTTTTTTTTTTTTTTTATATATATATATATATATATATATATATATATATATATATATATATATATATAAAACCCTTATCCGCACCCCAATGGTGCATAGGGCACTGTGTCATATAAACGCAGTGTTATCTTGATCGTTTACGCATGAAGGAAAGGTGATCAGCCCTCCGCTTCAGGCACCAGTCCAAGGTAGTATTGAATCAATATAACAGTGAAAAAATCACTTATATTTATTTTACCCCCCTTGGGAATCGAACCCGGGACCTACAGAACTGTAACAGAGCGTGCTGACCATTACACTACGGAGGCGGACAAATTTAATATAATAATATCAAAAAACATTATTTTTTGAACCACTCTATTTCTCAGCGTACAACATTTTTGAGTGTGTTCTAGTTATTGTTTTATTCTATAAAATGCAGTTCCACCAAGAAATGTCAGTACGAACTTTAAATCTAACACAGTAAAATGATTTTTGTTAGTAACGTTGTTAAAAATGAATTAAAATAAATAATTTGAGTGGATAACCCTGAATGAAATCACTCAACCTCGTTTATTGATGCCTAAGATTGATAGCAGACAGCGTACACTCTATCCAATTGGGCGGATCAAAAATCAATTTAAAAATATTGCAACTTCCTTACGATCTTTGGATCAGGATCTATCAGGTACCTATGGATTTGGTCGTAAAAAAAATAAATTGAAGAACACAGGTTTTAAAAATTTAATGACGAAAAATACCGAAGTATATCAAAGTATCATTTTAAAATTCAACAAATTGTGCATCGAATTGCTTGAATGTTAATGAAGTTATCTAGAAAAACGTTTCTTTAGGGGGATTTAAAGTCTCTCTCTTAGGAATATTACAAAAAAATTTAAATGGATTCTATCAAGCGTATTTCGACAAATCAATAAAGTTTTCTCTATGATGAGAAAACTTTATTGATTCTCTAAGACTGGTCAATCTGGAGGAATAGGAACATGAAAATTATAAAAAAGTCAATATAATATACAAGACATGTGTAGACCGATTGCCACATATAGGACAGAGACCAGAGCAGACACAGCGAGAACCAAATATCTTCTAAGAACTTCAGCAATAAGGACATTGAGGTGCATAACCGGAAATCGAATAAGGAACGTGGAATTCGTAAAATGTGAAGTACGGAAGAAATAGTCAGATGGTGAAGACAGCGAAGGCATTTTTGGAATCCCATGGCAGTAGAATGCAAGAAAATAGACTAGTCCGAAGTGCTCTTCAAGAGAACCCAGACGGAAGAAGGCCACCTGGAAGACCTACAAAACGATACCGTGACAGCTGCCAGTCCACGTCACAAGAAACGGATAACGGAACATAAAGATTCGAGGATCTATGTATAAGAAATCTATTATCTTTGGCTCTACCCGACCCAGTTTCTCCAGGATATGCTTGGCTACAATAGTTTAGAGACTAGAAGGAATGTGTATTTGATTACGCATTTTTATCGATTGTTGCGCGGTATGATCGATAATCCTGAAATTATCCGGAACATTGGTCTGTATGTTCCCGATAGTTACCTAAGACAGCGTCGACATAGATTGTTTCACATTCCTATACCTGCCGATGATTATGCCTGTAGGAAAAGCTACCGCTATGTTGAACAATATCTCATTGGATATTGATCTGTTCTATGTGTCTGAAGGAGTTTTCCGAAGCGGGATTCTTCTACACCTTTAGCAATAGTATAGTATACGACTTAAATTTAAGTTTGTAATGTGTATGTTAACTATAAATAAATAAATTGAATTGAAAAGAAAGAAGAAGCAGTAGAAGAAATAAGTGTTTTGATCCTCTATAAGCTTGAAATATATTTTTTTATATGACAATTTTTTTACGTTGAAGAAGCAGTTATATATCTAAGCAGAAACGACTCATACTTTTGTAATACTGTACAGTTTTATAATACAGTAAAATTTCTATCTATCGTTCCTCAAATAATCGTTTTCTCAGATGTGTCGTTTATTTCTTCTACCCCGAATGCATTTCATACAAAAATAGATCGCATCGATCGTTTCTCTATCACCATTTCACCGCATTCATCGTTAGAATTACGCTGCATATTTGATATATTTTGGCTATTTTTTTTACATTCTCCTCAATGTTGTTGCATTCGATGACAATATTTCAACGTGTGGGATAGAAACTATCGAAAGACTATGTGACGCAAGGTTGACGGATACAGCAGAAGAGGTCAATTATGATGAAGAGGAGCTGCTGCCTATACCTTTATTTTCAGAAGCATGCACACTCCTTGTATGTTTGAAAACATTCTTCTCCGCGCATTCAATGGCGAAAAAAATATATTTGCAAAGGTGAAAATATACTGTTCACTTACGGAAAGAAAACAGTAAAAAAACAAATGTCGATCACAGATTATTTAAAATAAACAATAAACTTTAATATTTTTAGGTTCTGTTCAAATTTGATTTTTTTAAATAAATACATTTATTTACATCTAAACGTTGTATTCCTCTTAGAATTTAAACCTACCAATGGTTATTCAGATTGGGAGGACGGTATCTTTACTTACCTATAAACTTATAAACTTCTTAATCCAGCTCTCATCGTTTTCCCGCATTCATAGTTAATTTCAATAGGTCCGTTTAAAAACGATAGATAGAGGTTTCACCGTACTAGTTTTGTAATACATGAAGTTAAAGCGGACAAGATATAGGGGATTCAAACCATACGTTCTTCCAGTGTCCGCTCTCAACAGAGAAAGATAAATTTCTAAATAGCTTAACTTGGGCAGGAATCCAACTCTCCGCACAAGTATCCACCCTTCTTTCTGAATTTATTCTAGATAATAATTTTTAAAAAGATAAATCTAAACGCATTTAATTCATGAAAAATTTATTTATTGTTATTGTTATTTTTTTTCTTTATTTATATTTTTATTCTGTCCGCCTCCGTAGTGTAATGGTCAGCATGCTCGCCTTCCATTCTGGAGGTCCCGGGTTCGATTCCCAGGGGGGTTTAATAAATATAAGTGATTTTTTCACTCTAATATTTATTCAATATTACACTGGACTGGTACCTGAAGTGGAGGGATGATCACCTTTCCTTCATGTGTAATCGATCGAGATAACACTGCGTTTATATGAAGCAGTGCCCTATGCACCATTGGGGTGCGGTAAGGGATTTTTTTATTATTATTCTTTATTTGTTTGTAAATAAACATAAGACTTGATGCTGGCAGTAACATCCTCTCACTGGGAGATTGCCAAATAAATATTTTAAAAATTAAAATGAATACTTCGCTTTCCGTTGGGATTTTCTTACACCGAACGGATAATCCTGCCTCGAGGCTCGCGGTGGGGGGGCCTTATTATAATAATATAATATTTAATTTAATAACGTCAGAAATCAATGATGCCACGGCCTCTGTTTGTTTAGTCTCGGCTAGTCTACACGGCGTACTTAGGGAGGATAAAACGACAAGCTCCTTAAATCCACAAAACAGCACTTTATATCACATAGTTGCACTCAACGACTAATGGATGACGTTCTGCAAGTATGTATAAAATATATATATATATTTAAGACATCACGCAAGACTTCCATGCCGGAGGTCCTGGGTTCGATTCCCAAGAGAGTAAAAATAAATATTATAAATTTCTCAGAATAATATTAATTTAATATCAATAAGGCTGATAATCATATTTCTTTCGTGTTTTTAACGATCAAGATAACACGATGATGCTTTTATACGATGAAGTGTCCTACGCACCATTGAGTGCGGAAAAGGGTTATAAAAAGAAGCAAAATGTTTATATGTATATATATATATATATATATATATATATATATATATATATATATATATATATATATATATATATAAATATATATACATATATATATATATATATATATATATATATATATATATATGTATATATATATATATATATATATATATATATGTTTATATATATATTTATAATTATATATATATATATATATATATATATATACATATATATATTTATATATATATATATATATATATATATATATATATATATATATATATATATATATATATATATATATATATATATATACATATATATATATTATATATATATATATATATATATATATATATGTATAAAAAAATATTTTTATATTTACCTATATTTTACTCTCCTCCATGGCGTAATGATTAGCGTGTTTAGCTATCAGGTTCGATTCCCGGGGGGGTCAAGATAAATATTCCTGTATTTATTAATATTCCTATACTATTAATGTAAAAAAATTTGTTAACCTTTGTGTCGTTTGTCATCAAACCTTTATGAAGTTTTACATTAAATTAAGTTTAATCAAGCTTTTACATTAAATTAAGTTTAATCAAGCTTGTACATTAATTTAAGTTTAATCAAGCTTTTACATTAAATTAAGTTTAATCAAGCTTTTACATTAAATTAAAATTAATCAAGCTTTTACATTAATTTAAGTTTAATCAAGCTTTTACATCAAATTAAGTTTAATCAAGCTTTTACATTAAATTATGTATAATTAAGTTTTAACGTTAAATTAAGTTTTACTACGTTTTTAGTTGGAATGTATAAATATTTAGTATTTGAATAAATACTATGTTGTGTATACTCTGTCCGTTTGAGGTAAGGAATCTCGCAGTCGATAAAGTGCACTGTGATAACGTGTAATTTCATTATACAGTTGGTACAGGACTGCTATCGCTCAAGCGAGGAGCGATCTCTACTCAAACAAAATACTCACATAAACGGTTGCCATCCAACACTGTTGTACTGCAATAATTCTGTATTACTCCATATAAAACAAACTGGTGGTTAGCGCGTTTGTTTAAAATGCCGGAGGTACCGGGTTTGATCCTCAGGGGGTCAAAGTAAAGAGTGATTTTTCATAAAATATAGAATTTTCATATTTATTTTCATATTTTAATATTAATTTTCATATATTTCGTATTTAATATATTTAATATTATATATTTGAATATTAATATCATATATTTAATATTTCATATTTTAATTTTCATATATTTAATGTTGCCCTGGGTTGGTACCTGAAGCGCTTGACTAATAAATTTGTCTTTATGTAATGACATATCATAACAACACCTGCTTCGATACGATGCAATGCCCTATGCACCGTTTGGTGCGGATAAAGGTCAGATTTTTTTCTCATTTCAATTTCACATGCTAAATACCACTATTCCTTGAAATCTATTGTGACACGTGTTTCGATTCCGCATCATTTTCAAACCATAGGTAAATGATGCGAAATGCATCGAAACACGTTTCACAATTGATTTTAAGAATAAGTGGTACTAACCAAGTCTTCTTCTTCTTCTTCTTCTTCTTCTTCTTCTTCTTCTTCTTTTAGGACTAGGTCCTGTCATTCTCGGGTCGGTCCTGGGAGGTGGAAGACCAGCTATCCTTCCATCGTTTAGGTGGTCTTCCTGGGGGTCTGATCCCGCCTATGCTGCTGTCCGCTGCCACCCTCACCACTCGATCCGAACTCGCTCTTCTCACATAATCTCTCCAGAAACGTCTTTTTTCTCTTCCCAATTGACCAAGTCAATTTAAAATTTAATATGGATTATAATTACCACATAGTAACTGCAGAATCAAATAATTGAATAATTCGATTATTCATTAATATATCAAACTCAAAAATAAAATAAAAACTAAGCAACTCTAACCATTACGCCACTTGCTCGCAGGAGTAGGCAGAGATAATAAAACACCATACCGATGTCTTTCCAAACAATCTTTGACTCTTCCACATTCATGACTCTTATCATGCCGATTATTATTATTTATTTTAATCAATATGGAAAAAAGCGGCATCATCACACGCCTAACCTAACCTAACTTAAAATAACCTAACCTAACAATCGTTAGTAAGTTAAAATAGATAGTTTTGTTTTTAAAACACTCTCCTTATCATTCATAGTTAACTTTGTGTAATACCACTTATTATGACTACCGGTCTCGGTATAATCTTTCCGCCATCAGGTCATGAAAATAAAATTAATAATTTTATTTTTTTATTATTTTCCATTTACAATGGTATGAAATGGCAGCGCCATGGAGCCTCATCGGCCAGTTGTGCAATATGGTCCCATCTGACCTCAAGCTAATCATAGGCCAACTGCGGGTAGGTCCAGACTATTACAATTTATAGCTTTATATACATAAATATATATGCAAACATTTTCAAACCACATTTTCTTTCTATCACCAGAATACACTGGCCAACAATGATTTTGTAGCTGAAATTTTGGTGACTGATTTGGACTATGTTAATCGTTCTTATTCAAAGTCTATATGGTGACATAGTTTTGTCCGCCTCCGTAGTGTAATGGTCAGTACGCTCGGCTACCGTTCTGGAGGTCCCGGGTTCGATTCCCAAGGGGGGTAAAATAAATATAAGTGATTTTTTCACTGCAATATTTATTCAATATTACCCTGGACTGGTACCTGAAGCGGAGGGCTGATCACCTCTTCCACGTTCATGCATCTCCTCATACATACCCGCCGATTGTTACGACTCCTAACCTGACCACTTTCAAGTATTTGGCATACCTGATCGTGCCATGTTTTTCTCGGTCTTCCTCTGCTTCTTTTCCCGCTAACATTCGCCTCATAAATTTGTTTTACCGTTTTTACATTCACCAATTCTATCCATTATTGACAACCACACTATTCAAATTCTTGGAATATATATATATATATATATATATATATATATATATATATATATATATATATATATATATATATATATATATATATATATATATATAATTCAAGAATTTGAATAGTGTGGTTGTCAATATTGGGTAGAATTAGTGAATGTTGCACGTGCAGCCTATGACGGTCGTAAGCCCCGTAAATGCTTATACTTCCATATTATTCTTCATCTATGTTGAGATGTCAAAAAAGAATGCATAAATTAAAAATAAAAATAAACAATTGATGAAAAAAATATGTAAATATTTCTGTCATATGTTTACTTTCACAGATAAACATATCGCTCACTCCTTTCAACAACGTCAAATGTGAAAAAACATGATTTTTCAGGAGAACGTTTTTAAAGATAAAAATATAATACAATGTATAAAAAATAAATATCAAGCTACTTACTGAATTTTTTACTGTGCAACAGATCTTTTAAGGTAAAACTTGAAGGTTTTTCCATTTGAAAAATATTTAGTTTATATAAAAAAAAAATTAAACAATACCTTTTCTTCAAAATGCAAGAACAACACTTTCTGCCCTGTAACGGGTAAATATTAAGTTAAAAATATGCCTCTTTTGCTGGGATATAGTACAATTTCTGGACATTCCGAAAACATGCACAATTGAAAATTGACGATTTTTGATATATGACGTTGTTGAAAGGAGTGAGCGATATGTTTAGTTTCGTTTTGAGACGTTTACAGACATATGTAGTTGCGCGTCAGTTTGACAACTGTGCGTCATTCGGACAGCAATAAATCAATGGCTTATGTGTATTTTAATAAATACATAAGTAAAATGATGCGAGCAATTTAAACGAGTTCATAATACGTTATTTGTTGTATGCGCCCAAAACCGATTAAGAATACATACGAGGTTTTCTTGTCAGTGAAATTTTACACAATTTTTTGTTTGTCACGATCCTAGCTGGGGTCGGCAACCATTTTGAAATCAATAAAAATACTTATTTTTACAAAACAACAAAGTAATATATTTGTCCGCCTCTGTAGTGTAATTAATGGTCAGCACGCTCGGCTACCGTTCTGGAGGTCCCGGGTTCGATTCCTTGGGGGGTCAAAAAAATATAAGTGATTTTTTCACTGTAATATTTATTCAATATTACCCTGGACTGATACCTGAAGCGGAGGGCTGATCACCTTTCCTTCGTGTGTAAACGCTCAAGATAACACTGTGTTCATATGAAGCAGTGCCCTATGCACCATTGGGGTGCGGATAAGGGTTTTATTATTATTTCTATTAGTAATATATAATAATAAAAATAATAAAGCCCTTATCCGCACCCCAATGGTGCATAGGGCACTGTGTCTTATAAACGCAGTGTTATCATGATCGTTTTACACATGAAGGAAAGGTGATCAGCCCTCCGCTTCAGGTAACAGTCCATGGTAATATTGAATAAATATAATATATAACCACTCTCATTAGTTTTTTTTATTTACCCGTTTCGAGAGGCACCCGTCTCTTCGTCAGGACAATCACTACCACAGCATGCAAACAATACTACCCTTCACTACCATAGCACTATTTACACATTTAAAACTACACAAAATGTTTAACACATGCGATTTTTGCTTGACCCGAAGACCAATATGCTCCAAGGGTTGCAGCACAAACATGCTTAAGAGCCGAGGTTAAACAAGACCTGACCATGTACATGAGTCCACTAGAAACTTTCCCAAACCAACAATAGATGGTAAATGTGAACTCAAATATGAAGTGTTATGAGATTTATGATATATGTGAGTTCCAAAAAAAAACAGTAGTGTGGTTGTCAATCATGGGTAGAATGGTAAATGTTGCACGTGTTTGAAGTGATCACTTATACTCCATACTTGTTATCCATATATTGACAAGTCAAAATGTATGATGAATTGTTTAACCAGTATATCTGCATTTTTTTCTTTATTTTAAAATCTTTTGCATTACACAATAAATTATAATTACAAGTACCAAAAAATATACAAAAAATATTTAATTTTAAAATACAAAAAAAGATCCCACAAAGGCATGGCCTGTGTGTGGGTATACATTTTATTTTGGGTTATAATAATAAAGGGTACTGGCAAGAATACAATAGATATCAAAAATAAAATAAGATTATAAGGGCTAATATAAACTATAAATATTTGATTTTGATAGAAAACAAAAAATCAAAAAAATGAAAAAAAAAAGTTAGCAAATATGTACTATATGAGTTGTACGTTTAAAAGAAGAAGGTACTTAGATCTGTTTTTTAATAAATAATTTAAGCAAAATTTTAAATCTTTTATTTTATGGTTAAAATTCAAATCAAATTAATTTATGGTTAAAATTCGTCAATTTTCAGTTGTGCATATTTTCGGAATGCCCAGAAAATGTACTATATCCCAGCAAAAGAGGCATATTTTTAACTTTATATTTACCCGCTACAGGGCAGAAAGTGTTGTTTTTGCATTTTGAAGAAAAGGTATTGTTTAATTATTTTTTTAAATAAACCAAATATTTTTCAAATGGAGAAAAAACCTTCAGGTTTTACTTAAAAAGATCTGTTGCACAGTAAAAAGTTCAATAAGTTGCTTGATATTTATTTTTAATGCATTGTATTATATTTTTAAACTTAAAAAACGTTCTCCTGTAAAATCAAGTTTTTTGATTTATGACGTTCTTGAAAGGAGTGAGCGATATAAGCTTTGTGGAATGAATTAAACAGTTTTGGAGGTATGAAAAATGAATGTAAAGACACTAAAGCGCAAAGCCGCGAGTCTGGATTTACAAAAAGGGATTTCCATTAAATTATTCAATCTTTGGCTAGATATATTCATCAAATAAATGCTGGCGCATGAAAACATACATATTTTAGACACTGTATTGCTTCAGACCAGATGAGGGGATCACTCTCTCTACAGCAATCAGATCTCCACAGGAGTTTCGAGTGAAATGGAAGGTTGACGACCAATGCAAGGAGCACGAGACAAAATTAGATATGTGATTCTTTTGTATTGACAATATTTTCAAAGTTCAATTCATTTATATGTGTCAAGAAATCAAGTTACTAGACCGCGGGGGGCCCAGGGATGCATTCGAGTCTCCACAATCATTCTTTCAAACTCTTTTTCAGAATCGTTTTCTTTATTTATTATAACCCTTATCCGCACCCAATGGTGCATAGGGCACTGCATCGAATTGACGCAGTGTTATCTTGATCATTACTTACATGACGGCAAGGTGATCACTCTTGCGCTTCAGGAACCAGTCAAGGGTAGTATTAAATAAATATTAAAGTGTAAAATCACCAATATTTATTTTCACCCCCCCTGGGAATCGAACCCGAGACCTCCAGTACGGTAGCTAAACACGCTGACCATTACACCACGGAGGCGGACAGAATTATTTTCTTACTTTATTTATTGTTTCGGCATTCACTTTGTGGTAAAACATGATAAATTGTAAAAGAAAAACAATACTTTATATTAAGTTTATATTTAGACCTGGAGATGGAAGCATAGCTTCCGAAACTAGTCGTTTTAATAAAATAAACTCAATTAGTAAAAAAAGAGTGTTATTTTTTACAACTTTCTAACTTGATATAAAACATCGTTCCTCTTTATATGAAGGAAGATGGAAGTCTGGGCGTTCCAGAGCTTATGGCCTGGCATTTGGCTGGCTTAAAGATGTACTCTCAAATGTTTTAAATCAGTACGCGAACGGTTGCGTGAGAAGCCACACGTGTTGTCCACGCACTTTTTTTTTAGAATATGTATTGGAATTTGTTTTAGAATTGGAAAGAATATGTACTGAATTTTTTTTTGTTGTAATTCTATACCTTTCAGTAACTCTTTTTTTTCGAAATCATGTAGTTGTTTCGGAGAAAAACTTATTTTTTCAATACAAAATCGGTGTTTTGACCAACACCTAAAAAATCTTTATTTTTTTCTGGGTTTAACGAAAATTAATGTATTGTGTAGAAAATATTACATTTTTCTCTACGATAAATATACGGTTTCGAAAAGAGAGGAGTAATTGTAGGGTAAAGAGTTTAAAAAAAAAAACAAATCATTTTATTTATCCCCAAAGTTAGTGTTTTCTATATTTAAAATCTTCTTCTTCTTCTTTATATAGTCCTATGACTATATCCTGTCATTCTCCAGTCTGCTCCTGAGAGGTGGAAGACCAGCTATCTCTCCATCGTTTAGGTGGTCTTCCTGGGGGTAAACTATATTCAAACTTTGGTTTTATTTTTTTTTAAAACAAACATTCTAAAAAAAATCAATTTATATTTTAAAAAAAATTGTACGCAGCCAATACGTCTGGCTTCTCGCGCTGCTGGTCGCGTTCTAATTTTGTACTTTAGAGATCCCACCCTTAATCGAAAATCTTATAAAAGAAAGTTGCCCATCACCAATTTTCAATTTCAATTTTAATTTATATATTTATGGTTAACATACACATTACAAACTTAAATTTAAATCGTATACATTTACCAAAATAGAAAATAAGCGCGAATACTATCGCGAAAGGTGTAGAAGAATCCCGCTTCGGAAAACTCCTTCAGACACATGGAACAGATCAATATCCAATGAGATATTGTTCAACATAGCGTTAGGCCAACTTTAAAAAAATCGAGCTCTAATTTTATTTTTTGGACAAAAATAATGCTGGGTTTTGGATGCACCCATGAAGATGATGGATGAACACGAGAGGTGTGTTTGTGTGTGTGTGTGTGTGAGGGGAGGTGGAGGGGGGGATGACGAGTCGGTATAACAGGAAATGATAGGTTTAAAGTGAAATATTCAAATTATGTTTATCACTCTTTTTTTTCACATCACAGTATGTAAAGGGTTCAGAGAAACCATATTATTATGATAATACAACTCTGAAATTTCGTCCGACTCCGTAGTGTAGAGGTTAGCGCGTTTGTCTAGCGTGCTGGAGGTCCCGAACTCAAATCCCAGTATGATCAAAATAAAAATTACTAATTAATTATTATTCTAAATAATTATTTGTCCGCCTCCGTAGTGTAATGGTCAGTATGCTCGCCTACCGTTCTGGAGGTCCCGGGTTCGATTCCCAGGGGGGTTCAATAAATATAAGTGATTTTTTCACTCTAATATTTATTCAATATTACACTGGACTGGTACCTGAAGTGGAGGGCTGATCACCTTTCCTTCATGTGTAATCGATCGAGATAACACTGCGTTTATTTGAAGCAGTGCCCTATGCGCAATTGGGGTGCGGTAAGGGATTTATTATTATTATATAATTAATTCTCATACGAATTTTGTTTATTTATTTAAACTTCATGTATAGAGAATAAATAAAAACATTGGCGGGCTTATTGCTAAAAAGCAACATCTTCCAACCAACCAAATTTTTACAACATACCAACTTGAACTGACATCTTACAGAAGCTCACGACTGATCACATTCCTTCAAGTAATTAAAGATCAAGATAACACTGCATTGATAGGATGGATAATCACAGGTAGGGCTAGAGTATTCGAGGTTGCACACCCGAACTCGTACTAGCATGAGTTACTTCGACACTGCTAATGTGAACGAACCCCATGGACATATATTTTTTTGAATTTAGTCTGAACTCGCAAACAACCATTTCAGAAAGCGCCCTGCCGCCCAAGGGGCCAGACGTATCTCCAACGCATTTTTTTATAGAATTAATATTGGAATTCGTTTTTTTAGAATATAACTACATATATTGAATAATATTTTCATAATTTTTTAACTCCATGCCTTTCAATGACTCTTTTCTTTGCAAAACCATATGTTATATATTAAAGTTATATTTTAAATAAATATAAAAAAATAATAATAAAAATTTAAAAAAAATAAAAATGCAGTTGTAGTTTTGTCCGCCTCCGTAGTGTAATGGTCAGCATGCTCGGCTACCGTTCTGAAGGTCCCGGGTTCGATTCCCAAGGGAGGTTTAATAAATAGAAGTGATTTTTTCACTCTAATATTTATTCAATATTACACTGGACTGGTACCTGAAGTGGAGGGCTGATCACCTTTCCTTCATGTGTAAAACGATCGAGATAACACTGCGTTTATATGAAGCAGTGCCCTATGCACCATTGGGGTGCGGTAAGGGATTTATTATTATATAAATAATGTATTAAATATATAGCTTATATATAGCTGCTCGTGAGTGGATTTACTCTTTATGAAAGTTACTATAATTTCATGTAATTCATGAGTGAAAATTCCAGGCAAAAAACACTCTTTTTGGCTGAAGAATCCGCATTAAAGGGATTGAAAATAGTGTTGCCAGATTGGAGCAAAAAATCCGAGGTAGGAACTTGCAATTTATTCTCATTCCGTCAATTTATTTAACCTGGCGATTTTTTACGTTCAACTTTCAAATGCTCGTTTTTCTCGGATGGCATAAAAACGTCGCGCTACTGCGATATTTCCAATATCCGCGTCTCTTTCATCCTTGGCCGTTTTGGGGACGGGTGACCGAGACGGGCGTATGATTTGGAATCGGTTTGACAATAGCGTCACTGGCTGTCACAGAAGGGCATAAGGAATGATGTGGATTGATAAAAAAAGAAGAATTCTTGAATATTTTACGCGGGCTAC
Source organism: Brachycentrus maculatus (assembly GCF_059751285.1). Lineage (NCBI taxonomy): Eukaryota > Metazoa > Arthropoda > Insecta > Trichoptera > Brachycentridae > Brachycentrus > Brachycentrus maculatus. Next base: position 239,754 of record NW_028281146.1, read on the forward strand.
CTTCGAACTGTGTTGCCAGAATCGATTGAAACAGTTTTCTTTAAAAAAATTCGACGCGTACAATTGAAAATTGACTGATTTTATAAAATATTTTACTCACCAAGTAATGGTTACTGTTTTATATTGGTTAATATTTTTAAATCAAATTATTCATTAAGTTCAGTACTTTCTTTATGCAACATTTTGAGTGTGTCCAAATACTTCGCTCACTCCTTTCAAGAACGTCATAAATAAAAATACTTGATTTTTCAGGAGAACGTTTTTAAAGTTTAAGAATATAATACAATGTATTAAAAATAAATATCAAGCCACTTACTGAACTTTTTACTGTGCAACAGATCTTTTTAGGTAAAATCTGAAGTTTTTTTCTCCATTTGAAAAATATTTAGTTTTTTGAAAAAAATAATTAAACAATGCCTTTTCTACAAAATGCAAAAACAACACTTTCTGCCCCGTAGCGGTTAAATATTAAGTTGAAAATATGCCGCTTTTGCTGGGATATAGTACATTTTCTGGACATTCCGAAAACACGTACAACTGAAAATTTGCAATTTTTGATTTATGACGTTCTTGAAAGGAGTGAGCGAAGTCTTGTTCACAAAATCTGGATTATCTCCAATTACAGGAGTTATTTTCATATTATTTTTTGACATCTCATCAAAGATGAAGAGGCTGACGACCATCATAGGCTGGTTTAAGTGATCACTTTACACACGCGTAACATTCACCAATTCGCTCTGTTCCATGCGTCTGAAGGAGTTCTCCGAAGCGGGATTCTTCTACACCTTTAGAAATAGTATTCATGCTTATTTTCGATTTTTTGTATACGCTTTAAATTTTAAGTTTCTAATGTGTATGTTAATTATAAATAAATAAATTGAAATTGAAATTAAAATTATGTAGTGTCGGGTTGTGGTCCCGTGGTTAGTGTCACAGACTCTTAAGTCAGAGTTTCTCGGTTCGAATCCACTCTACCACAATTTGATACATATTTCTAATAATGAGCTGCTTAGGCTCACAGAAATAGTATGAAATTGGAATATTTTTGTAAATAATAAAAACAAAAATACTATTTTTTAAACAAATAAGTATATAACAATTACATCATTTTTCTTAAACACAGAAAAATTGGAGGTTTAACTAAAGGTTATTCAATGTAAATTACAGCAAAAAAATTAATGATTTTTCGACGCGCTAAAATTAGACAAGAAATATTTCAAATAAAATGTTTTTATTTTGAATCTGACAACACCAATACCATCAGTCAACAAATCAATCACTGACACACTAATATCGCCCCAAAAGCCGGGGCTGCAAGTTCCATAATGGCTTCAGATTCTCGGAAAATAACCCTAGAAAATACAACTAGACCCGTTTAAAAAAAAAATCTGAATAACCTATAAATATTTTTGTAGCAAAATGTGTAATAAATTTTTTTACGTTAATTTATCCAGACATTACTATTTATAAATGACTCATAAGGTATTATTTTACGAAAATGACAACATTTTGAGTGTGTCCGAATAGTAAAAAGAAGTAATTTTTACATTTTTTTCTTTACATATATTTTGATTAATAATAACTGGTCAAAATATAAATTACGTAAAAATTAGAAAATCATGTTTTCAGGCGTTTCACAGTATGTAAAAATATCGACTTTCGCACAATTCGCTATTTCGCGCATTTAAAACTTCATCTTTTTTGGCAATAATGCAAAAATGTTTTGTTTCCGTGCAGTGAACATATCGCTCACTCCTTTCAAGAACGTCATAAACCAAAAAACTTGATTTTTCAGGAGAACGTTTTTAAAGTTTAAAAATATAATACAATGTATTAAAAATTAATATCAAGACACTTATTGCACCTTTTACCGTGCAACAGATCTTTTTAGGTAAAACCTGAAGGTTTTTTCTGCATTTGAAAAATATTTAGTATATTTAAAAAAAGAATTAAACAATACCTTTTCTTCAAAATGCAAAAACAACACTTTCTGCCCTGTAGCGGGTAAATATTAAGTTTAAAATATACCTCTTTTGCTGGGATATAGTACATTTTTTGGGCATTCCGAGCACAACTGAAAATTGACGATTTTTGATAATATATGACGTTCTTGTAAGGAGTGAGTGATATTATTATAACAGTGAATATACTAATGAGATGATTTAATCTCATTCTGAACCCTTGACTAATGAATTTCTAATGGACCGACAAGAGAATGAACATAATATACAAATTCAAAGTGAGAAAAAAGAACCTAAAGAAAGCAACCCTAACAAAAAAGAACGTAGCTTTTACGCTTCTCGAGACATTTAAAAAAGTTATGGAAAAATGTTATCCCAATGGAGAACACATATCGCTCACTCCTTTCAACAACGTCATATGTAAAAAAAACTAGATTTTTCAGGGGGTCGTTTTTAAAATTTAAAAATATAATACAATGTATTAAAAATAAATATCAAGTCACGTATTGAACTTTTTACTGTGCAACAGATCTTTTTAGGAAACCTGAATGTTTTTTCTCCATTCGAAAAATATTTAGTATATTAAAAAAAATAATTAAACAATACATTTTCTTCAAAATGCAAAAACAACACTTTCTGCCCTGTAGCGAGTAAATATTAAGTTAAAAATATGCCGCTTTTGCTGGGATATAGTACATTTTCGGGGCATTCCGAAAACATGCACAACTGAAAATGGACGGTTTTTGATACATGACGTTGTTGAAAGGAGTGAGCGATATTTAGAGCTTCCAAGAATTTGAGTAGTGTGGTTGTCAATAATGGGTAGAATTGGTGAATGTTACACGTGTGTAAAGTGATCACTTAAACCAGCCTATGACGGTCGTCAGCCCCGTAAATGCCCAGACTTCCATATTCTTATTCATCTTCGATGAGATGTCAAAAAATAATACTATGGTCTTTTTTGATTTAAAGTGAATTTTTCATTATTCATTAAAATACGGATTTCCAAAAAGTCAATGATACAGAGTGAAAAACGCAGTGAAAATAAATAATAATAAAAAATAAACAAATATGTGTAGGTACCTACTTACCGGCAAGTTAAAGCAATTCGGTGGCCGTTTTTACCCGTCAGCCCTAAATTATATGAAAAAAGAATACAAAAAACGTCGGAATAAATTGCTTTTCCCTCCAAAGCGACGCCAGCAGCGCCAGTCGTCTCTTTCTCTCCTCCTAATAGTGCTCGTGAGAGCAACAGAGACGGCACGTTTCCGTCGACTTGTGTTCGAGATGCGCGGCCAGTCCGAATGAGCATTGATCTTCGATCGTGACCAATAAAGCAGCATTCTTGTTTTGGAAAACAAACATGGCGACTTTTTGCGCGGTTTTCTAGATTGTCAAATGCGGTATTTTTTTGCCGCGAGATGCAAAATCTGCCAAAATAATATTTCGTATTTTTATAAAACATATAAAATGATAAATCTCTTTTAATTCTCATATTTTATTTCAAATAATTTTCCGCGATATCAGTTTTCTTAGATTAAATTACAAAATTTGATTCAAATTAAATTTTATTCAAAGGATAAAAAGCATTTTTCTTATATTTCAGCCGTGGCTACAAGAGGGAAAACAGAACGTGGACGACTGAAAAAAACTTGGTACGATCAGATCAATCAGAACCTAAAAACTGGCAGTGTCAAAAGTCTGCGTAATGGGAGGGCATGTATGACTAGATGTATGGATGTACCTCCATCCTTAAACTCCCTTTTTTCTTTGCCACCCTTATTTTCATCAATTTGTAATTTTCATTAATATTTCATATAAAGTAGTTTCATATTTTATTTATTGTTTCGGCATTAACTTTGTGGTAAGACATGTTACAATAATTAAAGAAAACACTTCGTTTTTTACCACTCAAGTGGTAAAAAACGAAGTGTTTTCTTTAATTATTGTAAGTAGTTTCATGATTAATTCAGCAGTAATTTGTAATTTATAGTGTTTTATGTTCAAGTACTATCGACCCTCTGATTGCAAACAGCTATATAAAGTAAAACACATTTTGACCAATATCACTAGTCTATTTTTGGTTGGCTGGAAGATATTGCTTGTAGCAATAAGCTCGCCAATTTACATATATTTTTCTGTACATGAATTTAAAATAAAGGAATAAATTGTTACCATTTATTTTACAATAACTCAGGACCTTTGCATATTAATTTATTATATACTTCATATGTTATATATGTTAATGCAATCCCTTTTACACATTAAATGTGATAAACAACATATTCTTATTCGAAAAAACTTTGGGTTTTACATTTGTTTTAGGCGCTGTTATGAGTATTATATGGTTTATTTTAATGGCGATTTGGTTATTTATAGTCTAAAGCCATGCCATAACTTCTATTTATCGCCTTTTAGCCATAATTCTACTCTGCATAGTGTATAGTAAGGCACAGTGCAATATGAGCGCCTCACAGAGAATGCAATAATTTATTCCCGATATTGAACTCGAAGTTATATTGTGGAAAAGCACGTACCTTGACCACTGTACTACCATTAAAACATATTACATCTGCATGAGGAAATATGAACGTAGTCAAAAGAAGTAAATGCGATTGTATTATTTATAAATTAAATTAATTTTTCAACAAAATATAAACCAATTTATATATTATAGGTGTCTCAACTTGAGACAATGTATCTATCGTTTTTATACGAAAGAAGATGGAAGTCTGAGGATCCTAGGACTAACCTCCCGACATCACTTTATACGTTTATACACTTGAGTAAAGTTCACTTTTCTTTCAGTGATTGAACTTCCATATTGCATTAATTATAGAAAAGTTTATACATGTATATGAGATGTTGTTATGAAAGATGTATGTTATATATGCATAAGATGCATATCACTCACTCCTTTCAAGAACGTCATAAATCGAAAAATCTGATTTTTCAGGAGATCGTTTTTAAAGTTTAAAAATATAATACAATGTATTAAAAATATATATCAAACCACTCATTAAACTTTTTGCTGTGCAACAGATCGTTTTAGGTTTTTTCTCCAAGGTTTTTTCTCCATTTGAAAAATATTTAGTATATTTAAAAATAATTATTAAACAATACCTTTTCTTCAAAATGCAAAAACAACACTTTCTGCCCTGTAGCGGGTAAGTATAAAGTTAAAAATATTCCTCTTTTGCTGGGATATAGTACATTTTCTGGGCATTCCGAAAATATGCAAAACTGAAAATTGACGATTTTTTTTTATTTATGACGTTCTTGAAAGGAGCGAGCGATATATGCACTGATCCCAAGTCGTAAGCCTTTGGACGTTCAGAGATTTTGACAAATATATCTTAAGTAAAAAAAAAAACAAAAGAATGGCGTATTTAAGAAATAAATATTTCTAATTGAATAGATTGGCAGATTTTTTAGAGTATTTTCGACAACAAATGAGATTTCGCACTCCCCTGTTTCCATATTTTCATGATCATTCAAGACCTCAGCCAACTAATAACTAACTGTCCATCAAACCTCCTCCCTTAGTTTTTCCCTCTACCTCTTTCCCTAAACTCCCTTTTTCCTTTGCCCTCCTTATTGTCAGTTTTGTAATTTATGCATTTTTAAATGTTCGAGTGCTACTTACCCTCTGATTACAAACAGCCATATATGATATCAAACGTTTTGATCAATATCACTAGTCTGTTTTTGATTGGTTGGAAGATATTGCTTTTTAGCAATAATCCCTCCAATGTACTTATTTATTTTCTGTACATGAAGATTAAATCAAAATAAAATAAAATAATATCGGGACATTCTATAGGTCGTCGGGACAATACTGTCAATAAAGCTGACATGTATCGAGGAGAATGGCAACTCAATTTTTATTATAGCTACAAAATCTTCTGGGAAAATCATGGTTTATATTTTCTTTTCTCTTCAAAATGGTTCTTTAATTTTATATATTTAAAAAATACACGTAAATAGTCAGCAATATCTGAAATTTAATTCCGATTCAAATAACCTTACGTGTATCACTGAAATATCAGTCCTTTTTTACTCGCACCACACCTGAATGCAACTACTTTTGAATTTTGATAGTACTTAAAGCCTGTGGGTATATTTCTGTGACACTACATGACTTTTGTGGAATTATATTATTATGGATATTTTAGAATGCAAACCATATATTAAGTGATTTCTATTTTCTCTTCGTATTTTGTTAAAACATTGTATTATTTACAAAAATAAAAAATTTTGCTAGGCGCTTTTTGTAGATCGCCCTCTTTTTGCTAGGTATTTGCAAGCGTAACTTAGGTCTCATGCTCGAAGTTTTACTATTATACGTTACTCCGATGTCACTTTATACACTCCGACGCTAAAAGGTTATTTTGCAACAGGTAGGTACTTACTTTACCTGCTGCATAACAACAACACGCACTTACCCATTTTAAATCTTTAAATATACAAGTACCTACTCACACAATAATATTATATTCGGTGAAACAATATACCCCGCATATATATTTAGAGCACTTCTCTTTGGTTCCTTAGCGCCCTCGTATGAAGTTTTTAGGGTGCCCTCCAAATGTCAAAATTTCTTCCGATTTTATACCGATATCTAAAAAAATGTTTTCGACTCTCAAAATTTTAGTGGTAAACAAAGAGATTTTTACTTGGCTCCCTTTTTTCTGGCGCCCGTGGCACTCCGACCCTCCAAAGGCATTATTATCTTATTCAAATATATAGATAATGTACTTAAAATAATAATAATACTAATTTATATGGCGCCATTTTCATCAAAAAATATTTAGGTGACATGGAGTCTCTTCGTAATTTTTTGACAGGACTGCCTTCGAGGAATGTTTACCCTTTTTTCTTTATGGATATATTTGAGTAACGATAAATGTTTTATTCGAATGATTATTTGATTATTTAATCAGACAAGTGTATAGGTACATTTGGTGTTCTATCTGCACCTTTGAGAAGCGGTTACTTCAAATTTTCCGCCTGTTGGCTGTCATCATGTTTTTTTCTGTGCGTAGACGTGTTTTACTATGAAAACCTGATCTGAATTCAAATAAAATAATGAAAAATAATATTAAACTTATCAAATGTAGGTTTTATGAGTTTTAAATCGGAGAAATGTCTTTTCTTTTTCCTCGGCTGGCGTAGAATGATACGTATAGCGACATCTTTGAACATTTTACCGACACTGTAGAAATAGCATTCCAATGAATTCAACAAGATGTCAGCGATCAATATAAAATAATGTCACTAAATATTTTAGCTCCTGAGGAGAAGTAAGCCCCGAATTAACAAATAGTTCATTTTTATTATACGAACATTAAAAAAATATTAATCCATACTATAAAAGTAAATACCGCATTGTAAACCCGCAGATAAAATTGGGTGCATTGAGGTGAAGTTGAAAGTGCGTGTATTTTATCGGTACGGAAGTGAAAACCTACCCACGTTTTTGTAAATATATTTTTAATACAATTTTAAATAAAGTAAGCATAACATCATTTTAAAATCGATGTTGTTGATTTTTTAATGCGGACGAAACTTCTTATTGGTTTTATTTTTTTAATTTATTTTACGTGATTTACTAAAATACTTTGTCCGACATAATTTACGCAGGTGTTAGTTTGTGTCAACGTTGACAAATACAATATGGCGGTTGTCAACAAATACTCGAGAGACTTGTCAACAGAGTAAATGACATTTTGATAAAAGTGAATTAATTTTAACCGTGTACCCTCAAAACAATCAGGATAAATGTTCTTCTAAGTGCCAAACGCGAGAAGTACCGCAACTGCGATGTCGGATAGGTGCGTACACCGTCTGTCGGACGCTCTTTGTATAAACAAAATAATTACGCATATTTTAATTATTTGAACTTTTCCCCACCTCGGTTTGCTGTAATTCACAGCTGAACATTTGGCTGTATTTTGGTATTCTAGTTTACGGTTATCACATGTTATTGTTGTTATCAGAAGCTGGCGTAGTTACGCAATGTGCATAATAAGATATTGAGATCATATGTTTTCTATTTTGGCTGCCGTAATGGACTGAATTACTTAATTATTTTAATTAATTGACATGCTACTTCATCCCGGCTCTTATATATATATATATTTCAGGGAATAGTTTTTCATCATATAATTGTAATTAAATAACGTATTACAATTTAAAGTATTTTATTTACAGTTTTCTGTTGTTTTTGTTTTATCAAATTTTATGACAGTGATAAAAGTAATCGTGACTTCATTTTCCGATACAAAAAAATGTTGTAATATAAGTTATGTATAGTACCTAGAATACAATCATATTGGGGCACCTAGGTAGTTTAATTACTTTAAAGGTGTCACTTGACATGGAACATGTATCGTTCTTTCCTTATTATATGAAAAAAGAATCCTCTGGGTTGGAAGAAGAGACATGAGGGGTTGATGCTCTCAGGTGGCATTCTAAGGACATGTCCCAACCATGTCCACCTTCTCCTCTTCAGGACTTCCAGTATGAGGGGCTGTTGGGTTCTTCTCCTCACATCGTCATTCCTGACAAAGTCATACTTTTGACATAGATTTGTTCTGCTTACTGCAAGGGTTTTCGAAAATACCCGCGTGCTGAGAACTCTTTATAACTCCTTGGTGCGAAGTAGACTCGAGAGTGGCTCGATGATTTGGGGGCCACACGAGCTTAAGTACTCTCTTATGGTAGAGAAAGTCCAAAAGAAGTTTTTGAGGTATCTCTACATGAGAGAGTACGGCTATTATCCTTGGCTCTACCCGACCCAGTTTCTCCAGGGTATGCTTGGCTACAATAGTTTTGAGACTAGAAGGAATGTGTATTTGATTACGCATTTTTATCAATTGTTGCGCGGTATGATCGATAATCCTGAAATTATCCAGAGCATTGGTCTGTATGTTCCCGATAGTTACCTAAGACAGCGTCGGCATAGATTGTTTCATATTCCTATACACAGGACCAACCTGCTGATGGTTATGCCCGTAGGAAGAGCTACCGCTATGTTGAACAATATCACATTGGATATTGATCTGTTCCATGTGTCCGAAGGAGTTTTCCGAAGCGAGATTCTTCTACACATTTAACAAGAGTCTTCTTGCGTAATTTTTAATTTGTTTTTTTAATGTATACGCCTTAAATGTTTGTTTGTAATGTATATATTAATTATTGAATAAATTGAATTAAATTGAATTGAATTGAAATACCACTTTACACCCAGTATTCGCCTCAGGCACCTATTTGCAAAACATTGCAGTATCTTGCTCTGAGTTTTGATGAGGTGCCACGACTCACACCCGTACAAAATTAATAGCGTTAACGAATATAAAAAATAAAAAATCATAGATGTTTCATCTCAAGTTGAGACAATATTGATATATCATCCGTAAGGTGAATAACCTTTGTTCTTCCCAAGAAAGAACACTATTGAACTAAAGAATAATTTCCACTATTCATTTTGGGACATGGGATTATGGTTAACAAGACTGAAACACAAATAAGAAAACACAGGGAAAAATTTAAAATATAAAACAGGTACAGTAAATAGGCATATAAAAAAAACATAAGGCAAGAAGCATGTTTAAAGGAAACTAATGAGAAAATATAACTAATCACTAACACAAATATCTCACACGTAAAATACATGTGGAATACTCATCAAGAATAGTATATACGTAACTTATGTATGTAATATGTTTAAATATGGTTTACCACTTCGTTCTTCCCAAGAAAGAACACTTTCCATTCCTCGCCATAACACATTATTCTTCAGTAATTCCTTCTCTGTCCAAGCGGCCAGACTATGGAATGAATTACCTCTCCGCGTAAACAAATGCACCTTCTCCAATAACTTTTAAGAAATGCTTGAGACATTACTATCTATCATTAGAATCCTAACTGTCCATCAAAATTCCTCCCTTAGTTTTTCCCTCTACCTTCTTCCCTAAACTCCCCTTTTCCTTTGCCTTATTATCATCAATTTGTTATTTATGTTTTTTTTAATGTTCAAGTACTATCTACCCTCTGATTGCAAACAGCTATATATGGTATCAATCATTTTGACCAATATCACTAGTTTGTTTTTGTTTGGTTGCAACTTATTGCTTTTTAGCAATGACTTATTTCTTTCTGTACACGAAGTTCAAATAAATAACCCAATGTCCGATAGAATAAAATAATAATAAATTGTTTTCGTTCATCCGGTTTCAGGGTGGATAAGAAGAAGGATGACGGCCCGCAGGAAGAGAGTCCTGTGGAGTCTGCCGAGGGGACTCCGGAGACCGAGGAACATGTAGAAAAGGGAGAGGAGGCTGCTGAAACTCCTAACTCCGGGGGGTGGTGGGGCTCGTGGATATCGGCAGCCAAGGACAAGGTCTGCAATGGTTTCAAGTCACCACCCTTCACCCTTACATTGAAAGTTTCCCACAACATTTCCGGATTAAAATAGGCAGGACAGGCGCTGTGTCGTAGTTGGGTAGACACTCGACTGGGAAACTTTCATCGCGGGTTCGATTCCCGCAAATTGCAAAATGAATTCCAGAAGGATTTATTTTCAGTTGTTCTGGGTGTTTGTGATGTATTTTTCACATTTACCTTCCCTATCCTTACTATCCTACCTGCAGACAAGCATCTAAAATAGACGCTTTGCAGGTTATTCCTAAAAAAATAAAGAAGCAGACTTCCTGTCTCATACTTGCAGAGAATTCTTTTACCAATTTTATTTATTGATTCGGCAGTCTCTCTGTGACAATATCTAATATCTATCAATTTTTCATTTAAGAATTACTTGGTAAATACCTCGATTTTTTTTAAATCTATTGTGACACGTGTTTCTGAAATATTTGCCGAAACAATCATAATATACAGGGCTTTTTTTTTTAAACAAAAAAGGTCCCAGTACTCACTTAATGTTAAGCTTTTTACTAAAAAAATAGTTTATTACTTACTTACTTATAACCCTTATCCGCACCCAATGGTGCATAGGGCACTGCATCAAATTGACACAATGTTATCTTGATCATTACTTACATGAAGGCAAGGTGATCACTCTTGCACAATACCATATTTTTGACGAATTATATAAAATATATATTGTAATTACGTAGGAGCTAACATTGTTTCGTCTAATTGGTTTAGAAAATTTAGAAAAAAAAAATTATCCATGATAAAAGGTGCCGGAACGCCGTTCCAGCACTTTGCATGAAAAAAAGTCCTTATAATATTCATTTATTTATTTTCAGTCGGTAGAGGTGCTAGGCATGGTAAAGAAAGATCTGGATGAGCTGAGTACAGCCGTGAAGAGTGAAGCTTCTCACGTCATCAACACCACATCGTCGGCCATCGGGAAGACCCTGAGGGTAGGACAATAATCCAACTTAGTCCTAGCTATGAATTACTGCAATATCCGCAGGTTTATGTATCCTCAGATGATATTTTTTCGTATTCTAACTTGGTGGTATTGATTTGCCCGACCCGAATATATTAATGCATTGGTTTTTTTTCACTAACCCGAGCAGTGTTCGGGTAGTCTAGTTTCGAGTTGTTTCGTGATAATTTCCTGCACTGACGAATTTTCTCACCAAAATTCGACTGTTGAGTGGTTAATAAAGTAAACTCACTTGCATGGAGGAATAAGTATCCACTGCAAATAAAAAATATATATAAATATATATTTTTTTATTGTGTCTTCTTCTTTCCATGTTCGCTCCCTAGGTGGAGCATATGGCCAACACGAGTCGTCTCCAAGTCACTCTGTCACGCCCCATCTCCTCGGCTTCCTCCCAGGTCAGTCCGGCGTCTCGAAGTTCCGCTGAGTATAGTCGGTGAATGGTCGTCAGCAGCCTTCCGGGGCGCCGGAATCCTCGGGGTTGGAAGAAGAGACATGAGGGGTTGATGCTCTCAGGTGGCATTCTAAGGACATGTCCCAACCATGTCCACCTTCTTCTCTTCAGGACTTCCAGTATGAGGGGAAATACATATAATAATAATTTTTATTGTATACATTTATTTAAATCACAATTTTTACATATTTGGAATTTTTTTTTTGCAGAGACCCCACCCCACCTTGTGTGTCTTGTCGGTTTATTTAGTCGGAGTTATTTTTCAATACATTTTTTTATTGTTTTTAACGATTTTAACCTAATACGTATACACACAAAAAAAGAGAAAAATTAAGAATATAAACATTTTACAATTTTCATAACATTAACTCTTGATAATTTACCCATTCATTTATTTTGCCTTTGGTCCATATTTTATTTTGACCTCTAACATCCGTCGGCAACAAATTAAAAATGTTCGGAACGATATATTCATTGAAGTATTGATGTAAATTGAAAGTAATGTATTTTTTACTATTTTTTTTAGCTGGATGAGCCTGAATCTACAGCCAACACGATGAAGAAAAGTTTTAGTACATTTATGGGTATGTTTTATTTGATCAAATGTAATTTTGCGTCTGCTTTTGTAGTGTAGTGGTAAGCTCGTTTGGCTAACGTGTTGAAGGTCCCGGAATCATTTCCCAGGGGTCAAAATAAATACACAAGAACCTCTCATAACCAGCAAAACGGGTTGTGTAAAAAATGATCCCTTGACGAGGGATGTTTCACATAATGAGTGGAGGCAGTAGCAGAGCGATAATTTGATGGTGTAATAAGAGAAATGCTGAAAGCATGGGAAACGTATATTGAGAAGCATTACCCTTTTAAGGAGGTCACTACGGGTTCTACAAATTTATTAGATGATAATGTTGTGTCATATTTTCAGTACATTTAAAGATATCGCTCACTCCTTTCAACAACGTCATATATCAAAAATAGTCAATTTTCAGTTGTGCATGTTTTTGGAATGCCCAGAAAATGTATTATATCCCAGCAAAAGCGGCATATTTTTAACTTAATATTTACCCGCTACAGGACAGAAAGTGTTGTTTTTACTTTTTGAAGAAAAGGTATTGTTTAATTATTTTTTTAAAAATACTAAATATTTTTCAAATGGAGAAAAAATATTCAGGTTTTACTTAAAAAGATCTGTTGCACAGTAAAAAGTTCAATAAGTGGCTTTATATTAATTTTTAAACTTTTAAAACGATCTCCTGAAAAATCATGTTTTTTTTAATAATGACGCTGTTGAAAGGAGTGAGCGATATATTTTTAAAAAACATTGGTGAATGTCACACGTGTGTAAAGTGATCACTTAAACCAGCTTATGAAGGTCGTCAGCCCCGTAAACGCCCAGACTTCCGTATTCTTCTTCATCTTTGATGAGATGTCAAAAAATAATTCGAAAAATACTCCTTTAACTTGTTAACCGGGCAGGACGCATAAATACGTCCAACGCAAACAATATCGGGTACGGGAAGGACATATGAATTTGTCCTTGAAATATATGTTTATTATATTATATATATGGACGTATATTTTTCCAACAACAAAGGTATTAGTCATCCATACATGTCTCGACATGAATTTAAGACACGGAGTGAATCAGTATTCGCGCCCCTTACAAGTTGCGGTTAACAGGTTTATTGGAGATAATCCAGATTTGTGAGCAAGTATTTGGACACGCTCAAAATGTTGTATTTAAATTTGTATTCCAGATCAAGTAAACACAGTATTGAACCCGTCTCCGGATGATGATGACACTGAAGTCTACATCATCACGGATGGAGAACCAGTTCCTCTGACGCCGCTCCAGGTAGGGAAACCACTTCATCATGTCAAAACGGCATATCCTGCTTATTTCAGAAGCCAATTTTCATCAGCCTACAGTTGATCTGATGACGGAATAATTATTCCGAAACTGGTAGTCGTGATGTAGAGTTCTTAAATGGTATTACACAAAGAACGATGAATGTGCGATAAAACGATGTATGATAGATGTTCTACTAGTGAAATAAAGAAGGAATGCAAAGCTGAGACAAGCAATATCGATAAAATTAAGAAAAGTGTGTTGAGATGGTTTGGAAATGTGCCTACCCCAGCGGAGAAGCGGCGTGATGGTTAGTTAGTTAGCAAATAACTGCAATATCTGGCGTAGCGACACAACCGCCGTAAAAGACGACCTGCGCGCTACTGGCGGAGAAAAGACGTTGTAAAGACAACATGCGGGTACACTTACAAAGGACGCCACAAGCGCACACACAGAAAAAATTGTGTATTGGTGATTTAATTCCTGATTTTTTCACAAATTATTTATTTCCGTCGCTGAAAATCAATAACTTTGTATTATAATACTTTCATGTAATAAATAATTATATTACGGAGGAATACAAAAATTCTGGGCCGGTATCTATTATATTTTAAATTGATATTCTCATTTGAAAAGTTAAGTTGTAGTAGATATATATAACTGGGAGGGGAAGGTTAACAATAAAATACAACATAGTAGACCCAAAAAATTGGTGTTTGATTTAACAATCAATACATAAATTAGTATTTGTATCCATGCGTTGTGCGTGTGTGTGCGCATATAAAATATAATATATCTCCTTCTGCGCAGAAGGAGGTGCTGGCGCTGCAGCGGCTGGACGCGACGTACCTGGTGGCCCCCGAGGGCGAGGCGCTGGGCCGCCTGCAGGCCTGGCGCTGCGTGCACGCGCCCCCCGCGGCCCCCGCCCTGCAGCGCCTGCTGCGCGCCTGCCCCGTGCTGCGGGAGAAGCTCGCGCGCCTCGTGCCGGCCGCGCTCTCCGCCGAGGACTTCTGGGAGAGGTAGGCACTTGCGCTTATTACTTATATCGCAAATTAACACATTGTAGTCGGGCGCTTCGAACAATAGACTCTAGTCTATAGCGGACGTTTTTCGCGATTAGCACAAAAATATATCACTTTCACAATTTCTAAACCAAATAATATTTTCGATTGAAATTTTCAAAGAAATCATATATGATATTTGATCATCAAAAATAAATTATAATCATAATTTTTAATTAAGTATTCCGTATTTCACAATTTTAGTTTTCACTTCTTAGGACATTATCAAACACTTGAGTGTTTGATAATGTCCTAAGAAGACGAAACGCGTCACGTATACATAAATACACATAAATAAATGTAGAATTCAATCCAACAAACCTTGTTTTATTTTGGATATATTACCCAACAATTCAATATGGAATTCTACCAAGTCTGCAGTTACAATAAATATGATAGTCTTGTGATTTTTCATATTGATTCATTAGCCAATAAAACAACATCATGAGAAATCCCTATAGTGTCTTTTGTCTCTCGTTCCAGGTACCTGTTCAGGAAGGCGCTGCTGGAGGACCGGCTGAGCAACCTGCACAGCGCGCTGGCCTACCAGCCCACGGACGCGGTGGTGAGCAGCGTGCTGGAGCCGCTGAGCGGGGCCGCCTCGCCCACGCCCGCCGGCACGCCGCCCTCGCCCTCGGACAGCGTGCGCTCCAACTGCGGCTCCTCCCCGCACCTGGCGGAGGCCAACGATGCCGGCTCGCAGTGGGACAATGGTAATAATAATAATTATTATCTTGGATGATTGATATAGTGCTATTTTCGTAAAACACTACCTCAAGGGCGCTTATACAGATTGGTAGTGTAAAGGCAAAGGGGTATACCTGCAAAAAATTACATATTCTAAGTTTGTTCCACAAAATGTCTAAAATAGTGTATTCCACAATCTGGCAAAAGGATATAGCTGTAGTTGCAATACTTATTTAGTTTTATTAAGATATGTCCGATTTTTTGTCCGCCTCCGTAGTGTAATGGTCAGCACGCTCGGCTACCGTTCTGGAGGTCCTGGGTTCGATTCCCAGGGGGGGTAAAATAAATATAAGTGATTTTTTCACTGTAATATTTATTTAATATTACCCTGGACTGGTACCTGAAGCGGAGGGCTGATCACCTTTCCTTCATGGGTATACGATCAAGATAACACTGTATTTATATGAAGCAGTGCCCTATGCACCATTTGGTGCGGATAAGGGTTTTTTTTATTATTATTATTTAAGATATGTACATATACCAAAACAACAAAATATTTAATTTTACAAGTTTGTTTTTGCTCTCCTGTAAAATTTGGTCTGAGACAGATAAACCCCTTTGCCTTTACACTACCGAGATATGGATTATGATATAAAAATGAAAAAAAAATAAAAATCATCAGCTGAGTCTGAAGGGGGAAAGTGGAGTCGCCGTATTATGGCGCCTTCTTCTCGGTCTTCTTGGGCTGGAGCATCTCCAAGATGTAAGGCAGGACACCTCCCGTATGGTAGGGACCTCTCTTCCACAATTCATGCACCTCCGCTTTTGCAGCAACGCGCTAGTAAACGTCGGTTTTACGATTGATTATACTTAGACTTCTTCTTGTCGTTAATTACATAAGTTATCAATCTATTCAATCGGATTCTATTAAATGTGCGTCATCTTCTTTTTCTGTTTACTGTTAAATTATTTAACAGGATTTTTAAGATATAAAATTTATAAATTATTGGAAATTTTATCCACGAAGGCAATTTACATACATGCGCGTATTATGTATGTATTTAACTAACCAACGCGCAAAATTAGTCCTACTCTGTTGGGTTTTGACTAGAAGATAATCATAAAAAAAAAATTAACATCATAATTTTCCAAAACAGCTCAATATCACATATTGGACTTTAAATACAACACATATAGATTTTTTTTATTCACACCTACACCACTTTGATTACACGTTTACATCGTTTCCTTAGTTTACATCATTACTTTCTTTAAAAATTATACTACCTCAATAACAAGTTGTCAGTTTATCCTTCACATGGCAAGAAGTTTGTGTTGCATTGATGAGTCCGAGTGCTGCTCGGGCAAATCCTATTCCAACTGGGTGGTATTAATTTGCCCGACCCAAATATATTCATGTATTTGTTTCCATGGTGATCATTTTCTGCACCGACCAATTTTCTCGCCAAAATTCGACTGTTAAGTGGTTAGTTTATACTGCTTCAGATACAACTTCTGAAAAATGGCCAACTGTCAGTCACCCTTCTAGCTGCCAACAGTCAATATGTCATTGCTCACACTCGAACCTGTTCCAGAAGACTTCGCGATGGACGTAGAACTGTCGGAAGAGCAGCAGATAAAACTGCTGGAAGAGTACGAGGAAGAAATTCGCACCGCCAAGCAGACCGCGACCGCGCCGGCCAAGCAGGCGGTCGCCCCGTCGCCCGCCAAGTCGGCATCCAGCCCCCAACTCTGTCAGACGAAATCCCCGAAGAAAACTCAATCGCAGTCCAAAATAACCCCCCTGAAAAAGACCCCCGATTCGAAATCGAAAAGCTCCGATACGGTCGCGAGCGTGCAAAAAACCATGGCGAAGAAACTGACGCAGGGACAGAAAAAGCCCGCGCAGAAGGGCTCCAAGCCCTCGGACATCCAGAGCAAGCTGGTCGAGGACCACTTTGTGGACGAAGACCCGAAGAAGGGGAAGGCCAAGAGCCTCTCCGAAGAGCTCGCAGACAAGTCGGCGGTTGCGGACAGCGCCAGTAGCAACTCGGACGAGAGTTGGGAGAAGGAATTCGAATTTGAGGACGGTAAAGAAATTTGACTCGAGAAAATCGTTTCTTAATTGAATTACTGTTTTTTTGTTTTGTTTTTTTTTTGTTTAATTTGACTGTGTCCATAATTGTAACGAAGACCAGTTTTGATGTGTAGTATTCGATAAGTCGCAACTTAACCTGTGAACCGGGCGGTCCGCTGTCCAATTACGCAACTTGTAACGGGCGCGAATACTGATTCACTCCGTGTTTTAAATTCATGTCGAGACATGTATGGATGACTAATACCTTTGTTGTTGGAAAAATATACGTCCATATATATAATATAATAAACATATATTTCAAGGACGTATTCATATGTCCTACCCGTACCCGATATTGTTTACGTTTGACATATTTATGCGTCCCGCCCGGTTGACAGGTTAATTTTCTCTAAATCCAACATTTTTTGTGTGTCCAAATACTATTTCAAAAGTCTGGGTTTTCATAAATATGATGGAAGTTTTTTTTTTATCTATGATGCACGGCAATGTTTTGTATGTAATTTTGACATGCATATATTTGTGCGTTACAAAAACATAATGTTCCTGTATTTGGCACATTTTTTCCCTTACCTTCAAGTTTATATTTAAAAAATATGTAACATCCAATTTCTTATTATGTTTGCTTTGGTAGGTGTCACTTTATTACAAAATATCATCAAATACTTTCTAAATTAAAAATATAGCTTAAAATAATTCTTTCAATGTGATCTAATGTCTACAACATTTTGAGTGTGTCCAAATACTTGTTCACAAATCTGGATTATCTCCAATTATAGGAATTATTTTATTTATTTTATTTTTTGACATCTCAACAGAGATAAACCTCACATACAAATGAAAAAGTTTCTGCTCAATAAAAAAGCTTCTTTCATCTCTCCATAGATGTCTTCAGTGATTGAAGCACTGTTTCGAATTTGAACTAATATGTAATATATAGAAGTTCCAAGAATTTGAGTAGTGTGATTGTCAATCATGGGTAGAATTGGTGAATGTTACATGTGTGTAAAAAGTGATAACGTAAATAAGCCTGTGACGGTCGTAAGCCCCGTAACTGCCCAGACTTCTATATTCTTCTTCGTCTATTTTGAGATGTCAAGAAATAATGATTGAATGTCGCCCGCGTTAAATTTCATTTCCTTAACAAACTTCGCCATCATAGCAAATGCGTTATATCAACAAGCTTTTACTGCAATTGGTAACACTACCATGGACTAGCCATAGAGTTCTCCGTTACTTATGGACACAATCAAATACAGCAAACTATATATTCTTAAGATGAATAGAATAATGTTGTTAAATTTGATAAGAAATTTAATTTGCAGGTTTTAAATTGCAAAACTTTGCATTTTTTTACTTGAGAAATGTACTAAAATTATTTCGAAATAGTATTGCGTTTGTTCCAATTTTCTAGCAATTCAAAAATGCTTGAATTATGAATCAAAAAAATAAAACAAGATGTCAAAATTAATGTCCATTTTGACTTGTTGTTTTATTATTGTGTTATTGTGATGTCTAAATTAGTGAAATTTTTGGTGTTTATTTGATATTTTTATTGAAAATAGCATTTGATATATTGATTTACCCAAATTTATCAATTCATTTCTTTTATCGTTTATCTGTCACTAACTAACTGTCAATAATGGGTAGAATTGGTGAATGTTACACGTGTGTGAAGTGATCACTTAAACCAGCCTATATGACGGTCGTCAGCCCAGTAAATGCCCAGACTTCCATATTCTTCTTCATCTTTGATGAGATGTCAAAAAAAATAACTAAGCATCATGCTGCTCCGCAGGGGTAGGCAGAGGGAATAGATTGTCACACCACTCTTGTCTTTGCAAAATTCTTCACCTTTTCCGCATTCATGCATCTCCCTATACATACGCGTCGATTATTCTGACTCCTGAACTGACTGCTTTCAATTATTTAAAATACTTGATTATGCTTAGTTTTCTTAATTGTTGATAGTGCATATCTCAGCCATGCATTTTTTCCTTATTTCACCATTCAAACATCTGTTTTACATTGTTTTGCCACATATTCGTCTGAGATATCGCATTTCGACTGCATTCAGTACACTCCCAACCTTCTTTTTCCAACTCCATGCTTCGCTTCCATACATTAGGTTGGTACCCCAGGACTGGCAGTACATAACTGCAAAATTAACTATCTAGCCTTACAAAATATACCAGTTTGCGAAATGATAAGGATTTATGAGCCAGTGCCTTCCGTACTATGTAAATATACAAGACATGGCCTAAGTTCGACATCATATTGCATCAAGTATTATCATTGGACCTTCTCTATCTTCATCTCCGTGTTATTCCTCATTACTGAGGGTTGTGACCCTTGTGGAAGCAATGACTATTCTCCAGTTATCCCTTGACTGCGCTGCACCTAGCGCCCCAACCACCGAGGTGCCTGCTGCTGCCTTAACTCCATCGGTCCGTCAGGTGGGGATTTTCCTCTCCCTCTCTTCTCCTCCAGGCTACCAATCACAACCAGTCGTTCCAGGCTATCCTCGTTGTCACGCACAACGTGTCCATAGAACTGAATCTGTCTTGTACAGACACTGACCAGAGTCAAGCCATCCAAGTGTAGTTCCTGGCGAATGGACTCGTTGGTGCGTCTAGCTGTCCGTGGGATTCGGAGCATGCGCCTCCAATACCACATTTCAAAAGCGTCAATTTTTCTTCTTTTCTGATGTTTTTATGGTCCATGTTTCAGCAGCATAGAGAAAAATGGAGTGGACCAAGCTCCTGACAAGCTCTATCTTCTATTCACTTGCACCAAATGGTGCATAGGGCACTGCATTAAATAATGCGTCATTGTCATTACTTTATTTTATTTATTGTTTCAGCATTTACTTTGTAGTAAGACATGTTGAAATTTTTAAAGAAAACACTTGTTTTTTTACCATTTTAGTTTATTTTATGACAACTAGTTTCGGAAGCTATGCTTCCATCTTCAGGTCTAAATGTAAACTGTTTACATTTAGACCTGAAGATGGAAGCTTAACTTCCGAAACTAGTTTTCATAAAATAAACTCAAGTAATAACAAAACAAGTGTTTTCTTTAATAATGTCATTACTTTTTGTGAACTATCGAGCGTTAGCATTTTGTTTTTATCTTAAAGATGTATTTTGTAATTGTATATTTGTATTAAGATTAATAAAGGGAAAGATGGGTTAGTTATTGATCCCTTGAGCTGATTGGTTAGTCATTGATTTTTGACTATCATATTAATAATATTAACATCATTTAACATTTAATATATAAAAGAAGACATTCATATTTGACTCCCTTGTGAAAAATGAACATTTTTTAGTATTCATAGGCTTTTGGAAAACTTGAAACAGATTCTACGAAATAAAGAGGTTCCGACCTGTTTAAAAAGAAAAGTTTATGAATCCTGCATACTGCCAATGAGCGCATATGCACTAGAGACTATGGCTCTGACAAAGAGAAATGCAGAAGTGCACACAGCGATCCGTGGAAAGATCCATGCTTGGTATAGCCTGAGGGATTAAATTAAATATGAATAATTTATTTACAGTAAGTAAATACGTAAGTAAATAAATTATCTGGTCAAATTATAGCTTGAATAATAAAAATTAAATATGATATTTTCTGGCGTTTCTCATGTGTGTGATTATAATCCAGGATTCGGACTTCACATACTGATACAAGAGTTTCTGCTCAATAAAAAAGCTTCTTTTCATCTCACCAATAGATGTCTCTAGTGAAGTTCTAGTGAATCAATGACAATGTTTCTGAATTGGTTCATACATGTAGAACTTCCAAGAATTTGAGTAATGTGGTTGTCAATAATGGGTAGAATTGGTGAATGTTACACGCGTGTAAAGTGATCACTTAAACCAGCGTATGACGGTCGTCAGCCCCGTAAATGCCCAGACTTCCATATTCTTCGTCATTTTTGATGAGATGTCAAAAAATAATATAATTATGAATATACCAGGAAAAAAACCAAAGTAGAGACATCATGGATCGCGTGGCAAAACTCAAATGGCAGCGGGCAGGACATATAGCGAGATAAGACCCCACAAGATGGACCCCAAGAATTCTATGATGGAGACCTTGGGAGAGCAAAAGAGGTGTCAGAAGACCCCAAAAGAGATGGTCTGACGATATAGTCGCTGTGGGGGGTAGAAACTGGCTGCAAGCAGCAACCGACCGGAGTAAATGTAAAAAAGGGGAAGAGGCCTATATCCAGCAGTGGGCTCGTAAAGAAGAAGAATTCATACAATATTTTTTTTTCAAGTATTAATATTTTTTTAACTAACTTAATTTTTAGTTATCCACCATGTATTAGAGGGTGTTTTTGTCACCAAAATCGGATGTGTCCATCAAGTCTTCGGCTTTTAACACCACGGTGGATCAATTTAATTTAAAAATAATTGACTGCTGGCTGATAACACTAGAAATTCAATTTCAATTTTTCAATTTATTTATTTCAATAAATAAATACATTACAAACTATGAAAAAATTCAATCATATACATCAAAATAAAAATATATGCAAGAACTATTGCTAAAGGTGTAGAAGAATCCCGCTTTGGAAAACTCCTTCAGACACATGGAACAGATCAATATCCAATGTGATATTGTTCAACATAGCGGTAGCTCTTCCTACAGGCATAACCATCGGCAGGTTGGTCCTGTGTATAGGAATGTGAAACAATCTATGCCGACGCTGTCTTAGGTAACTATCGGGAACATACAGACCAATGTCCTGGCTAATTTCAGGATTATCGATCATAAATTAATGTTTGCCATTAAATGTCATCTGGTTGAGGTTATGTTTCCGCGGTGGGTGATGACTTTCCGCCCCTCCGAACACCACATCTAAGGACAAGCCTCCTCGGAAGTCAACAAGAGAGCCAATCTGTAGAAGCTCTCCCTTATTTGGTAGCCTTGGCATCTACGTGTTGAAAAAAAATCTCCCACACCACTCCAGTTCCTTAGCGGTGTACAATTTACGGAACGAGTGAGGGTACGCAACCCCGAGTGCCGTAGTGATTGCTGCTCTTCCCATTTCACCCGCATTTTTCCTCAAGGGACTCGTACAAATTAGCTGTGTACACATTACACAATCTGTTATGAGTACGGTTATGCAACCCTGAGTGCCTTAGACATTGCTTCTATTCTCCGACCCTCTCACCCCTTTCCTTCCCTATGTATATATATACACGTAATGTCCTTGACTTGCGTCATCTTCATCCCACTACCAAGCTAACGCTGCATGGATCCGCTGTGATGCCCTAAGGGCTGTCCGGATGCGGATGAGTCCAGAATGGAGGGGAATTTTAGACATTATCATAATCTTTATATTTATAGTATACATAAAAATATATTTAAGATAATTGAGTGAAACTTTTTTTGCATTTTCTCTTTTAT
The DNA here is from genome assembly GCF_059751285.1 of Brachycentrus maculatus. Classification (NCBI taxonomy): domain Eukaryota; kingdom Metazoa; phylum Arthropoda; class Insecta; order Trichoptera; family Brachycentridae; genus Brachycentrus; species Brachycentrus maculatus. The sequence goes on from NW_028281146.1 coordinate 262,700, forward strand.
TCTGTTAATTAATATTACCTTTTAGATAATTTGTTTTTTCTTCGTAATAGGGTCTTTTCACACATATTAAAAAAGAAATCAATTTACTCAAAAAAATGTATTTTTAAATATACCATAACACACTATTAGTGGTACCTATATTTAAAAATAATACTATGCTAAATGAATTTCCCAAATGCATGTAAAATACAGATATTTCAAATTACCTACAAATTTTGCGCACTACAAAATCCGTGACTTAGCAACTGTTGTTTATTCCGTGCAATTGTACATACCATAAATTTTGTTGGAGGACTTTAGTCCGCCTCCGTGGTGTAATGGTTAGCGTGTTTAGCTACCCTGCTGGAGGTGCCGGGTTCGATTCCCAGAGGGGGTGAAAATAAATTAGTGAATTTACTGACACTCTGATATTTATTTAATATTACCCTATACTTTTACCTGAAGCGCAGGAGTGATCGCCTTGCCTTCATGTAAGTAACAATCAAGATAATTCTGCGCCAATACAATACAGTGCCCTATGCACCATTGGGTACGGATAAGGGTTAGAAGTAATTTTCTTATTTTTTTAAACGGAAAATTTTTAGTGAAAACATGTTTTTTAAGTAATGTCATTAGAAAATGCTTTAAATATTTAAAATGTAAAGTGCGTAAAGACCCTATTGTTATTTTAAGAACAATTGTTATGAACATTGGTTTGTTATATTATATAAATAAATTTACGTTTAAATTGATATCTTATGTATTTAATGAAAAAATAAAACTATGTATATTTGTATTTTATTTAAAGTCACATTTTATTATTAACTTTTATTACTTAAAACAAAAACTATTCACTACTTTCATAATTGAATCTATACATACATGATTTAATATGCAAATATAATTTTTGTATAAGAAAATTCATATTTTTTTCTTTTACTCTCCCCAAATTAGGTGTAAACCCTCCATTAGGTGCAATAGCTCGTACTTGTCTCCTCTCAGCACATGCCCCAGATAGGACACCTCCCGGACCTCGATATCAGTCAGCAACTGTCTCCTGCTCTTGCTCTTTGAACCACATTTGCGTTGCTGACTATATATTATTAATTGATTTGGAATTATACAGCTTGTACATAAAAAAAATGCGGACTGTCGAAAGCTTTTTCGTAGTCTACAAAAGCTTTTTCGCAGTCTACAAAAAAAAATATGGTTGGGACATGTCCTCAGAATGCCACCTGAGAGCATCAACCCCTCGTGTCTCTTCTTCCAACCCCGAGGATTCCGGCGCCCCGAAAAGCCGCTGACGACCATTCACCGACTATACTCAGCGGAACTTCGAGACGCCGGACTGACCTGGGAGGAAGCCAAGGAGATGGCGCGTGACAGAGTGGCTTGGAGACGTCTCGTGTTGGCCATATGCTCCACCTAGGGAGCGAACATGGAAAGAAGAAGACATAAAAAATATGAAAAAATAATTAGATTGACAATGATAAAAGCCAATTAAATAATTTCACATATACGTTATGAATACTGTTTTATTTTTGTATTTTAGAAGCGAAAAAGAGTAGAGAAGCCACACCCACGTGTGTGTGAGAGATTGGTCCATTGGCACTGCCAATTTCTAAGAAAAAATGTGTAATTCATTCCATTTTCTTAAATCCACTTTGAATCTGTAAAATAAAACAAAACTGAAATTATTCTTTAGAGAAAATATGCATATAATTTTTCCACCTGTTTTATAATTCTTCAAAATTAGTAATGTAGTGTTTAACGCATCTGCCAACCATACTGGAGGTCCCGGGTTCGATTCCCAGAGGGGTACAAATAAATATGAGCTATTTTTCATTCTTATATTGATTCAATATCATCCCAGACTAGTACAGTGGAACCTCTCATAGCATAATTTGTTACAGAATCTTACTTGTTAAGCAAAACATTGTTTTATATTATTTTTTGACATCTCATCAAAGAAGAATATGGAAGTCTGGGCATTTACGGGGCTGACGACCGTCATAGGCTGGTTTAAGTAATCACTTTACACACGTGTAACATTCACCAATTCTACCCATTATTGACAACCACACTACTCAAATTCTTGGAAGTTCTATATATATATATATATATATATATATATATATATATATATATATATATATATATATACATATACATATACATATACATATACATATACATATACATATACATATACATATACATATACATATACATATACATATACATATACATATACATATACATATACATATACATATACATATACATATACATATACATATACATATACATATACATATACATATACATATACATATACATATACATATATATATATATATATATATATATATATATATATATATATATATATATATATATATATATATATTTGAACCAATTTTGAAACATTGTTTTTGAATCACTAGAACTTCACTAGAGACATCTATTGGCGAGATGAAAAACAACATTTTTTGTTTTGACTGGTGCGGAAGTCCTGGCTCGCAAGTGAATGTGAAAAAGGGACTTGCCCTTTCTCTGTAACTCGTTATGCGTTAAGGGAGCAACTTTTTGAAATTTTTTATGCAAATTACTTATTATAAGAGGTGCTCATTATAAGAGGTTCCACTGTACTTAAAACGAACGACTAGTCACCTTCCTTTGCGTAATAAATCATCAATATAACACTGCATTGTTGGGATGCAGTGCCCTATGCACCATTGACCCTCTTGGTAATCAAACCCGGGACCTCCAGCACGGTAGCCTAGCATGCTAACCACTACACTATGGAGGCGGACAATAGATATTAGTGACTTTTCACTCTAATATTAATCAAATATTATCATGGACTCGTACTTGAAGCGCACGACTGATCACCTTCTTTTGCGTAATCAATAATCAATATGACACTGCATGGATGGGACGCAGTGCCCTACGCACCGTTGGGTGGTGAATGCAAGCGATCATCTTCTCATGGCCGCCACCTGCTCCTCGATCTCGTCCAAGAGCTGTGCCGACTTGACCATGTTTTCATTTTGGAAGCCGAGATGGATCACGATCAGTTCCATCTTCTTCAGGTTGGCCTCCGTGTTGTCCATACAGTGTTCTACTTGCGCAAATTCCCTGGACGATCGTATCAGCAGCTAAAAATGATAAAGCAACATTTAAAAATGCAACGCCGAGATGAGAATTATTCATATACAACATTTTGAGTGTGTCCAAATACTTGTTCACAAAATCTGGATTATCTCCAATTACAGGAGTTATTTTCATATTATTTTTTGACATCTCATCAAAGATGAAGAAGAATATGGAAGTCTAGGCATTTACGGGGCTGACGACCGTCATAGGCTGGTTTAAGTGATTATTTTCATATAATTTTTTTGACATCTAATAGATGTCAAAAAAATAATATGAAAATAACTCCTGTAATTGGAGATACTCCAGATTTTGTGAACAAGTATTTGGACACACTCAAAATGTTGTATATAAGCATTATTCATAAATTTACAAAAATTGTCCGCCTCCGTGGTGTAATGGTCAGCGTGTTTAGCTACCGTGCTGGAGGTCCCGGGTTCGATTCCCAGGGGGGGTGAAAATAAATATAAATGATTTTACACTGTAATATTTATTTCATATTACCCTGGGCTGGTTCCTGAAGCGTAAGAGTGATCACCTTGCCTTCATGTAAGTAGAGATCAAAATAACACTGCGTCAATTCGATGCAGTGCCCTTGCACCATTGGGTGCGGATAAGGGTTATGCGATGGTTTGGACATATGGAAGGAATGAGTGAGGAAAGAACGATAAAACAAATTTACGAGGCGAATGTAATTAGAAAAAGGAGCAGAGGAAGACCGAGAAAAACTTGGCTTGATCAGGTTTGCCAAATACTTGAAAGTGGTCAGGTTAGGAGTTGAAATAATCGGCGGGTATGTATGAGGAAATGCATGAACGTGGAAGAGGTGAAGAATGTTTGCAAAGACAGAGTGGTGTGGCGTTCTATTCTCTCTGCCTACCCCTGCGGGGAAGCGGTGTGATGGTTAGTTAGTTAGTTTTTTTTCAAATCTAAATTATATTGTAAGTTTTAACACACCTTAACAATTTATACGTAATTTTATTTGAATAAACGTTAAAAAAAATATCAAAAAATTTGAGTTTTCTTTCGGTCTGGAATGCATTATTGTATTTTTCATTTATTTGTTTGTTACGAGTGTTTCGCATAACGAGTAAGATTCTGGAACGAATTAAACTCGTTATGAGAGGTTCCACTGTAAATTAATAAACATATCGCTCACTCCTTTCAAGAACGTCATAAATCAAAAAACTTGATTTTTCAGGAGAACGTTTTTAAAGTTTAAAAATAAAACACAATGTATTAAAAATAAATATCACGCCACTTATTGAACTTTTTATTGCGCAACAGATCTTTTTAAGTAAAACCTGGAGGTTTTTTCTCCATTTGAAAAATATTTGATATATTTAAAAAAAGAATTAAACAATACCTTTTCTTCAAAATGCAAAAACATCATTTTCTGCCCTGTAGCGGGTAAATATTAAGTTTAAAATATGCCGCTTTTGCTGGGATATAGTACATTTTCTGGGCATTCCGAAAACATACACAACTCAAAATTGTCAATTTCTGATTTATGACGTTCTTGAAAGGAGTGAGCGATATGTTATAAACACAGTTATATTCCGCTATATTTATAAGTAAATGTGTTTTCTGTATTGAGTTAGCCACCCTGACATTTTGTGAATATTTAAACTGTGTTTTCTGAGTAAACGGCAGCTCAAACCCCACACAGTGTATATATTTGGTAATTTTTCATAATATTCTTTATATCTGTTTACAAAATTTTTCCTTTTTTAGGATTTATTTTTGTTGAAAAAATCACAGCCAGCTGGGTACGGCCATATTAATACTTTGAAAGGGGTAAAAAAATCATATCTTGATTTTCCAATTTTTACAGTACCTGCTTGACTAAGGTGAGAAGAAATAAAACATGAATAGATTTGGCATATAATTTGTAAACTCCATTTTAATCTACATATCAAATATTAAAATCAAACACAGATTTTTAGAGTACCCGCAGGGGTAGGCACAGAGAATAGAATGCCACACCATTCTGTCTTTGCAAACATTCCTCGCCTCTTCCACGTTCATGCATCTCCTCATACATACCCGCCGATTGTTACGATTCCTAACCTGACCGCTTTCAAGTATTTGGCATACCTGATCGTAGCAAGTTTTTCTCGGTCTTCCTCTGCTCCTTTTTCCAATTACATTCGCCTCATAAATTTGTTTTACCGTCTTTCCTCACTCATTCGTTCTACATGTCCAAACCATCTCAACACACCTTTGCATTCCTTCCTTATTTCACTATTCGTGATAATTGTTTCGCCTTGTTATGGTATTTGCATTTACATTAGTTTTAAAATGCCATAGCAAGGCGAAACTATTATCACAAATCTTATTTGATGTGTTTTTAATAAAATAAAAATTAGTAGACTGTAAAAGTAAAAAAAAAGACTGAGATCTTGTTGCTGATATAACAAGTCCAACGTACCTCGTTTGTTTTTGATCCTCGTTGAATTTGTCTCGTGAGGGAAGCGATATTATTCACGTTGACTTGCACCCTTTCTGCTAAACGAATTTTGGAATCTGCGAATAAACTTCTCGCGCTGCTTGAAGATGCTGATGCCATTATTCAGTGGCCAGACTCAGTGGTACAGTCTGAATAAATATAAAAATTTAACGTAGTTATTACAATTTTCAATTCTAACTTTGACAGCAAAGACCAAATTTGACAGCGATCAGCAATTAAAAATATTTTAACCATAGATTTTTGACAATTAGACTGCGTTTTGCTACTTTTAGCGATCTACAGGCGATCATAGTAGAGTGATGTTAAGTTGCTGGCGTCGTGGAAACTGAAATATTTCCAGTTTTCAAATAAAAAAATCTTCTTCTTCTTCTTCTTCTTCATCTTGTTGTAGGCCTTGTAGCCTGTTTTTAAGATTAATAAAAAATACACATCATGAATAAAAACTGTGTATTCATTGTCACCTTATTTTTGTGAAGTGAAAAAAAGTTTAATAATTTTCATTTCAGTCTGAACTCTCGAGCTTTCAAACAGTTTATAATAAAAATACGTAATTGATATGGCTTATCTGAAACAATACTATCCACGTACTTAACTTTGGGACTATTCTATGAAGCAAATATAAAATTCTAGATGGGGTGCGAAGGCGGTGCTATCATCGTACCACGTATCGTATAAAACTAACTAATTAACTAACTAACCATCACGCTGCTTCCCCGCAGGGGTAGGCAAAGAGAATCAAATGCCACACCACTCTGTCTTTGCAAACATTCTTCGCCTCTTCTACATTCATGCATCTCCTCATTACCCACCCGACAATTAATACGACTCCGCATCACCCGACAATTATTACGACTCCGTATCGTACAATCAGAACTAAATTTTTCCTCACACACGGTGTTACATCTGATAACGGTGATCACTCGAGCGAAAGTTTTTATCTCGAATTGTAAATTATACAATCTCGTATTTGAAACCGATTTTTTAATGGTTATCGTTGAGTGATCATTGTTCAGCGTTCTTAATTCAGTTTTGGAGTAAGATTGCTCACCACTCGCACGTTTCCCCCCTACATTTCGAAAAATTCCTCCAAGGACTTAACTCACCTTCCATCTGAACTACGATTACCTGAAAAAGGTTAAAATTATGTTTTTTTTATAAATGCGTCAATTTGCTTCGTTATACTTGGGGTACCTACTTCGTTTGTTCCATATAGTATGACGAGCATGACTTTGTTTATGTTTATTTGCTCAAGTCCTGTCAGCTGTCATGTATTTTTTTTGACATTCCAAGAAAAATTAAAAAAAAACCCGTTGGTCGCAAAACTGAGATAACCTCGGCCTTTGCTCGGCTAGTCCGCCACTCCGGTTGACCCATACTAGTATATAATCTTTGGGTTGACCCGACAGTGCTCGAGCCGAATTTGTTGAACGAAAACCGGCTTTTTACCATAGACTTTAATTTTTTATATGCGTGTGTAATATTTTTCAATAATAATAACGGGTTTTGCGCAGTGTTTTTGGTGTAGAAAGAGATATATATACAGTCATTTTTGACATTTTTTTCCTTTGATAATCTGAAGTTTTTTGCGTTCTGAACATATCCCCAGTCCTGATAAGAGGGGTTCTACTGTAACTTACAGTTGTAAATGGAAGTTCTACTGTAAGTGGGATGGGGGTGAAATTCGCAATAAAATTGTGTAAATAATTGATTGAAGAGTGTTAAAACATTGGTTTAACTGCAAAATGTTAATGATAACAAATCGACAGTCTGTTGGAATGTTTTACAACTAGTCCCTGTATGTTGCCTAGTTTATCTTGTGAGGATTCTCTCGAAAGTTGGGTTTGGTATATTGGACGATGGCGATTATTCAAACGTTTGTGTTCCTGGATTTAGAAACTACCGGATTTCCGTGGCAAGACGGCAGCAGCACCAAGGTCACGGAACTCGCGATGGTCGCCGTGAGTCGAGACAGCTTACTGAGCACGAAGCCTGGAAATCTCCCTCGAGTGATGCATAAATTTGTCCAGTGCTACAATCCCAACCGTCCGATAAACCCGATCGCTTCCAAAATAACCGGGGTGACAAATGAACTGCTGGAAAATGAAAGTCCTTTTGACGCCAATTCCGTCAGAGGAATCAAGTTCTTCCTCACGCAGCTCCAAGCGCCGGTTTGTTTCGTCACTCACAATGGATACGGTTTCGACTACCCCATTCTTCGGGCGGAGATTGGTGACACGAACATCCAAATCCAACAAGACGTGATGTGTGCGGACTCTTTACTGATGTTCAAATATGTTTTGAAACATAGACAGCGCCCGAAATTGATCGAGACATTAATCCACAAGGCCGAAAGCGATTGGGATGTAGAAATTGACGAAACGGATCTTGTTTTAATAGAAAATCTAGAAAAACAACACTCTGAACCTGACTTGAGTATGCCAAATATCATGACAGTCAGCTCCCCTGAGAATACGCCGGAAAAGAGGAAGCTATCATCATTCTCCCCCGGATTCAGCGGAAATAAACGGTTGACTTTGAACGGCAGGCAGAGTTTCAAATTGTCGAATTTGTACGAAGAGATTCTGGGTCGGAGCCCCGTGGATGCTCACAGGGCGGAAAGCGACTGCATGATGCTCTTGGAATGTTGCATCGGCATTGCTGACGAAGCGGTGAATTGGTGCGACTCCAGTTGCGAACTGTTTTCCCAAATATCTCGAATGCAAAAGGGGCACAAGTTTCCTCGCCATGTGGCAAAGAAGAAGCTATTTCCATCTCAGGAGTAACTAATTATCGAGATGTTTTAGTAATAGTCTAAATACTAAACGTGCAGATTGGCTTACAGGGAAATGTTTTTATATGCAATTACTTTTTATTAGATATTAGTTTTGTACTGACATATCGCTCACTCCTTTCAAGAACGTCATAAATCAAAAAACTTGATTTTTCAGGAGAACGTTTTTAAAGTTTAAAAATATAATGCAATGTATTAAAAATAAATATCAAGCCACTTATTGAACTTTTTACTGTGCTACAGATCTCTTTAGGTAAAACCTGAAGGTTTTTTCCACATTTGAAAAATGTTTAATTTATTTATAAAAATAATTAAACATTACATTTTCTTCAAAATGCAAAAACAACATTTTCTGCCCTGTAGCAGGTAAATATTAAGTTAAAAATATGCCTCTTTTGCTGGGATATAGTACATTTTTCTGGGCATTTCGAATACATGCACAACTGAAAATTTACGATTTTTGATTTATGACGTTCTTGAAAGGAGTGAGCGATATCCGAAACTTAATTTTATATAATAAAACCATATAGTTTTTCCACATATACTTATGTGGAAAATATATACAAATATATATTTATAAAGTGATTTTTTCACTATAATATTTATTGAAGGTATTTCTTGATTTGGCGTTTAATTTGTAGAACTCCATTTTAATTTATGTATTAATTTTAAATCAAACACAGATTTTTTGAGTCTACTAAGTTATATTTCATTAACAAAGACGTTCATTTGATAATGCCATAACTAGGCGAAACAATTGTCGTAATATAATTTTTTTATGTGTTTTTGTTAGTAAAATACAACTTAGTAGGCTCAAAAAATCTGTGTTTGATTTAAAATTAATATATAAATTTACTCAAGGTACCTGAAGCGGAGGGCTGATCACCTTTCCTTCATGTGTTGACGATCAAGAAAACACTGTGTTTACATGATGCAGTGCCCTATGCACCATCGGGTGAGGATAAGGGTTTAATATTTTTATTATTTATAAATATATACACATGTATATTAAAATATTTACAATATATTTGAAATATTTTCAAATATATGTGGAAAAAACTATATAGTTGTTATTTTATCATACATTATATAGTCTATATATATATATTTACTCGTTTATATAGCCTTCGACGTTACCGGGTTCTTACGCTTGACACATCAGTATGTGCAAGCCGAATGTGACATTTGTTAGTTGGAATGTCACCATCGTAAATTGACACAAAATAAATTTGACAAAGTCAGTGTAACTTTCGTAAACTAGTAAATTAAATTACACTGTGGTGTATCAACAAATAACAAAATTAGTTTTTAAGTAATTTGTACATTTAATTATACGTTGCTTGTCTTTGTGATTTTTTTTTACAAAAATGTGTTTGTGTAATAGTATTTTAGTTTGCTTCTGGCAATATTTTAATGGCTCCATCAATTTGTGTTTTAACTTTTTTTATTATTTATTCTAATCAGACACTGGATTATTGAACCTACGGATATATCAATATATAGGTTGTTTTTTTTAATAATAGCAATAAATTGATGTTGGCACCTGCCATGTGACATGTTGCGCCATCTTGTTGTAACCCTGTGTCACATCAATGCCATTCTACTGAGGTACGAAGAAGTCAGTAATCATGGTTCTGCAGCGCTCTCCATTGACCGTAACATTCTGGCAGGCATCGTCTTTAAAACAATATGGGCCAATGATTCCATCTGCCCATAAAGCACACCAAACAGTGACTTTAAATGGATGTAAGGGCGTCTTGACAAAGGCTTCTGGGTTTTCTCCACTCCGAATTAGGCAATCTGCTTATTGACATAGCCATTTAACCAAAAATGTACCTATTATTTTTTGACATCTCATCAAAGATGAAGAAGAATATGGAAGTCTGGGCATTTACAGAGCTGACAACCGTCACAGGCTGGTTTAACTGATCACTTTACACACGTGTAACATTCACCAATTCTACCCATTATTGACAACCACACTACTCAAATTCTTGGAAGTTATATATATATAACGTGGTAATATTTTCCTTTTGAAAATTAAGTGTAAATAATATGTAAAGTGGGTGTATAATAATAAAATAAACAATGTGTTGCTTTGTAATTAAAGTTTATTCTTAATTTATCTTTATAATAATTTTTATATCTATCTATCTATCTATCTATCTGATTCTGACAGTCAATAATATTATCGGATCTCTTTTGTTTAATTCTGTGCGACGCATGCGGCATCTGGTGGTAGAACTGTTTTATGTAGGTACTTTTTGTAAGTACTTAATAAAATGTATAGGTAGGTACCTAGTTATTTTATTACATCTCCCCCCTTGGGGATGAAAATTCATAGTAAAATTTTCACTCGTCCTCCGGATCATCTTCTTGTAGTGAAGGGACAGGTATAAGTTTAGTGATATGATAAAGTTTTTTTTTTTTTTTTTTTTGTATTTTTTTTCTTCTTGACCCTTTTAAAGTAGACACAGTTTTTTTTCAATCCATTTGTTTTTTTCTTTTGAATTCCTTCATTTTTATTCTGATCTCTTAAAGTATCTTCTAATTTAACCAAATTTACAACTTTTAATTGTTCATCTGCATTTTCACTCGATTCTAATACTGGATTCCTGCTTAGACAATCTACTTCTAAATTCTTCTTTCCTGGAGTATATTTTATTTTATCTTTCGTAGAAGTTTTTTCTACTTTATTTTTATTTTCATTTTTCAAGCACTGTTTCTGTGTTATTTGTATGTCTTCATTTTTATTCTGATCTTTTAAAATATCTTCTAATTTAACCAAATTTACAACTTTTAATTGTTCATTTGCATTTTCCTTCGATTCTATTACTGGATTCCTGCTCATACAATCTGCTTCGAAATTCTTCTTTTCTGGAGTATATTTTATTTTATATTTTGTAGAAATTTTTTCCACATTATTTTTATTTTCATTCTTCAAGCACTTTTTCTGTGTAATTTGTAAATCTTCATTTTTATTATTAATCTTATCATCCTCCTTTGTTTTAAACCAGCACCTTGCTTCAGAGTGATATCGAGTTCCCTTATTTAAATTTTCACAAATCTTACATGGACTTTTATCTTTAATTTTATCACTAGTTCTTAGATTTCCACGTCTTCTTTGATTATCTTCTAATCGTTTTCTTTGATCATCTTCTAATTTTTCTCTCTCACTCCGAACATATTGTAGTAATTGTTTTAATACATCTAATGTTTCATCATCCATTTCCAATTAACAAAATTGTCGTTTTATAACGTGGTAATATTTTCCTTTTGAAAATTAAGTGTAAATAATATGTAAAGTGGGTGTATAATAATAAAATAAACAATGTGTTGCTTTGTAATTAAAGTTTATTCTTAATTTATCTTTATAATAATTTTTATATCTATCTATCTATCTATCTATCTGATTCTGACAGTCAATAATATTATCGGATCTCTTTTGTTTAATTCTGTGCGACGCATGCGGCATCTGGTGGTAGAACTGTTTTATGTAGGTACTTTTTGTAAGTACTTAATAAAATGTATAGGTAGGTACCTAGTTATTTTATTACATATATATGAACCAATTTTGAAACATTATTCTTGAATCACTAGAACTTCACTAGAGACATCTATTGGTGAAATGAAAAGAAGCTTTTTTTATTGAGCAGAAACTCTTTTATTAGTCAGTAAAAGAGTCAAATAAAGGTCGTCAGCCCCGTAAATGCCCAGACTTTCATATTCTTCTTCATCTTTGATGAGATGTCAAAAAATAATATGAAAATAACTCATGTAATTGGAGATAATCCAGATTTTGCGAACAAGTATTTGGACACACTCAAAATGTAAAAATGTACCTCATCGGTGAACAAAGTTTTGCATTGAAAAGGAGGATCAAGCTGAATATTGTTTTTCAGCAGAAGAAAGTCTGTAGTTCTCGAAACTAGTCATGTTGAATGCTATATATTTAAATCATCACATTATTGTCCCAAATTAATAAATACTATGTTTTTAAAATATACCAATTGACATTTTAAAGATTTTTTTTGTTAACTTACTCAGTTACCCATTCAATACTTCGATTGGGTTCACAGCAGCCATCTTTGATTGGATTTAGAAAGCTTTTACATTTAGTAGAGACGCTTTTATTTGTATGCGAGATCCGAACACAAATAATTTCGCATACTGGGCAACGCCTGAAAACATGATTTTCACTTTTTTTTTGTATACAGCTTGTGGTTTGACCGCGGTTTTTACCCTATATTAAGGTATATATATGCCTCTTGTGTACCAATGTTTTGATTTAATATATTTTAGCATAAGTTTTTGGCAGATGGTGATAAGAAAAACAGTGATCACTTCAAGAAACACATCCGTAGTCTAAAGGCAAAGGGGTATATCTGTCTCAGACCAAATTTTACAGGAGAGCGAAAACAAAATTGTGAAATTCAATAACTCATTTGTTTTATGTATTTTTATATACATATCTTTCATATCTTAATAAAACTAAATAAATATTGCAACTACAGCTTTATCCTTTTGCCAGCTTATGGAATACACTATTTTAGACATTTTGTGGAACAAACTTAAACAGATAACCCTTTGCCTTTACACTATCGACATTTTAAATACAGTGAAACCTCTATCATTCCTCGAATAATCGCTTTCCCGGATGTGTCGTTTATTTCTCCTACCCCAAATTCATTTCATACAAAAATAGTTTGCATCCATTGTTTCTCTATTACGTTATTACCATATTCATAGTTATACCGATGTATGATAGATGTGCGAATAGTGAAATAAGGAAGGAATGCAAAGCTGAGATAAGCATTATCGATAAAATTAAGAAAGGTGTGTTGAGATGGTTTGGACATGTAGAACGAATGAGTGAGGAAAGAACGGTAAAACAAATTTGTAAGGCGAATGTTAGTGGGAAAAGAAGCAGAGGAAGACCGAGAAAAACATGGCACAATCAGGTATGCCAAATACTTGAAAGTGGTCAGGTTAGGAGTCGTAACAATCGGCGGGTATGTATGAGGAGATGCATGAACGTGGAAGAGGCGAAGAATGTTTGCAAGGACAGAGTGGTGTGGCGCTCTATTCTCTCTGCCTACAGGGGTAGGGAAGCGGCGTGATGGTTAGTTAGTTAGTTAGTTATATTACCATATTCATAGTTTAAATTACGGTGCATAATTAACATATTTTATCAATGTTTTTTAACATTCTTCTAAAATTTTTACATTCTATGAAAATATTCCAAAGTGCGGGATAGAAACTATCAACAGCTTGTGTGACGCAAGGTTGACAGATATAGCTGAAGTGGTCGATATTGATGAAGAGGAGTCGCTGCCTGTACCTTCATTTTTAGAAGCATGCACATTCTTTAAAAGATTGAAAACTTTTTACTACGCACATTCTCAATAACCGATGCCGAAAAAATATTTTTTGCAAAGCCGAATTTACTGTTGACTTACGAAAATAAAAGATTAAAAAACAAATGTCGATCACAGATTATTTACAATGCAATCAATTTTAATATTTTTTTTGTTCTTTATAGTTTTGTATTTTTTTTAAATAAATACATTTGTCCACATCTAAAGGTAGGGGTAAGTTGTCCGCCTCCGTAGTGTAATGCTCAGCACGCTCGGCTACCATTCTGGAGGTCCCGGGTTTGATTCCCAAGGGGGGTAAAATAAATATAAGTGATTTTTTCACTGTAATATTTATTCAAAATTACCATGGACTAGTACCTGAAGCGGAGGGCTGATCACCTTTCCTTCATGTGTAAACGATCAAGATAACACTGCGTTTATATGACACAGTGCCCTATGCACCATTGGGGTGCGGATAAGGGTTCTATTATTATTAAAGGTAGGGACTGACCGGAGCATTGCGTCGTAACGCAACGTCGTAACATCGCTCGCGGCGAGCATCTGAAACAATGGATGGAGCGCTCGGCTCGCTGTACTGACTATATGAATGCTCGCTTTGTAACGTGTTACGTTACGGCGAAATGGCTCCGGTCAGTCCCAACCATAAAATTTATATTCTCCTAAGAATTTTAACCTACCAAGGGTTATGCATATTGGGTATATTCACTCTATCGTATCTCCTTGTGTGTTGACTTCTTAATCCCGCATTCATTGTTTATTTCAATAGGTTCCTTTAAAAATTATTAATAGAGGTTTCACTGTATATGTATTCAAATATAATATAAAGGCTGTGAATAATATTTTTGGATGATGTAAAAATTTGATTATAAAATCTTTGTTGTAATAAAAAATTATTTGTTAAAATTTTTATTTTAAATTGAGATCTCAAAAAATTTGTGTCGAAATTTCGCAGCAATCCAATGGTTGATTCAATAATAACTTAAGGAGATTTAAGATTTTGAACAAATAAACGCTTTTATTTATGTATATAGTTATTTTTAAGGAATGCAATATGTGTACTTTTAAATCCATTCACATAGAAATGTAATTTTTTGATTTGTAACAGTCTTTAACCAGAAGTGCAATATGTAAACTACATTTTGTATCCATTTATAATGATTGACTTTTATGTATTAGTTTTAAATATTATAATTTTTATTCAATTTTGATTTACTAAATGAATAATCTATTTTTTAAGATAAATTTGTATAATTTTTGTTAATAAAATATTTCTATATTTTTGGTAAAATTTTGTTTTTTTTTTATTAAATAAACCAACTAACTAATCACGCCGCTTTCCCGCAGAGGTAAGCAGAGAGAATAGAACGCCATTGAATCGTCTTTGCAATCATTCTTCGCCTCTTCTATATTCACGGTCCTCTTTGACCTATCACAGGCTGCTTTAAGTGATTACCTCTATACACCAAGCGCGGTCCGTCCATACATGCTGTGGATGCTCCGCATCCCTTGCATTTTAGAGTAAAAAGATTTGGACTTCTATCCTTAAACAGCAATACTGCAATTTAAATATTTTGGTATTTCTACAGCGACCTTAATGTGATTTTTGTACAAAAATGCCGCTTTCCAGATTATACAAATATTATTATTATAAAACATTGTGCATATATCGTCCCGTCTCAGCGTACCCGCAACAAACGACACGATACAAAGATCGCGGGCGAGTCTAAATACACATACATTCTCAAATACTGTGAAATGGGTAAAACGCCCGTACGCAAGCAATACTTGGTCTGGAAGCGATGTGTAAACCGCATGCACAGTGCCAGAACCTACGTTCTTTCCGCGCATGTGCACTGAGATCCGCAAGCCAACATCCATATCAACTGTATACGATATATTAATATATTAGTCATTAGACAGCATCCAACATACAAAAAACGTCTTTA
The DNA here is from genome assembly GCF_059751285.1 of Brachycentrus maculatus. Classification (NCBI taxonomy): domain Eukaryota; kingdom Metazoa; phylum Arthropoda; class Insecta; order Trichoptera; family Brachycentridae; genus Brachycentrus; species Brachycentrus maculatus. The sequence continues at coordinate 278,420 of NW_028281146.1, forward strand.
ATACCAATTTGTATTATGAACAGAATCACATCCTCTATTGGATTGTTCTTAGTGCGCATTGCTTTGACAGTTTGCTGCTTTTGAGCTTGAATACTGAAGTCAAATTGTTATTGAATATTATCAACCTGCGATTTACTTCATAATTTAAATAAATAAAAATGAATTGATCATGTTTTTTATATGTAATTATTGATTTATGGATTTATGGAGATGGCGTCTAGATGTGCATATTTGATATCTAGTACGTAGTAAGTACGAGTATAAACATTTGATGTCCAGCATCCCTTCTACAAAAAGTCACCAACCGCCACTGCTATACACGTGTCACATTAATCATTCTTCTTCAAACCCTTATCCACACCCGATGGTGCATAGGGCACTGCAATGTTATCTTAATCGTTAAACATGAAGGAAAGGTGATCAGCTCTCCGCTTATGGGACCAGTCCGGGGTAATATTGAATAAATATTAGAGTGAAAAATCACCTTTATTTGTTTGATTCCCCTTGGGAATCGAACCTGGGACCTTGTTCTTGTATTGTAGCCAAGTTTGCTGACCACTACACTATAGAGGCGGACACTTGAATAGTCCATTTGCAAACCACATTATGTTCAAAAATTAAGTTTTTTAGAATTTTTTTAAATTAATGTTTTACTTAGTAAATACCACTATTTCTCCCAGCAGCGTGATAAGTTAATGGCCAAATATAGAGTTGTGTGTTTAAATATTTACAGAAATAGTGGTATTTACTAAGTAAAACATTAATTAAAAACCGATAGATTTTACCACAAAGTGACTGCCGAATCAATTAATGAAATTTTTAGAAAATGACTCCAATCGGTAGAAAATTAAAAATAATAACGTCCATTTTTAACTATAGTAATGTCCATTTTAATCTGTCAAAACTCGTTAAGTTAGGAATAAAGTGGAATAGAAAAATCAATGCTCTTGCAAAACTCGCTATGCCGATCCACAGTTTACTTTGCGAAATCTCTCAAAAAACCTCAAATCGGTAGAAGATAATATTCTACTGGCTGCCACCATTAGCTAAAAAACTTAATGTTTCAACATAACGTGATTTGCGAAAGGACTACTCACTTGACATAGGTATACAATATTATTTTTTGATAACGCTCACTCCTTTCAAGAACGTCATAAATCAAAAATCGTCAATTTTGAGTTGTGCATGTTTTCGGAATGCCCAGAAAATGTACTATATCCCAGCAAAAGAGGCATATTTTTAACATAATATTTACCCGCTACAGGGCGCAAAATGTTGTTTTTTCATTTTGAAGAAAATGTTTTGTTTAATTATTTTTATAAATAAATGAAATATTTTTCAAATGTAGAAAAAACCTTCAGGTTTTACCTAAAAAGATCTGTTGCACGGTAAAGAGTTCAATAAGTGGCTTGATATTTATTTTTAATACATTGTTATTATTTTTAAACTTTAAAATCGTTCTCTTGAAAAATCAAGTATTTTGATTTATGACGTTCTTGAAAGGAGTGAGCGATATCTGATCAAAGATGAAGAAGAATATGGAAGTCTGGGCATTTTCGGGGCTGACGACCGTCATAGGCTGGTTTAAGTGATCACATTACACACGCGTAACATTCACCAATTCTACCCATTATTGACAACTTGGAAGTTGGAAACAAATTCTTGGAAGTTCTATATTATCAACCAATTTCGAAACATTGTTCTTGAATCACTAAAACTTCACTAGAGACATCTATTGGTGAGTTTTAAAATAAGTTTTTTATTTAGCCTATGACGGTCGTCAGCCCCGTAAATGCCCAGACTTCCATATTCTTCTTCATCTTTGATGAAATGTCAAAAAATAATACGAAAATAACTCCTGTAATTGGAGATAATCCAGATTTTGTGAACAAGTATTTGGACACACTTTAAATGTTGTAGGTATGCAATAATAAAATGCGTCATTGTGTTATTAATTATTCATTTATTTTTATAAAAGTATTTCAAATGTTACAGTTTTAATACACAATGTCAGGAAAAACATATTTACAAAAGTCCTTAAAACTAATGTCTTTGACATATCTTAGTATAGCACCGTAATAAGCTTAAAACGTAATGGTGCCAATTCACAAAGCCTTCGGCTAACATCAAAAGTATAATTTAATTAATTAAAATTAACTTTGTTTTAAAATCACAAGAAATATTTTATTATAACTTAATTTTGTCCGCCTCCGTAGTGTAATGGTCAGCACGCTCAGCTACCGTTCTGGAGGTCCCGGGTTCGATTCCCAGGGGGGTCAAATAAATATTAGTGAGTTTTTCACTGTAATATTTATTCAATATTACCCTGGACTGGTACCTGAAGCGGAAGGCTGATCACCTTTCCTTCATGTGTAAACGATCAAGATAACACCGCGATTATATGACGCAGTGCCCTATGCACCATTGGGGTGCGGATAAAGGTTTTGTTATTTTTTTATTATTAATTATAATGTCTACCGGTTTCAAAGCTAACCGCTTCTTTTTCAAGACTGATTAATAACTAAACTTTTCATCAAAAAACTCATCATCCCTGATCCCTTTTGGCTGTAACTGCTAATCAACGCAAAAAAATCCAACTGAGATCTACCCAAGCTCTTTTGCCTAGCTGCCAAAAAAAATTGTTAAGTAGATAGTGTTTTAGTATTAATCATTCTTGAAAAAGAAGCGGTTGGCTTTAAAACCGGAAGACATTATAATGTTACGGCGCAATATTTGTAGCAACTATGACCTTGTGCGCCTGCTAGGGGCAGGGCGGGGCGTACGCAGGGAATGTTTACGTTATATCCCTTATGAGATGGATGTAGGGGAGACTGCACACACTTGTCATTGTACTGTCATGGCGACCTGTTGAATAAACCGATTGCATCCTAATTATGAGTTATTATTACCTATACCCGAGCCCCGTAATAATAATTAAGTTATAATAAAATATTTATAGTAATTTTAAAACAAAGTTATTTTAATTATAAAATGGAAAATCACAAAGTTATTGCTTCAAATATAAATGATATATAATTTAATTCTTCTCCAACACTTAAAAGTAATGGAAACATGGCATTGTTGATTTTAAATGAAAGATGGATGGTGGTGCCAAGAAGATATGGAAACGTGTTTCGATGCATTCAGCATCATTATAAACAGTAATATTGTGTTTGATCATGATGCAGAATACATCTCAACACGTTTCGCAATAGATTTCAAGAAATAGTTATGTTTACAAGGTAAAAAAAATATATCCTTGAATATGTTCTAAGTAAAGCAATGACAACACAATTGTAAGTGTGTTTGTATTGTTTATATGAAATTCTCGTTGATAAAAATGGTCAATAATTAAAAATCAGCTGTCAAAAAGACACCATGTTTGAGTATACTTAATTTTGCCACACACATTTCAACACCTTGTTATTTTATTTATTGTTTCGGCACCCACATTGTGGTAACACTTGATTAAATTGCCAAAGACAAACACTTGAGTTATATTTATTGAATTATAACGACTAGTTTCGGAAGCTATGCTTCTATCTTCAGGTCTAAGTATAAACGAAACTAGTCATTATAATTAAATAAATTACTTTTTTTGATGCCTTTAATTAAATTCAATCAATGCATTTTCGTTGTATTTTCAATATTAAAGAAAAGCTTTGAGAAATGGCTCCAATACCAACAGGAGTTTGACTCAAAATAATTTTTAGAAAACAAATTGTATCATATTTAAAAAATGAAGAGAGATAATTGTTGTATGTAACAAAACGACTGAAAAAGAATAGTGTAACATTCGCCAATAAACAATAAATGTATTTGCAAATACAAAAAATTGAGTTAAGGGAGATCACTGTAATATCTCTTAACTGCAAGTTTAGAGAGATTACTTTAATCTTGATATTACTGTAATATGTCTTAACTGCAAGTTTAGAGAGATTACTTTAATCTTGATATTACTGTAATATGTCTTAACTGCAAGTTCAGAGAGATTACTTTAATCTTGATATTACTGTAATATGTCGTAACTGTGAGTTTAGAAAGATTACTTTAATCTTTAGATTACTGTAATATGTCTTAAATGTAAGTTTAGAGAAACATATTACTTTAATCTTCAGATTACTGTAATATGTCTCCTATGTAACATATATCAAATCAGACACTGTAAATCCAAATCATTTTGCTGTTTTTTCTCTGCTAGTTTCTTAAATATGAATACATAAAACGTTTTATTTTAATTCATCGTTTCATTTCAAATGAATTTTGAAAATAAAAATTAGAACTCAACAATTGATGAATTTGTATTAAAATATTAAAATTAAATAAATTTAAAAACAATTATGGTAAATGTATAATGACTTAAATTTAAGTTTTATTTTAACAGTCGAAAACTGACATCTTCATCACATGAAAATGTTTGAAAGAATATGAACTTAAGAAAAATAGTAATAAAAATAAAAATACTAATATACATATTTATATATATATATATATATATATATATATATATATATATATATATATATATATATATATATATATATATATATATATATATATATACATATATATATATATATATATATATATATATATATATATATATATATATATATATATATATATATATATATATATATATAAAACAGAAAAAAATATAGCAAAAAATAAAATATAAGTTTATTGAAGGCACTTGGTTATTATTTCATAATTATTAGATAAATTTGCATTTTTATTATTTTGTCAATAATATTTAATATGGCTTTGTTACTAGATACGAACATACATAAAAAATTAAAGACTAATATATATTATAAACATGAAGTTTTGATTGATAATTTTTCAATGTAAAATATCAATATACAATTGTCAACACGGTAGGTATCGTAAGTCTAAAATGTACAATTGACTCAAATACTTTAAACACGGTCAGAATTCACATGAAAGAGTATTCAAGAGATATAATTTATAGGTGTCTTTACTGAGTTAGTGTCTATTGTTTTTATACGAAGGGAAGATGGAAGTCTGAGGGTTCCAGGGCTTACGACCTGGCTGGCTTGAGTGATCACTTTACACACTTGTGTAGCGGTCACTATCATGGCAAATTACTGAACACCAATAATGCAATCATTTTTAAAGTAGTAAATATATGTATGTATATATAAGCTGTTGTGAGATTCGTTTGGTGAAAATTGGTGAAAGTTGGTGAAAATTTTAGTAGATGTGGAATATTGAAAGATGGTGCTGCCATCAGTTAAGAATATGTGAAATTTATAGCTTTCTCCAATAGAGTATTATCACTCGGGAGGAATATCTAATATAAAATACTCAACCTATAAAGGATTGTGTAAGACTTGTGAAGTGTTTATAACAGCCGATTTATGTTATCAATATTTTCATTCATCATTTTCTTTTGCAAAATTTGCCTTCGTAAAAACGTTGTTTTCGTAAGTTGGTAAAGAATGACGTCACAGAAACAAATCCACGCTACTACTATTACAGCTCTATAAAGCAGATACGTAAAGGGATACGCCTCATAATACACCTGATGACGTTAAATTTGATAACGTATAGCGGTGTCCGTTTTTCGTTTTATTCAAATATGTAAAGTTTAAACCTTCATATCTCCCTTACTTCTCTACAGATTCCAATAAGAATGGTACCGATAGTCTTGTGATTTTTCATATTAATTTATTAGCCAACACATCATGAGAATGATCCATTGAACATACAGGTGAGATTCTTTCCTAATTCGTTCATATATAGTTTTAAATATTCAATTTGATTGATATTCAAAAGCGGAATGGGAATGTTACACAAGTAAATAAAGTGATCACTTAAGCCCTGGAATGGTCAGACGTCCATCTCTCTTCATATAAAGATGCTCTCAGTTAAGACACCTTTAATATTGATATATCATCCGTAGGGTGAAAAGTCCAGTATCTGATTTTTTTATTTTTTCAAATGTTAACAGAGAATTTTGGAATTTTTCGCGGTGCATCGTTCCTGTCATACAAAATTCTCTAAATACAGAACACTAACACAACCTTTTTCAACAATGACATACAACACAAAATAGAAGACAGTATTCATGTTTTAAATTGAATTAGTGACGAATGCTACGGGTGAAAGAAGGTTATTATGGACCATTTGATGATGACTTTTTCCCCTAGATCTATTGAAATTCTGATTTTTCATCAGTTCCAATAATTATTATATCATTGTGCATGTTGACTGAGAAGATTACAAATTTTTTACATTCCAATTCTGATTTAGAAATAATTTATCGTAAATTTTGTAAACCATTTACAAATTTACACTTAAATACATCGATTTGTAGCGTAGATTAAATTTTTTAATAAAGTCTGTTAGTGCTCTCTGTCTTTTTACTCTTTTTCGTTATTTTAAACCAGCCAGCTGATTTGTTTGGGTCCTTGGGCATCGAAATAGAACGAGATAGTCTTTCTCTCTCTACCGAAGTTCTCTTCATGCCCTTTTGCGGCGAATCTCTTTCGAGGACATCGTTGGACAAACTCTTCTTGTACTCTCTGGAGCGGAGATCGTTTTTGCTCTTAGACAGTGTCCCGATGTTGTGGCTTATGTTCTCCTTGCTGCTGTCGTGTGCTGATCTTAATTTCCCGTCGGACTTTCGTAAGGTTGATGTGCCATTAGAGTTTGCAGCCCGGACATTTGTATTAGGTCTTCTGGATAGTGTGGAAGTTCCTGATCGGGTTTGCACGGATCTTTCTTCACTCGGGCGGGCGTCGTACTTCGAACTGCTCAGATTCTTTGTAGAGGCCGATTTGCCCTTACCGAAAAGAAACCCTGACTCTTTCTTAACTGGTTGTTTCGGCGCCGCCTTGTCTGATCTTTTGAGAGTAGATTGCTGGTTTTGGGAGTAGTTGATGTCGTATCCTTCCCTGTAGAACCTCGGTTTCCACGGCGCGAGGACTGAGAACGACCGGGACACTGTTTTTGTCTGCGGTTGGAGCCTCGAAGAGTTGATCGAAGACACGTCGTCCCTCGACCTTCCGCGAGACACTCGCCCGGTAACGGGAATATCACCAACTGCAACAAATACCCAAAATAGTCAAAATATATCGTTTATATATTATTTTGAGAAATTAAAGACTTTGTTTTTTGATCCACTCACATTTTTATTAACAAACTAGTTTCGGCAACAACCTGTTGCCCTCTACAGGGTTTAATTTATGACTAAACATATATATATATATATATATATATATATATATATATATATATATATATATATATATATATATATATATATATATATATATATATATATATATATATATATATATATATATATATATATAAAAAGAAACAGTGTACAAGTTGTTGGATTTTGATAAGGATAGGGGGGGGGGTATTTTAAGGAGATATATATATATATATATATATATATATATATATATATATATATATATATATATATATATATATATATATATATATATATATATATATATATATATATATATATATATATATTTATATGTTAAGTCATAAATTAAACCCTGTGAGGGCAACAGGTTGTTGCCGAAACTAATTGGTTGTTAATAAAAATGTGAGAGCATCAAAAAACAAAGTCTTTTATTTCTCAAAATAATATATCAATATGATCCAAAAGTTAATGGTTTCAATATTCAAAACAAATATAGTTTAACTTAACCTGTCTAAGAGTATTGCTGTACTGTATGGTCGTCCAAAGAAAATTTTCCTTATAGGAGTATGGACTTACATGAACATCCGCGCTTGTGACTAAAACCCGGTTTCATTTATCTCTAAAATGGCACTTATACTGCCATCTGTGGTTGTATTCAAAGGCTAATACCACACTTCAGATAATTGTTCTGTTTTACCCATAACATTTACCTTAAAACAAAGTTATGGGACGTCATCGTAATGACTATATCAAAGAAAGCATATGGAATAAAACATCAATAATTTTGATATAAATCAACATGATTAAACATTTCATGGTGTAAATATTTTTTTTTCTATGAAAATATGTTGTTTATATTATTGATTGATATAAAATTACAAAAAAAAACTCACCCCCCAGATACAGTTTTGTAAATTATCCATTTATGACTCTTTTATACTTATTCAAGCCGTGATTGATCACCTTGGCTCTTATATATATATAATATAATAATAAGAATAATAAAACCCTTATACGTACCCCAATGGTGCATAGGGCACTGCCTCATATAAACGCAGTGTTATCTTGATCGTTTACACATGAAGGAAAGGTGATCAGCCCTCCGCTTCAGGTACCAGTCCAGGTTAATATTGAATAAATATTACAGTGAAAAAAACACTTACATTTATTTGACCCCCCCCGGGAATCGAACCCGGGACCTCCAGAACGGTAGCAGAGCGTGCTGACCATTACACTACGGAGGCGGACATATATATAATAATAATTATTCAGACAACATAATAATTATTCATAATGTATTGATTGTTTTTACCAGTGGGAGCATGCAGGTAGACAACGCTCCTCTGTGACTGTAGACTAGACTCTCCTTCCGTGCTGCTGCCGGCTGGACTCCCGGCTTGAGGAGCTCTGCGCCTCCTGGTCCTATAAGTATTCAAACAATGTGTTAAGAATAAATCGCTCACTCCTTTCAAGAAAGTCATAAATCAAAAATTGACAATTTTCAGTTGTGCATGTTTTCGGAATGCCCAGAAAATGTACTATATCCCAGCAAAAGCGGCATATTTTTAACTTAATATTTATCCGCAACAGGGCAGAAAGTGTTGTTTTTGCATTTTGAAGAAAAAGTATTGTTAAATTATTTATTTAAATTTACTAAATATTTTTCAAATGGAGAAAAAAGCTTCAGGTTTTACCTAAAAAAATTGTATTATATTTTTAAACTTTAAAAACGTTCTCCAGAAAAATCAAGTTTTTTGATTTATGACGTTTTTGAAAGGAGTGAGCGACATGTCCAAACCATCTCAACGTACCTTTTTTAATTTTATCAATAATGCTTATGCCTTGCATTTTTTCTTCATATCACCATTCAAACATCTATCATATAACGTTTTGCTGCTGAGTACTTGAGTAGTATTTATTCTTACCTTATATCTGTTCTGCTGCCCGTCAGCTCTTGTCTGCTTCCCCTGACATCGTGTTTGCTGGAATGGATCTCCGAAGTGTTTCTGTCATCGATCAGATCACCCCGACTTCCGCCGTACCCATTCTTCAAAGTGGTGCTCTTGCTGGTCTTCGATCCGCTGTGGCTCCGAGACCTTCGTTTCTCTCTGTAAGGACTCATCGGTGGCTTCTTCAGAGCCCCATCATCTCTGTCTTTAAAGTGGCCCTCGTCCTCCGAGTTGCTGTGGATTTCAGAGATGTTGTGCAAGTCCCTGCGGTTATTATTGTACTTTTCCCTGCTGTAGCTATTGGCGAGAAGGTTCTGGCGAGAATCGAATGTGGGATTCCCGTTTTGCAGATTAGTCAAAGAAGAACTCTTGTACTTGCTGTCAGGCTTGACGGATCTGTCCAGAGCGTGTACGGAACTCGACAAAACCTTTCCTGATCTCGTTAGAGTTGATTTTCCGTTAGTTTCTTGGGATCTCTTTCTCAGGGTGTTTGTCTTTGAGCCGCTTCCGGTAGATTCTTGGTCCGTGTCGCCAAAGAAACGCAGGTTTTTGGTTGGAGCCTTGGATCCCGATGTGTATCTTTTCGGGGATATATTTGATTCCTCTTCAGTCGTTGTTAAAACACTATCTTTCTCCATCTGAAAGTAACAAATGACACCATTAAATGTCAGATTGACACATTTCAGGAAATTTTTAAGGCGTCTCTCTGCCAACACACTGTCGGTAGAGAGCGGGAGACGCTTTTAAGCATTTTCTATTTGCTTACTTTTGGTAGGGCGCGAGATACGCAACACTGTACATTGAAAGCTGCCCCGCCGCATGCCCAGATCTGATACAGAAGCATCTAGGCTTCCTGACAGATCTGCTCTTGCAAAGCAATATTTTTTTTTTAACTAAGTTGCAAAATTTATTGAAAATGTGAAACAATATAAAATTGTATCCCGATTTTACTGTGAATTTACATTTAAAAGCTTTCAATATACCTGTCACTGCCAATCTGAATAAATACAAGTTTGTAAATCCGTCACCAAATTTTCTAGAAGTACCCCGTTTCGCAACATAGGTAGAAATTTAGTACGCAACATAAACAGAAGTACGCAACATTGTACAGATGGGAATAGGGTTTGCGGTTACTTGTGATTAGTATACGACCCTAATTAATGTACTAATTAGGGTCAGGGTTGATGAGAGAACCGCCCGGCAACAATGTGTTATAATTCATTGCATCAATAACTGATTTGTTGATTTCTTTTATCGGAACTTTAAATAATCCAACTGTAATATAGTTTCATTAAAGACTGACAGACTGTAAACACTATAAAATATACACACAATCTGGACTTATAGTTGAAACATTTTGATTGTTAGATTCTATTAGATTCAGATTACAGAGCATTCGTATTAGCAAGCTAGTAGTTTGACTATCATAAGATGTAATTAGTTGAATATTTCCTCTATGGGAGTCTGAATATAATATATACATATATATATATATACCCTCTTACACACTTCACACATGCACATTTTCTCTCATAAATACATGTTCATTCACTAGATCTACACTAAATATTTTTTACTAATCTTTATGTTTCTGTGGTTAACTATAATTGGCTTGTTTAATGTTTTGTTTTACATATCGCTCACTCCTTTCAAGAACGTCATAAATCAAAAAATAAGATTTTTCAGGAGAACGTTTTTAAAGTTTAATAATATAATGCAATGTATTAAAAATAAATATCAAGCCACTTATTGAACTTTTTACTGTGCAACAGATCTTTTTGGGTAAGACCTGAAGGTTTTTTCTCCATTTGAAAAATATTTAGTATATTTAAAAAAGTAATTAAACAATACCTTTTATTTAAAATGCAAAAATAACACTTTCTGCCCTGTAGCGGGTAAATGTTAAGTTCAAAATATGCCACTTTCGCTGGGATATAGTACATTTTCTGGGCATTTCGAAAACATGCACAACTGAAAATTGACAATTTTTTATTTTTGACGTTTTCGAAAGGGGTGAGGGATATGTTGCTGTTGCTAACCCAAATTTAAAAAAAAATATTAATTAAATAAAAATATAAAATGCCCTTGTTAGTACCTTGCTATCCTTCTTCTTCCGGGACAGCCTGTCCAGGGATTTGAACCAGCCGCTGCTTCCGGCCGCCTCCGTCCTCTTGCTGAGTGTCCCGTGAGCCCTGTGAGCCCTGTCATCTCTCTCTTCCCTCTCCAGCGCCTCCCGACTGCTGGCGCGCCGGGCCTCGCCGCTGTTCTTCCTGTCCGAGGGAATGGCGCTGGGGGGCGGAGTCGCCAATCTGCGTCTCTGGCTGTAGTCGAAATCCTGCACAACAAAATATTCTTTAACAATGTTCACCTTCTGCCTTTGCAAAAACGTCGTCAAATTGCTGAGATTATATTTCTACTTAAAATAGCTTCTAGTTCAATTGAATTCATGTCAGGTCCCCCTGACATCGACTGTCACTTAACCCTTCACTGCATAGTGTATCAAATTTATTACATACCCAAAAGTTAGTGTTAAAACGTTCTTTAAAAATATAAGCAACCATTCTTTGTTGTTACAGATAAGATACATTCATCACTCACGTATATAGTTCATAATTTAGCCAAAAGACGCGCTATGAACGCCAAAATAATAACTTCACTTTTCTCTCAAAAACAAACTGTCAATGCAGTCATGCAGTCATGCAAATAAAAGTCACGCAGTGAAGGGTTAAGTATAATTGTCCTTTTCTTTAATGTTTTCCGCAGATACTTTGTGGCACATTTTATAAACTCTTAATAAAACTAATTAACTTTGTTTTCACCACTTTTTCATTAATAGGATTTTAGTCCTGTGTATAGGAATGTGAATAATCTACGCCGACGCTGTCTTAGGTAACTATCGGGAACATACAGAACATAGAATCATACGGGCCAGAATGTCTGGCCTACAGAGTGATAAGAGTTAAAAAAAGGTTATATATAAAGGAATCCTCACGGAGTGGTATGCCAGATCTGCATCTCTCCTGCTGCTGCGGCTGGGTCCCCGGTACTCCGTGTACCTCCTCCTCAAGTCCTCCTCCCGCACCATGGCCGCGTTCTCTCTCTCTCTCGCAGCAGCCGCACTCTCACTCTCCTTCACCTTCTTGCTCTTCTTCGAAGAGTCACGGGAGAAGAGCTGCTTCACCTGAACACCACGGAAAAATCCCCATATAAGCACAAGTCGTATAACCGTAGCTCTTCAAATATCTACCTATTTCTAAATGTGCTTATCTAGTGATGGCCTAAATATGGGAATTGAGAAACACAAATTGTAAGAACCTTAATCAAAACTCTAGTCTGGAGTGTGCTGTTATATGGAAGCGAAATGTGACATTTAATGTGAAATTTATTATTCAATTTCAATTCAATTCAATTTATTTATTTCAATTAATACATACATACAAACTATAAAAAAAATTAATTGTATACATTAAAATATATGCAAGAACTATTGCTAAAGGTGTAGAAGAATCCCGCTTCGGAAAACTCCTTAAGACACATGGAACAGATCAATATCCAATGAGATATTGTTCATCATAGCGGTAGCTCTTACTACAGGTATAACCATCGATCGGCAGGTTGGTCCTGTATATAGGAATGTGAAACAATCTGTGTCGGCGCTGTCTTAGGTAACTATCGGGAACATACAGACCAATGTTCCGGATAATTTCAGGATTATCCATCATATTATCCGCGCAACAATCAATAATAATGCGTGACAATTGATAAAATTATGACCTGCCTGGGAATCAAACCAGGGACCTTCAGCATGATGGCCAAACATGGTTACCACTACACTAATGGAGGCCGCCAATTATCCTCACTTTAGATTTTTACCTTTAGCTACAATATATATTACTATGAAAAAATATAATGATAAGCTTCCACTGTCTACTCGGGTCTGTTTTGAAGACTGACTTCATTAAATACCCAATCATTACAACAGTCGAATAAGAATTTTGTTATTATTTATGTAATATTAATTTAAAGAATGGTTGTTTTTTGTTCTCACCTTCTCTAAACCGCTTATTTTCTTGGAAGCCTTCGGGGGCTTGGAGTCCAGCTTGTCAGCAGCACTTTTCCGCTCTTCAAATTTGTCAATCCGCGGGTCGTAGAAGCTGCCGTCATCGATGCTTCTCTCTCGGTGAACAAACTCCTCCCGCCGGGACGTTGTCCTCCTCCTGTCCTGGCGGTATTCCGAGTTGTCCCGGTCGTAGTCCAAGGAGTATCTCGACTTGGGCGGGGAATGGTTGTCCTCGGTGTGCTGCCTTTCGCTGGCGATGAGAAGAGAGGATGCGAAGCCTTCGTCTTCGCTATCGTTCCTCGGATCTCCGTTTCTTACGGCCCCGAAGGCTCTGGAAGACGAAACGGCTCTTTTCGAGTGAATGTCTCCGTTCGAGTCCTTCCTGTAGTCGTTCTCGATTCCGGAGTCGGCGAACTTGTTGTCGCGGTCCCGGTCGTTTTCGTATCTGCTCCTCGAAGACTCCGGCCCGGAGGTCTCTCCTCCGTAGCCCAAGTCTCTCCTCTCCTCGGAGTCGTGCTGCCTCAGCGATCTGGAGCTGGTCTGCTCCGAATAGTCGATTTGGCTCCGGAAATGCTTGTCGCTCTCGTAGTGCTTGTTTCTTCTCAGAGAGTTGTGGTAGGTCTCCGGTCGGTCGGGGTCGTACTGATCTTCCGGATGACTCTTGCCTCGTTGGACTATCTCCGGATTGGAGGCGTAATGGTCCCTGCCGTGGGCGAACTTTTCCTGTTTGTACTTCGAGCTGACGTACCTCGACTGGCTGTTCAGTCCGTCTTGACTGGTTCCCTGACGGCGCGGAGATCTCGATTTGTACTTCTTGATGTCGGGAGAGTACCTCGGCCCGCTGACCTGAGAGTCCAGACTCGGGGGCTCGTATTCGGGCTCCGGAGGGAAATACCTCACCGGTTTCGGCGGCGAGAAGTATTTGGTCTCCGCGGGCTCTTCGGCCAACCGCCGGTCGATGAACTCTCTTCGGTCGATATCTTCGCCCGCGACCGGTTCGAACAGAGACGTCTCCGGGTTGAATTTAGACTTGGAACGGTGCTCCGTTTTACTCAAAGTCCCGTCTTTATCCCGGCTCGTATTTAAAGTGTACTCGTCCGTGTACCCGGATTTAACCTTTCCGTCATCTCTGTAATATTTCGTCATCTCGGAGACGTACCGTTTGGTCGCTTCGACGGGATTCGCATCCTCAACGTCGAAGTCCTTCTCGGGAGTGTACCTCGGGCCCGCGTTATTACCGGGACTTATCTGGTCTCGATTTTTCCTGGCGTTCAACCTGGACTCCAACAGATCTCTTCGGTGACTCAGCTCGGCTTTCTTTTTATCTAATTCGAAATCCCGCTCGGTGGAGCTTCCCCTCAGTCTGGCGTCCATTCCGTCGGCTCTGCCTCGAGTCCTTTCGTAGTCGACGAATCGCCGATCGTGCGACTCGTCTAAAGGATATTCGTTCGCGTAGTCGGGTTCTTTGTCCAAGAACGATCGCTGCCCGAAGTCCTTGAACCGCGGCGTGATGGGGCTGTCAGTTTCGGCAATCAGATCCTCCAAGTGCCTGTAAGGATCGTCGCCTATCTTTCTTCCGCTGTACGCGAAATCGGTTCGATCGCGAGAATAAGAGGACTGCATTCTGTGTTCCTCGTAGCCTAGGCCTTCGTCTTCTTCGGAATGATGTCCCGGTCGGATTCCGGGATTCACGGTGGTGTGAACGGTCTGTTTGGATCCGAAGTTATCTCCGTTGCCGCAGACGACTTGGGCGTAAATGATGCCCGGCCCGTTCTCTGGGACGGTTTTGTTGACGGGACTGGGGACTCTTTCGGGACTGAGCGACCTCATGTACAAGTTGGGGTCGGGACTGACGCTGGGCTTGGTGTAGGAAAATGGCTGGTTGTTGTTGTGAGCGGCGACGCTGGCGGGAGCGAGGAGAGACGCCTTCGGAGGAGGAGAGAACTTATCTTTGTTGAGGATCTTAATCATGGTATCGACGGTTTGACCTTTAGTTAACGGTAATTTCTCGGGCGGCTTCTGACTGCTGTGGATCATCTCAGAGGGCTTTTCCGATTGTACGCCGTTTTCCAACGACTCTATCGTATCTTTGATAGATCTCTTGATATCTTTGGAGCTCAAGTTTTTAGTGTCTATCTCATCTATTAGCAATTTTCTGCGTTGCGTCGATTTGGGTAAGGTGCCGAATGTGTCGATAGTTTTCCTGGCTCGACTGAAGGATTCGTCGTTTCCAGTGAGAGTCTTGGCTCTTTTGGGGCGAGCCGGGGGCTTGGGCTCTTTGATCCTCGGCGGCTTTTCGACCGGGTTGACTTTGCGCTCCGGAGAAGCGGAGACCGCCCTGTTCGAGTTCTCGGTAGAAAGAGGTTTCTGTGTCGGTTCTAAAACGACCTTTTCGACTTTAGACGCTTTTGACTTGAAATAGTCTTCCGATAAATTGACGCTAGGCGATTCGATAATCGGGGATAACTGGCTCTTCTTGCCTAACACGGAGTTAAGATACTCTTCCGACTCGCTTCCCGTCCTTTTCCTGATAGGTCTCTGAGCTACGCTGGACTTGAGGTCGCTGACGTCGCTTTTGCTTCTCTTGACAGCTGTCTTCTTGGCCTGTTGAGACGAGCCGAGGTCCTCCTTGTCAGTCTTCTTGAAGAGATTGAGGAGTGAGTTTTTCTTGGGCTTCTTGGCGCTCACATCGCTGACGGACCTGGTCAGCGAAGACTTGAGGTTTTCCGCCGGCAGCTGAGACGTGATACCTAGTTCCTCGCTCCTTCTCCTGGGAGGATCCGAAGAGTTGATGTCGAGGGTGGGCCTGTTACGGCGACGTCTAAAAAATCAATAAAATAATGTTGAATAAGAGAGATACAAATGATTATGATAGGATTAAAGTATCTATATTCTATATCAATGGCAAGAAAAACAAACAACTCGCGACGTCATCGAGTGTGTCGTCATTATTTGTCTCAACCACAAGAGTCAGAACCTCAAAACTTGTGACGCCTGTTACAGGTTTTTCATTTTGAATGGGACCGACTGACTGTGCTTTTTATCAAAAACCATATTTTGAAACATTTAACTGTTTAAAATTATAAAAATTAAAAAGGGGAAATTTAGCTAAGAAAACTAGCTTTTATAATAGTAAAGTTAAAATCAAAATTAAAATCCATATATTAACCTATCCGCGAGTGAGTTTCTGCGGACAAAGCTGTATCTGGGTAGTGTTTTTTTTTGCTATTTTTTTTTACTTTTTATAATTTTACATGAAAGTCGATGCTATAAGCAACGTATTTTCTTAAATAAATAAAAAAATAAACACTAGTAAACATGATTTAACGAAACATCGATAATTTTGTCATAAACCATGTTTTAAACATGTTTCGATATAAATTCTTCTAGCTAATCAAATATGTCTTTATTTGAATCTGTGTTGGGAACAGGAGGGATAATCTAGAGTGGGCCAAACAGGAACTTCTCAGCATTTGCTCATTGCTGGGAGGAAACCACGTAAAATTCCTCGGGAGAATGTATCTGCCACACATGTACAGCCATACTCCTTCGAGGAAAGTTTGGTATGGTCGTACATGTACGTCCATACGTATTTCGGTGGATTTCGATCTCCCAGGCTAGGTTAATATGACGCATTTCAACGTCCAAAGACAGATATGGTTGTGGATAGAGCGTCGCACTGACCCCCTGGCCGGTAGCGAGTGGAAGCGGTCGGCGGGCAGGCCGCGCGGCGGGCCGGAGCTGCACGTGGCCCTCTGGGCTTGCTGCAGCACGAGCTGCGCCTCCCGGGCCAGCTGCGCGCGGGAGAGCCCCTCCAGCGGCTGGCGGCGCACGGGGGCCGCGCCCGGGGGGCTGACGGCCGGGCCGCGCGACGGTCCTGACGAAGGAACACACTCAATTAGTAAGGAAATTCATAGAAGGAAAGATGTCGGTGTTTGAAATACATCTGTATGATGGTTGGAACAGCCAGGACACTAACATAAAAGCTGCAAGGCCTTTTTAGGAGATTTTTTTTAAACATGAGGTCAAAATGAATATCGTCGTCATACAGGAAAAAATGAGCAAGTGTATTTTTAACAAAAACGTAATTATTGACTATTTCACATCTTACTTGCTTAATGTTTAGTCATAGTTTCTTATTTTGTTTTTTATATTTTCTCATTTTTTATATTTTCTCATTTGTTTATTTTAAATATGCTTCGTATCTTATGTTTTTATCATTTATTTTTTATAAATATGCTTCTTATGCCTATTTATTATACCTGTTTATTGTTTTTATATTTTGCCATGTATTAGTTTTGTTTTTTTTTTAAACAAATCTTTTTTGTAACTTTATTACTTGTGTTCCAGTCTTGTTAACCTTAATCCCATGTCCCAAAATGAGAAATAGAAATTACTCATCGGGAATATTATATATATGACTTATGTATGTAATACGTTTTGAAAAAAATAAATCATATTGACCTGGAAAAAATCTCAAAGCATTTTAAAAATGGAAGTATAATATATTGACTTGTTAAAAATGACTAACTGCATTGGTGTTTATTTTCTTGCCAAGCAAAAGTGACTCAAATGGCCCTCCTGAACATTTTACGTTTTGTTAGTTGGACTACGATATGTAGAAAGAAGACAAATTTTATTTTTGCATAAATGTCAGACCGTAATAATTTTATTTTAATGACCTGATGGTGGAATGATTACTCTGAATACGAATTAGTATTTACTAAGTGGTATTACATAAGGTCAAATATGAATGATAAGGAGAGTGTTATATTACCATACCACAATGTTAACAATGCATTTAATATACAAAACAGAATTTCATTAATTGATTCGGCAGTCACTTTGTGGTAAAATCTATCCATTTTTAATTAATGTTTTACTTAATAAATACCACTATTTCTTAAAATCTACTGTGACACGTGTTTCGATGCTGTTTGAAAATTATGCGGAATGCATCGAAACACGTGTCACAGTAGATTTTAAGAAATAGTGGTATTTACTAAGTAAAACATTAATTAAAAATACAAAACAGAACTTTAAATATTTGGGAACCAAGTATTTCGATAACCTTAAATTAATTATATTACCAACAAACATAATTAATTAATAATAAGTTATATATATATATATATATATATATATATATATATATATATATATATATATATATATATATATATATATATATATATATATATATTTTAGACATGTTATGAATGCAAATAAAGATGTGCTCGTTATAAAATGCCTGTACGTATAGCACTGTATGAAAGGAATTTAGGTGGCATGTGTTTGATTAATTATCAGTAATTTGTTTAAGTAAGCACCCGACATATGTTTGTTTTGTTAAACTATAAATAATGCAAGATTAAGGAATCTGACATCTCATTTCCGCCGGAGCCTTCAACTACGAACTAGCATATAGACAAAGTCACGGTGTACGCGTAACATATTATTATTAAAATGAATACCATAAGATTAGCTAAATTACCATAGTTTATATAAAAAAATAAGAACTATGTAGTTTTTTTTAGTAACCGACATCATCAGACTGGTCGGTTACGACGAAACCCGGTCTCCGGTCAAATAAAATTAATGTGGAAAAAACTACATTAGTAGTTCTTATTCAATTTCCTATAAATGTCAGTAGAAAACTTATACCTTAGTATAGTTCCGTTTGGCTTCGACTGTCAAATAAGCTCTCATAACTTATCAACTTGACTTTGGTTGTCAAATTGGCGCCCAAAAACGCATCTATTTGACATGGGCTGTGAAATTGGTGCTCAAAAACGCATCTATTTGACTTCGGCCGTCAAATTGGTGCTCAAAAACGCATCTATGTGACTTCGGCCGTCAAATTGGCGCTGAAAAACGCATGTATTTGACCTCGGCGGTCAAATTGGTGCTCGAAAACGCATGTATTTGACTTCGGTCGTCAAATTGGTGCTCAAAAACGCATCTATTTGACTTAGGCCGTCAAATTAGCGCTCAAAACGCATATATTTGACTTCAGCCGTCAAATTGGTGCTCGAAAACGCATCTATTTGACTTCGGTCGTCAAATTGGTGCTCAAAAACGCATCTATTTGACTTCGGCTGTCATCACATGCGCCTCATAATTATTTTTACTATTCTTTGTTCAATCATTTGATTCACTTGCTCAAACCATCTATTTTATATATATATATATATATATATATATATATATATATATATATATATATATATATATATATATATATATATATATATATATATATATATATATATATATATATATTGGGTTGATGCAAAAGTTTTTTACATTTTTTAATTTTTTTATTTTTTTTATGTAAATTATTTATTAAATAAATTATATAATTTCCATCAGTTCTTATAACCTTCTCCCATCTTTCTATCAACTTATTAATACCAGTAGTAAACAATTCCGTGGATTTTGATGCGAAAAATTAAGTAAGGGATGTTTTTACCTGCTGTATTGTATAATTTTTTTCATCATTAAATTTTTTTTGCAGTGATCGGAATAAATGAAATTCAGAAAGAACAAGATCTGAAAAATACGGTGGATGCTTGATAACATCCCAATTTAACTCATTTAGCTTGTGTTGGGTCATCACAGCCACATATGGTCGCGCGTTATCGTGATGAAACACTGCCCCTTTTCTGTTTACCAATTCTGGTCTATCCTTTTGAAGGTCCATGTTCAATTTGGATAATTGCTGACAATATCATTCTGCTGTACTTGTCTTATCATGTTCCAAGAGTTCAAAATACACAATACCGTTATTATTCCACCAAACACAAAGTATAACCTTTTTTATGGATTTCGGCCTTCGAAGTTGTTAATGGGGCTTGTCCAGGAATAGCCCAATGTCTTTTTCTTGTCACGTTGTTGTACACGACCCATTTCTCATCTCCCGTCACCGAACGATGCAAAAAAGGTTCATGTTTTTGTCTCGCACTCAAAACAACGCACGTTGAAACACGATCCAATAAATTGGCAGCCGACAATTGATGAGGTATCCAAATGTCGTACCGCGAAACCATTTCCATACGCTTCAAATTTCTAAATACGTTTGTTTGGTTGACTCCCATCATTGACACAATCTCCCTGATGGTTAGACGTGGATTGGAGTCAATTATGACTTTTAACTTGTCGTCATCAGACTTCAATGGCCTCCCGGTATGTGGTTTATCAATGAGTAAAAAATCTCCAGATCGGAATTTTGTAAACCATCTTCGTACCTGTCGAACTTTGATGACATCTGCTCCAAACACTTCACAAATGTTTTTGGTTGCCACACTCGCGGTATTGTCTTTACGGAATTCATAAAGTAAACAATGACGTAAATGCACTTTATCGAGCGACATTTTGAAAAAATACAAGGGGTCATAACTGTACTCTGGCTAGGCCAAAACTGAATAAAAAGTAGAGGGAAAGCATCCTTTATACAATGAAATCATAAAAAAGAAGATACTATTCATAATTTGTGAAAATTTTTTTTTTTACCTGGGATCATAAAAAAACGGTCATTACTTTTGCATCAACCCAGTATATATATATATATATATATATATATATATATATATATATATATATATATATATATATATATATATATATATATATATATATATATATATATATATATATATATATATATATATATATATATATATATATATATATATATATATATACATATATATATATATATATATATATATATATATATATATATATATATATATATATATATATATATATATATATATATAAGTATATATATATATATATATTTGAACGTTTCTTTGGGGCATTCCCCCTTAACCTCCAACAAATAAACACCATATAAACGATATTAACGAATTTGACTTGAAAACGAGTATATCTAGTTTTTTTAATACTCTCTTTGGTTTATCGTAGCTGATAAATTGAGAAACGCGTAACGATTTTTTAAAAACACATTTAACCCTTTTACGCGGTGTTGTTTAAAAAATGACGCATTTTTGTGAAATAATTTCTACGTTTTAATTTGCTTCCTTATTTAAGTTCTTATTTACCAACTGTAACCAACTACGCGTTTCTGTGGCTCAGTGTGGTAAAATGAAAATGAAAAACCAACAAAAAGCACACATTTCTAATGTGTTAAATTTGAAAATATTTGTGTATCAATGAAAATATCTACGAAACCAAAATATAATTGAAAACTGTCAAGAAGCATGCTGTCCGCCATGAACTTGTTTAGTGTTGCTTGTGTTGCTGTTATGTTCAATAGATAGCGCTGCCATTACAGTGAAATAGGTGTTTTAAATATTTAAAAAATATATCTGTCACAAAAGTATATTAAAACATACGCGTATTCAAATACAGCGAACAATTTAACGAAATTTCTAAAACCGATGGCGCCACTGTCAGGCATTCTTCCAAATCTATTAAATAACTACTCGCATGTTATAGGAATCGAAGACAATTGCATAAATACAACTATTAAAAAAATATTTAAATTAATATTGATGGACAGAATTGTGAACGTTACACAAGTGTATAAAGTGACCACTTAATCCAGCCAAATGCTAGGTTGTAAGCCCTGAGATGCTCAGACTTCCAACTTATTTCATATTTAAACAAAAAAACTATATAAGTTTCATCTGAGTCAAGTCAGACTGTAAAGATGTGACCTATATTATTTCATCCTTAGTGTGAAAAATTCAGTGTCTGATCATAATAAATTATAATAAACCTTTATAAAATAAAAACAACTTTGTTTTTAACCACTTTTTTATTGGTACATTTTTTCCACAACCGATTTTGATAAGAACCTTGTCATCGTCAGCTTTAAACATGAACTGATGACAAGTTTCTTGTCGAAACCGGTTGGGGAAAAAAATTACCAAAAAAACTGGTTAAAACAAAGTCGTTTCATATTTATTGTAACTGTAGACAGTTGGTAGAATTTCATGTTGAATTTTTGGGTTATATATCCAAAATAAAACACGTTTTTTTGGATTGAATTCTACATTTATTTATGTATATAATAATACACTCAGTGTTTGATAATGTCACTAGAGTGTTTGATAATGTATTAAGAAGACGAAACGCGTCACGTATTAATATATACATAAATAAATGTAGAATTCAATCCAAAAAACCGTGTTTTATTTTGGATATATCACCCAACAAAGTTGTTTCATTTTATAAAGTTTATAAAATGTGCCACAAAGTAACTGCGAAATATATTTAAGAAAAAATATAATAAATCTCTTCAATACTTTAGTCCGGGTTACAAAGGGTTACATGGGATACTTGGGAATGATTTATATCAAATGGGGAATGGGATTGTAAAAAAAAAGTAATTTAATAATTGTTGACGCCAGAAAGAGGTCGTAAACGAATACTAGCTATCAGTAAATAAATAAAAATAACAAAAATAAAATCAACATTTTGGTATTTTAATTCGAAACGTTTTAATTATATAACAATCGAAATACGTATATGATAAGACAAGCCTTTAAAAAACTACTCGCCCAAATCACAAGAATACACTCGAATTACGTATAAAATAAAATAAAGTTTTGTTTGAACTCGACAGTGAAGTCAAGCAAACGTTTAAGCGCCAATTTGACAGCCGAAGTCAAGTAGATGCGTTTTCGAGCGTGAATTTGACAGCCGAATTCAAGCAAATATGTTTTTGATCGCCAATTTGATCAGCAAAGTTAAGTTGGAAAGTTTTTGAGCGCTAATTTGACAGCCGAAGTCAAGTAGATGAGTTTTTGGGCGTGAATTTGAGAACCGAATTCAAGTAAATGTGTTTTTGATCGCAAATTTGACCAGCAAAGTTAATTTGATAAGTTTTTGAGCGCTTATTTGACAGCCGAAGTCTAGTAAATGCGTTTTTGATTCCGACCTCACATAGTAAGTTTCTCCTCAATAAAACGCTTCTTTCATCTCAGCATAGATGTCTCTAGTGAAATTCTAGTAAATTCAAGTACTATGTTTCGAATGTGAGAAGTGTGGTGTCGGGTTGTGGTCCCGTGGTTAGTGTCGCGGACTCTTAAAATAAAAGTTTCTCGGTTCGAACCCACTCTACCACAACTTATTTCTAATAATAAGCCGTTTAGGCTCACAGAAATAGATAAAATTGAAATATTTGTGAAAACAATAAAAACACTAATATTCCTCTTTTTTTTCCAAAAAAAAATCGTGGATAGAATTGATGAATGTTACATGTGTATAAAATCATAACTTAACCAACTTATGACAGGTTATAAGCCCTGTAAATACCCAGACTTCCATATTCTTCTTCATCTATGGCGAGATATAAAAAACTGTATTTTTAAAATTTCTTTAAGCTTTTAAAAATATTGTTTGTAAAAAATATTTTACGAACGACTGCCATTTCAAAGCGTTGATATATACATAGATAAATTCTGATAGGCGAGGAAAATAAAAAAAAATACGAGCGACGATGTAATTTGTTTAAACCAGATATATATTTGCATAACTATTCAAAAGGCTATCAAGTTTAGGTACTTTGTAAGATAGATTTATGGTTTTATCTGTGGATTAATCGGCCTCTTAAAGTCATAGACAATTTAATGCGCGAGATTATCTGTGGTTATGCAAAACGTACTTTGGCGCTGTGCCTTTGATATTGAGATATCTATGTATGTTTAAAATGGCGTCAAGTGTTAATGGGGATTTTAAAAACTTGATAAAGTTTGACTGTAAAATAACCCAAGGAAAAAAACTCAGTCTGAATTTATCGGACGATTAATCGAATCAATATTCGACTGATAAAAAATAAAGGTTAAAAATCTAAAACACTGTTACAATTAGTGATGTGAATGGTGGGATAGTGTTACATTTTCAGTTCGTCGATTGGAATGGTAATCGTCAGCTTTTTTCGGTTTATAGTTCGTACCAGCTTTTAAGGTTTGGCTAGCGTGTTTTGCGTGTTTAAAATATAATTTATCCATATATTTAAAAAAAACTTATGTCAGAATATTTGTATAACAGAGAAGAACACTTCGGTTGTAAGAGGTCAAAATAAAATATGTAACAAAGGCAAAATAAAGGAATGGGTATGTTTGTATTTATGTTTTTTTGCACTTATAATCATAAAATATTGTAAAATGCAAAAAAAAGAAGAAAAGAAGAAAAATACACACGCTCATGGCGATAGCGTGCTTCTTAACAGCTGCTGTGATTCTGTCAACTCGTTTAAAAATGCATTCGAAAATAAAACTAACTAATCATCACGGCGCTTTCCGCAGGGGTGGGCAGATAGAATAGAACGCCACACCATTCTGTCTTTGCAAACAATATTCGCCTCTTCCACATTCATACATCTACTCATACATACCCACCGATTCTTCCGACTCCTGACAACACCCTAGCATCATGTCAATTTTTCTTCGGCCTTTCTCGGTTTTATCACCAACAATATTACCCTGGGCTAGCACCTGAAGCGGAGGGCTGATCACCTTTCCTTCATGTGTCAAGATAACACAGCGTTTATATGATGCAGTGCCCTATGCACCATTGGGGTGCGGATAAGGGGTTGAAGAAAAACGATGAAATTTTTAAACATGTATTGTAATTGGAAAACTTGTTTCACACAACGAATTTGCTCCTGGAACGAATTGAGTACGCTGTGCGAGGCAATCACCGTATGTTCACAATTTGGCGGATACTTTGTTTCTGCCGTACGCTAATTGAAGCGAGTGTTGCGTTATCGCTTCAATACAAATTGATTTGTATGCTTAAAATATAACAACTTTATTTGTGTTTTAATAACGGAAAACAGCTGAATGTTTGCCTTTCATTGTGAATTCTTCATTTGGGAAAAGGACCGTACTCAGTTAATTCATAAAATATATCGCTCACTCCTTTCAACAACGTCATACATCAAAAATCCTTAATTTTCAGTTGTGCATGTTTTCGGAATGCCGAAAAAATGTTCTATACCCAGCAAAAACGGCATATTTTTAACATAATATTTACCCGCTACAGGGCAGAAAGTGTTGTTTCTTTGCATTTTGAAGAAAAGGTATTGTTTAATAATTTTTTTAAATACACAAAATATTTTTCAAATGGAGAAAAAAACATTCAGGTTTTACCTAAAAAGATCTGTTGCACCGTAAAAAGTTCAATAAGTGGCTTGATATTTATTTTAATACATTTAATTATATTTTTAAACTTTTAAAACGATCTCCTGAAAAATCAAGTTTTTTGATATTTGACGTTGTTGAAAGGAGTGAGCGATAAATTAAAAAAATATCAAAGAGTTACGTTTATATAATATAAAAAGCTACGTTTTTTTTAAATCTTGTTTTCAGGCGTTTCTTAGTATGTGGTATATTCCTGTGCCAGAGAAGATGCTTTGACGTAAATTGAGATACAAAGCCTTTAACTTGTTATTAAATAAATCTCGACGAACTAAAATATGTATTTTTTGTCTTTAAAAAAGTTGAATAAATAGATTTAAAATTACACATTACACTTTTAATTTATTTCAAATACGCTACGGATTCTCTGTACTGTAATCCGAACGCTCCACTAGACCGAACAGAGGGTAAATTTTCGGCGTTCGGATTATAGAGGTCCTGCTGTATTTGATTTTACGTAAAAAAATATTTAAAATATTTTTCTCAGTAAGTAAAAATAATCCGGGGTTCGGATCTTGCATACTTCCAAATAAAAGGGTCTCTGCTAAATAAAAAATTTCTTTATCCAACATAGACGGATGCTGTAAACTCAATCACATAAAGTCATGAGATGGATCATACAAGTTTGACTTCCAAAATTTTGAGTAGTGCGGTTGTGAGTCATGGGTAGAATGGTGAATGTTACACGTGTATAGTGTGATCACTTAACCAGCCTATGACAGGCCATTAGCCCTGTAAATACCCATACTTTGATTTTCTTCTTCATCTATGTTGAGATGTCAATATAAATAAGTTACAAGTTGAGAAACCCGAATTTGTGAACAAAGATGTAGAACATCACAAAATATTGTACTTTTGTAAATTTTCATATATTTTGTTAAAAATTTCATATCTTAACATAGATGAAGAAGAATAAAGAGGTCTGGGGATTGACAGGGTATTTACATATCGTAGTCATACAGGAGAAAGTGACCAAGTGCATTTTTTTTTACAAAAACGTGATTATTTACTATTTGATATCTTACTAGCTTAATACTGCCCTGAAAAAATCCCAAAGCGATTTTGAACTCGGAAGAATAACATATTGACTTGTTAAAAATGACTAACTGCATTGATGTTTATTTTCTTGTCAAGCAAATGTGACTCAAATGGCCCTCCTGAACATTTTACGTTTTTTTAGTTGGTCACATTCTCCTGTACGACTACGATATATAACCATATCTAAAAGAAATCTATTATTTTCAGTTGTTTTGTTTACTGTCATGTAGCTGTTGGTTTTCCAACAAAAAAACGGAGTGGCGTGGCGGTCTATCCTCTATAGCTAGCTGAGTGGGCAACACGCCTGCTCGCAGACCAGTGCGTCCCTGAAGGATGTCGCACACGATGAAGTCATCAATGCATTAAGACTCCGTCACAAAATTTACAAAGGCGGGCTGAACCAGACCAGATTACCTATATGCTACATGCAATACACGTCACACACGTACCCACACACACGTCTCTACACAACGCCACGGCACGTACGGCCGATCGGGACCTGCTGCGAGATGAATATAAACAAAATAACCATGAGTGTAAGTCCCTCTCCAAGCACAAGAGCTCAGTCTCTTTTTTGGAGAGGCACAGCAAATCTAAAACTAAAAGTTTGCCATACGTATAAATGTTTAGAAAATGTATTATATTGTACTTAAAAATGTAACTTTATTAAATAAATAAAAAAAATGTACTATGATATTTACTAACAACATTTTGAGTGTATCCAAGTAGGTACTTGTTCATAAATCTGGATTATCTCCAATTATAGGGGTTATTTTTCATATTATTTTTTGACATCTCAACACAGATGAAATAGAATATGTCTGGGCATTTCATTCTTTTTTTTTGAACCTGGTTAAACCTGGGACTGGTACCTGAACAGCACCCCGCTTTAGGTACCAGTCCAGGGAAAAATTGAATAAATATTAGAGTGAAAAAATCACTTATATTCATTTGACTCCCCCCCTGGGAATCGAAACCGGGACCTCCAGTACGGTAGCCGAGCGTGCTGACCATTACACTACGGAGACGGACAAATGTATTATGTACAAGGTTTACAGATCATTTAGTGGATTTTTGTTTGTCTAGCTTAAAACATGTTTTATTTGAATCTGTGTTGGGAACAGGAGGGATAATCTAGTGTGGGCCAGTCCGGAACTTGTCAGTATTTGCTCGTTGCTGGGAGGAAACCACGTTGCACTCCTCAGAAGAATATATGTAGCACAATAATGCAATGAATTGCAAATCTGTTGTCATCGTTTCAGAACGTATTCATTTCCTTGTTGACGCCATTTTCTTCTAAGACATTAACTTGTACATATTTTAAATTCTGCATAACGCCATCGATGTCTTCCTTATTATTGCTATTAAATTTACGAATCAAAAATTGTCTATTTAACTGTCGTCGTAGGAGCCAAGTGGGTGGCCGTCCTTACGGTATGTGCATCGTTCTCTGCATACCCCGCTAAACACTGTACTGGCGTCATCTCCTCACGGCGGAAACTGTGTTTTTCTTAGTGGAAACACCCACAGAGAATGGATCATTCTCATGTGTTTATTATTGGCTAATAAATTAATATAAAAAATCACAAGACTATCGGTAACATTCTTATTGAAATCTGTAGAGAAGTAAGAGAGATATGAAGGTTTAAACTTTTAGACATGTATTGCTATGGAAAAACACGTTTCACGCAACGAATTTCCTCCTGGAACGAATTCAGTACGCTATGCGAAGCATAACTGTAGGTTCACAATTTGGCAGATACTTTGTTTTCGCCGTACACTAATGGATCATTCTCATAATGTGTTATTATTGAATACTAAATAAATATGAAAAATTACAAGACTATCGGTAGCATTCTTATTGAAATCTGTAGAAAACTAAGGGAGATATGAAAGTTTAAACTTTAGATATTTTAATAAGACAAAAAACGTACACCGCTATACGGCATCAAATTTTACGTCATTTGGTGTGTTATGGGGCGTATCCCTTTATGTATCTGCTTTAAAGAGCTGTAATAGTAGTAGCGTAGATTCGTTTCTGTGACGTCATTCGTTACCAACTTACGAAAACAGCCTTTTTACGAAGGCAAATTTTGCAAAAGAAAATGATGAATGAAAATGTTGATTATATCGGCTGTTATAAACATAAACGAGTCTTACACAATCCTTTATAGGTTGATTATGTTAAATTAGATATTCCTCCCGAGTGATAATACCCTATTGCGATTATTTAGATTTCAGGGCTGTCCAAATTGTGTTTTTCATCCACAACAAACACGAAAATGTTCACGAAGAGCATTCCCTGAATTCTCTATCTGTATTAAAATATTTTATTTGTTAACAGTATTAATATTATTTACATGATTTTATGACATCTCAGCATGAATGAAGAAGAATTTAGAAGTCAGGCCATTTACAGGGCTTACGACCTACCCCCTCTTAAACCGTCAACGTCCCAAGGACACAACTTTTAAATTTGGACTTAGCGTCACATACGGTGTTTGAAAATGATGCGGAATGCATCGAAACACGTGTTACAATATATTTTAAGAAATAGCGGTGTTTACTAAATAAAACTTAAATTTAAAGAAAATGTAAGTCAAAAGTATTTTTTTTAGATGGGAGTTGCATTTATTATTTGCTTTGTTTATTATGTACAAGGTTCATAGATCATTGATTGGATTTTTGTTTAACTAGCTAAAAAACATGTTTT
The DNA here is from genome assembly GCF_059751285.1 of Brachycentrus maculatus. Taxonomy (NCBI): domain Eukaryota; kingdom Metazoa; phylum Arthropoda; class Insecta; order Trichoptera; family Brachycentridae; genus Brachycentrus; species Brachycentrus maculatus. The sequence goes on from NW_028281146.1 coordinate 307,542, forward strand.
ATTTGAACCTGTGTTGGGAACAGGAGGGATAATCTAGTGTGGGCCAATCAGGAACTTGTCAGCATTTGCTCATTGCTGGGAGGAAACCACGTTGCACTCCTCAGGAGAAGGTGGACTGCTGACTGTCGTCAACAGGCCTTCCGTTCCACTTGAAGAGGGTTCGGCATTTTGTGTCCTAGCTTAGTTTATGGTACCAATGTCCTTCACTAGTTTTATCATGTATGATACCACCTCTCGTGAGAGTTCCTTATGAACTATACTCTTTATCTTTAAAGTTACTATAATTTCATATTTGTCCAGAAAAGGAATAAGCACATTTGCGGGTTTGTTGCTAAAAAGGAATATCTTCCAACCAACCAAAAACCTGAATAGTAAGTAATATTGATCAAAACGTTTAATACCATATATACGAGTATAGCTGTTTGCAATCAGGGGGTAGATAGTACTAGAACATTAAAAAAAACATAAATTACAAAAGATGATAATAAGGAGGGCAAAGTAAAATGGGAGTGCAAAAAAATAGGGATGGAGGTAGAGGGAAAAACTAAGGGAGGAGGATTGATGGACAGTTGGGATTCTAATGATAGATAGTAATGTCTCGGACGTTTCTTAAAAGTTATTAGAGAAGGTTCATTTGTTTACGTGGAGAGGTAATTCGTTCCATAGTCTGGCCGCTTGGACAGAGAAGGAATTACTGAAGAATGATGTGTTATGGCGAGGAATGGAAAGTGTTCTTCCTTGGGAAGAACGATGTGATAGATGATGATCTGAGAGGTATATACAATTCGTAATACATGAGTGAAATTTCACGTAGTTCATGAGTGAAATTTCTAAGCAAAAACAGAAGCTTTATAGTGACACAATTTCAAATATAAAAATGTTAATAATATTAGTATTTAACTACTTACCGAGATTTTTGTGTCTACCGGTTTCGAGACGTACCCGTCTCTTCGCCAGGACAATCACTACCACAGCATGCAAACAATACTACCCTTCACTACCATAGCACCATTTACACACTTAAAACAACACAAAATGTTTAACACATGCGATTTTTGGTCTTCGGGTCGACCAAAAATCGCATGTGTTAAACATTTTGTGTAGTGTGTGAATGGTGCTATGGTGGTGAAGGGTGGTATTGTTTGCATGCTGTGGTAGTGATTGTCCTGACGAAGAGACGGGTACGTCTCGAAACCGGTAGACACAAAAATCTCGGTGAGTGGTTATATACTAATATTATTAACATTTTTGTAAAGAAATAAATAAGTAAAAATGACTAACCAGAGTAAATGCTTTAAATATGAATAATATTGCGAATATGCAAATATAATGATATTTAGATTTCCGTCATCGTCTCTTAGCAGACTGTCACCTTTGCATCTGTCATTCTCGTCGACCTCTATCATTGCAACATCGTGCCAACTAATCGTGCTTTCTCATGCAGAATGGACCATCTCCTAAAAAGGACTTGCAGCTTTTATGCCGGTGTCCTGGCCGGCGTGGGACGTCGGAAATCGAACCAGGAATCTCGTCTCGGTCGCAGCTAACTGTACCACTCACCCACTGATCGACGATTCTTTGAAAAATGTTAATCATTTAGTTTTGTGGGTGATATCACCATCCGAAAGTTTAGGTCGATGCACACGCTGTTATTTAACTCTTCCGCACACTTGCGAAAAAATCAATTCGCACTAAAAAAACTGCTTTCTTCTTATATTTTGTAACTTAAAATTTCATTTTTTAAAATTGAATTTTTGTGTAAAAGGCAGACCGTAATAATTTCATTTTAATGACCTGATGATGGAATAATTATTCCGAAACCGGTAGTCACGAATTAGTGTTTATCAAAAACGTATTACACAAAGTGAACGATGAATGATAAGGAAAGTGTTACTTTCTTCTTCCTTCTTGAAACCCTTATCCGCACATGATGGTGCATAGGGCACTGCATCATATAAACACAGTGTCATCTGGATTGTGAACACATGAAGGAAATGTAATCAGCCCTCATGGGTACCAGTCCAGGGTAATAATATTGAATAAATATTAGAGTAAATCACTTGTATTTATTAGTCCACCCCCACTGGGAATCAAATCCGGGACCTCCAGTACGGTAGCCGAGCGTGCTGGCCATTACGCTACGGAGGCGAACAAAATCAGTGGGCAGATAGTGCTTGTACAAAATGTAATTAGATGCAGTATAAAGGATCACATATCGCTCACTCCTTTCAAGAACGTCATAAATCAAAAATCATAAATTTTCAGTTGTGCATGTTTTCGGAATGCCCAGAAAATGTACTATATCCCAGCAAAAGCGGCATATTTTTAACTTCATATTCACCCGCTACAGGACAGAAAGTGTTGTTTTTGCATTTTGAAGAAAAGGCATTGTTTAATATATTTTTTTTTAATAAACTAAATATTTTTCAAATGGAGAAAAAACCCTTCAGGTTTTACCTAAAAAGATCTGTTGTACAGTAAAAAGTTCAATAAGTGGCTTGATATTTATTTTTAATACATTTTATTATATTTTTAAACTTTAAAAACGTTTTCCTGAAAAGTCAAGTTTTTTTTTATTTTTGACGTTCTTGAAAGGAGTGAGCGATATGTAAATAAAATATAAATGAAACCGTTAAATTAATGGAAACACTAGAAATTGTAATAACTTACCTTAATCCCGACAGTAACTAAGATAAATAAAAATTATAAATTTTTCGTTATATAACGTTATTTTATATAATTTAATACATACATACAAAATACACAAGAAATATATATATACATATATATATATAGAAAACACCAAACCAAACAGAAAGATATCCCAAAATCCTGGTATTTAAGTAGGTGCGAAGAAATCGACATGTTTGCCACTGGTTATCCACAGTTTTCATGTTACAGACATGTTGCAGACATGTTGCAGACGTGTCACCGACGTGTTAGCTTTGTTATTCACGTTGCTGTTGTTATTCACATTAAATCCAGTCATTGTTATTGCTGTTATTATTCGTATGAAGAAATACGTGTATAAGTTTGTCGGTTCTGTAATATAAGTTATCAATAAAGAAATACGTGTATAAGTTTGTCTGTAATATTTGGTTATCAATCAAGAAATACGTGTATAAGTTTGTCGGAACTGTAATATAAGTTATCAATAAAGAAATACGTGTATAAGTTTGTCGGTTCTGTAATACAAGTTATCCATAAAGAAATACGTGTATAAATTTGTCTGTTATATTAGGTTATCAATCAAGAAATACGTGTATAAAGTTGTCGGAACTGTAATATAAGTTATCAATAAAGAAATACGTGTATAAGTTTGTCGGTTCTGGAATACAAGTTATCCATAAAGAAATACGTGTATAAATTTGTCTGTTATATTAGGTTATCAATCAAGAAATACGTGTATAAAGTTGTCGGAACTGTAATATAAGTTATCAATAAAGAAATACGTGTATAAGTTTCATAACTACTGTAATATCGGGTTATCAATAAAGAAATACGTGTATAACTAGTTAGTTACGAATGATAGTAATATTTTATTTAATTTATTTGTTTTTAATAATTATTACTATGTATATTATGTTTTAACTAAACTAGTAGATAATTATACTAACGGGTATTAGTACCAAGATTACAGAAAAACGTAGTTGTGATATATATATATATATATATATTATATATATATATATATATATATATATATATATATATATATATATATATATATATATATATATATATATATATATATATATATATATATATATATATATATGTGTGTGTGTGTGTTTGTATATGAATAAAAAATGTAATGTTAGCTTGTTCAAAACTTTTAATCTCCTAAAGTAATTCACAGATTGCTTTGAAATTACACAATGTTGTATTGCTAAAAACATGCTGTTTCAATCAATAAATTAACTTTTTCATAGCGGTGGCAGCGCCATGTGTTGAAAGTAACAGCTACACGCGCAATACTAAACATAGCTCATGGCGGACAGCGTGCTTTTTGTCACTTTTTATCATTTTTTATTATTTCACAGATATTTGATATTTTCATTATTTCACGAACATTTTGAAATGTAACATTAGGAATGTGTGTTTTCTATTTGATTTATTTCCCATTTAACCAGACTGAGCCGCAGCCGGGTTCATCTAGTATTATATAAAAAGTAAAGAAGTATACTTCTCAATGAGGAAATGGTAGCAATTATATGTTGCGAAATAAATTGATAGACATATCAATTAAGTAAAAAAATTATACAAAGGTGTGTAATCTTTCTCCGTGGAATGGAGGTGATTTGATATACTTCGAGATCAATAATCGCAGGCAATTAATTATTTTGCAACAAGAAATTAATTTATTGATACAAATTATGAATCGTGAGAATTTTTAAAATTTTTTTAAAGTAGGCTCTCGATTCAGCGAACGGGTTGGGAATATTGGGTTGATGCAAAAGTAATGACCGTTTTTTATGATCCCAGGTAAAAATTATTTTTTTCATAAATTATGAATGGAATCTTCTTTTTTATGATTCCATTGTATAAAGGATGCTTTCCCTCTACTTTCTATTCAGTTTTGGCCTGGCCAGAGTACAGTAATAACCCCTTGTATTTTTTCAAAATGTCGTTCGATAAAGTGCATTTACGTATTGTTTACTTTATGAATTCCGTAAAGACAATACCGCGAGTGTGGCAACCAAAAACATTTGTGAAGTGTATGGAGCAGATGTCATCAAAGTTCGACAGGTACGAAGATGGTTTGGAAAATTCCGATCTGGAAATTTTTCACTCATTGATAAACCACGTACCGGGCGGCCATTGAAGTCTGATGACGACGAATTAAAAGTCATAATTGACACCAATCTACGTCTAACCATCAGGGAGATTGTGTCAATGATGGGAGTCAACCAAACAATCGCATTAAGACATTTGAAGCGTATGGAAATGGTTTCGCGGTACGACGTTTGGATACCTCATCAATTGTCGGCTGCCAATTTATTGGATCGTGTTTCAACGCGCGTTGCTTTGAGTGCGAGACAAAAACATGAACCTTTTTTGCATCGTTTGGTGATGGGACATGAGAAATGGGTCGTGTACAACAACGTGACAAGAAAAAGACATTGGACTATACCTGGACAAGCCCCATTAACAACTTCGAAGGCCGAAATCCATAAAAAAGTTATACTTTGTGTTTGGTGGAATAATAAGGGTATTGTGTATTTTGAACTCTTGGAACACGATAAGACAAGTACAACAGAACGATATTGTCAGCAATTATTCAAATTGAACATGGTCCTTCAAAAGGATAGACCAGAATTGGTAAACAGAAAAGGGGCAGTGTTTCATCACGACAACGCGCGACCACATGTGGCTATGATGACCCAACACAAGCTAAATGAGTTAAATTGGGATGTTATCAAGCATCCACTGTATTTTCCAGATCTTGCTCTTTCTGATTTTTATTTATTCCGATCACTGCGAAAAAATTTTAATGATGAAAAAAATTATTCAATAGAGCAGGTAAAAACATCCCTTACTTCATTTTTCGCATTAAAATCCGCGGAATTTTATACTACTGGTATTAATAAGTTGATAGAAAGATGAAAGAAGGTTAAAAGAACTGATGGAAATTATATAATTTATTAAATAAATAATACACAAGAAAAAAAAATTAAAAAAAAATATATGTAAAAAACGGTCAAAACTTTTGCATCAACCCAATACATAGCAAAATTTCATAGTTAATTATTTTTTATAGATTTGAAACAGACGTCAAGAAGCAAGATGTCCGTCATTTAAAAAAATAGTATTGCGTGTATTGCAGTTATTTTCAAAAGATGGCACTACCATCAAGTTATAAAAATCGTTTTTTTAATTAATTACAAAACGTGTTTTTACCTGTCACAAAGTTAAATAACACAATTTCTCGAAATCTATTGTGACAGGTGTTTCGATGCAATTAACATCGTTATCAAACACCATACGGTGTATGCAAGCAACTACAACATTGTCAATCAGTCCTAATTCTAAACTAATATGCAAATGATTTTACTTTTTTCTTTATATTTATAGTTAGAAGTTTTCAAAGTTAGAGTTTTTACCATAGATGTTATGTTTTCACAGTAAGAGCTTTTAAATATTATGTTTTCAATGTTGGAGTTATTACCATGGATGTCATGTTTACACAGTTTTTAAATGTCACGTTTTTAATATTAGAGTTTTTACCATAGATGTCATGTTTACAAAGTTAGAGTTTTTAAATGTAATGTTTTCACAGTTAGAGTTTTAAAATGTCATGTTTTGAAAGTTAGAGTTTTTAAATGTCATGTTTTCACAGTTAAGAGTTTTTAAATATCACGTTTTCGATGTTAGAGTTTTTACCATAGATGTCATGTTTACACAGTTAGAGTTTTTAAATGTTATGTTTTCACAGTTAGAGTTTTAAATGTCATGTTTTCATAGTTAGAGTTTTCAAGTATCATGTTTTCACAGTCAAGAGTTTTTAGAAATCATGTTTTCACTGTTAGAGTTCTCAAATATCATGTTCTAACTGTTAGAGTTTCGAAATCCACGTTTCAACTGTTAGGTACAAGAAGAGCGTTAATTTCTAGATACCGTATTACTTGTGAGTCACAAATTGTCAGTCTGTCCAAAAACCTACCGATTCGTTTTACGTGGACGTCTCTGTTGAACGATACACTTCTCTGCTTAGTTCCAGGGCTCTGTGAGTTCTCTCCCGAACTCTTCTTATCTCTTTCCTCCTCTATATTTGTCGTTTCTTCGTCTTTTGTTTGCTCTAGCGTTTCGTCTGCATCAGGCATGGGTACCTTGCTGTTTCGTCGGTTTGGTGAGTCCTCTACCTCCCTTTATCTCTGTTCAGTATTTCGGACATTAATGACTCAATTTTCGTGTTTCGCGTATAAGTTTTATTCGTTTTCTGCGATCGGTGATCCTCTCTCTACGACATCTGTAAATTATACAACAATGTTAATGAAAATAACGAAATTATTGCTGTGATTAAGATATGTTTATGACGGCACACCAAACAGTATTGAATGGTCGGTCAATAAATGAATGGAATTCACTTAAATGTTCACGTTTAACGATGCATGTTCTAAGGCATTGTTCCGCAACGTGTGTACCGTCTAGTTTTCAAAAACGTCTAGTTTTATGAAAATAACACAATTGCTCTAAATTTTGATTGCCTGTGCTCAGTTAAGTAGACCCACATTTCGCATTAAACATAATACGTTAAATATGTTACCATAATATGGAAAGTATGCACAACTAAAATTTCTTAATTTGGTAGGTGTCCCTTGAATAGAAAATGTTTGCGGAACACTGGCCTAAGGCAACTAATAAACGCTCATTAACGCTCATAAAACTAATGCACTGTTAGTATGTGTATAGGTTCTATACGTATTTGTATTTTCGCAGGGGTAGCCAGAGAGAATAGAACGTCACACCACTCTGTCTTAGCAAACATTCTTCGCCTCTTCCACATTCATGCATCTCCTCAACATACCCGACGATTATTACGACTCCTGACTCTTTCAAGTATTTGACATACCTGATTGTGCCAAGTTTTCCTCGGTTTCCTCTGCTTTTTTTCCAACTACATTTGCCTCATAAATTTGTTTAACCGCTCTTTCCTCACTCATACGTTCCACATGTCCAAACCATCTCAACACACCTTTCTTAATTTTATCGATCATGCTTATTCTTACCTTATTTCAACTTTCGAACATCTATCATACGAAGAAGAGGAAAATTTTGTGGAAATCCGATCTCTCGTTTACGATCGAACCAGCCTATGAGAGGTCGTAAGCCCTGTAAATACCCAGATTTCCATATTCTTCTACATCTTGATGACACTGAGATGTCAATTTTTCATGCTCGATTGCTTCAATTGCTCATTCGTTTTGCCACACATTCGTCTTATTTATTTTTACATAACATTTAAATTTTATTATCCCGATCAATCAAATGCTTGATAGGTGTTCCGTGAGAGATGTCAAAATTATAACAAATATATCAATTGGAAAATTATGAAACATTTATGTTAATCAGAAAACAGAGAAGACAAGATGAGATTAGAAGCGCAGAAAACACTTTCACATGACATTTAACTCAATGCTGCCAGATCCGGATTTAACACCGTTGAACAACAAACTAGAAAAAATATCTTAAAAAATATAGTACACAAACCTGATACACGATTTACCCACAACGAAGGTTTGATAGTCCCAAGTATTAACAATAAATATGGGAGTCCAACACTGCAATATATCGTTACAAACATTTTTAATTTGTTGCCGACGGAGGTTAGAGGTCAAAATAAAATATGGAACAAAGGCAAAATAAAGGAATGGGTAAATGATCAAGAGTTAATTGTATGAAAATTGTAAAAAAAAATATATATTTTTGGTGTCTATATTAGGTTAAAATAGATAAGAACAATAAAAAATGTAGGTATGTAAAAAGAACTCCAGCGACAAGCATACAAGGTGGCTTGGTGGGTCTCTGAATAAAAAAGTTAGTTTTATAAAATTTTTAATGAATGTATACAGTATATGTATTTATATATATATATGTCCTTATATAGTAAAGAAATAAATGTTTAAAAGGAGAAAATAATTATTAGAATTTAACATTAAAAAAATAATGTATATACTATGCAATTTATGCATAAATGATATAACTTCATAAATAATAAAGAAAAATTATATTTTATAAAATAGTATTGTCCGCCTCCGAAGTGGTCAGCACCCTCGGCTACCGTTCTAGAGGTCTCGGGTTCGATTCCTAGCGGGGGTAAATAAATAAAATAATTTTTCGGGGGTAAATAAATAAAAGAAGAACTGGTGCCTGAAGCGGAGGGCTGATCACCTTTCCTTCATGTGTTAACGAACGAAAGATAGCACTGCATTTATTGATGCAGTGCCCTTTGCATGGATAAGGGTTTGAAAACAAATTATATTACATATATTGTAAAATGCAAAAAACAGATTGGTGTGGCATTTTATTCCCTCAGCCTACCCTTGCAGTCAGCGGCGTGATAGTTAGTTATTTAGTTAGTTTGTTTTTTTATTTTTTATTTTTTTTTTATTAACACTTATTAAGTCCGTTCCTGGTGAAGGTTCAGTCTACATATCTGGCAGTTAGGAATGTTACGTAACGAACAACGTGATTCACGTCAGTAGAAGAGCACTATACAGGCTGTCCCATAAACCATGGATAGTCCTGAAACTGGTGTTAGACCAGGTCATGCCTGGGAGAGTGACGACCGTCATAGGCTGGTTTAAGTGATCACTTTACACACGTGTAACATTCACCAATTCTACCCATCATTGACAACCACACTACTCAAATTCTTTGAAGTTCTATATATATGAACCAAGTTAGAAACCTTGTTCTTGAATCACTAGAACTTCACTAGAGACATCTATTGGTGGGCAGAAACTCTTTTATGAAAATAACTCCTGTAATTGGAGATAATCCAGATTTTGTCAACAAGGATTAAGACACACAAACAAGTTAAATAAGGTCAAAACTGGCTGCAAGCCAATATCCAGGAGTTGGAGGTCAGAGGGCTCATGAAGAAAATTTTTTAAAAAAATAGTAAAATACCTCGTAAATTCCATTTTGTCGACAAATCTAATGTGATTCCGACTCGTGATATCCGAATTGGTTTAAATTCGACCCAATTTTCCGCGTTTGAGAGCGACTCTTACGAAAATGAAAAACAGCTGGTCGGAGGCGGCCATTTTGCGCCATATGTGGATGAGCTATTCGCGCATGCGCAACGGAGCCCTACGATTCTGTTATCGCTAACGACTGACCCGGTCGAGAGTGACGTAACGTCGCGATCTATGGAAATTAAATGGTATTTCTACATTTATTTATTGATTCATTTATTTCAAAACATATTACAAACATAAGTCATATTTCGCTCACTCCTTTAAACGTCATATATAAAAAAACTTGATATTTCAGGAGATCTTTTTAAAGTTAAAAAATATAATAAAATGTATTTAAAATAAATATCAAGCCACTTATTGAACTTTTTTACTGTGCAGCAGATCTTTTTAGGTAAAACCTGAAGGCTTTTTCTCCATTTGAAAAATATTTAGTACATTAAAAAAAATAATCAAACAATACCTTTTCATCAAAATGCAAAAACAACACTTTCTGCCCTGTAGCGGGTAAATATTAAGTTAAAAATATGCCTCTTTTGCTGAGATATAGTACATTTTTGGGCAGTACGAATTAAAATCGACTTACATGGATCTGGCGGATTTTGAAAGTAGGCGACACAGTTCTAGAAAGGTCTCAGGAGGGTTTTAGAAACGCTTTTAAACCATTCTACGACATTTATAGAGCAGAAATTTTCCATTTATTTTACACATTTTTTGCTTCAAACTAGATTTCTTAGTAATAAAAAAAAAACCTACGATTCAAGTATCCAACTGTTGCAAATCGATAAACTCAATCCAATTAATTTAATATTTGAACCAGAAGATATTCAAATGAGATAATCGCATTCAAATATAATTACCTCAGCTTAATCAGTGTTAAAAATTAATAATAGGTTGGCTCGCCTTACAAATGAAGCACGATCTGCGAGTATTACAAAATGATACCTCCCAGTTTGGGCTGAGGAATTTTCGCGCGGGAAGCAAACCTTCGGATAATTGTATTCAAATGATCGACTATCCGTCCTGCGTTCCGGATCCATGATGATCCGAAATTATCATTGTTCATCTCCGATCAGAGGAATAATATAGGAACGTGACACTGAATATTGATGATTCTGAATGGTGGCTACAGATGCCGGTATGCATATCGCTCACTCCTTTCAAGAACGTCATTAATAAAAAACTTGATATTTCAGGAGAACGTTTTCAAAATTTAAAAATATAATAGAATCTTTTAAAAATAAATATCAAGCCACTTATTGAACTTTTTACTGTGCAACAGATCTTTTTAGGTAAAACCTGAAGGTTTTTTCTCCATTTGAAAAATATTTAGTATGTAAAAATTATTAAACAATACCTTTTCTTCAAAATGCAAAAATAACACTTTCTGCCCTGTAGCGGGTAAATATTAAGTTAAAAATATGCCGCTCTTGCGGGGATATAGTACCTTTTCTGACCATTTCGAAAACATGCACAACTGAAAATTGACGATTTTTGATTTATGACGTTCTTGAAAGGAGTGAGCGATATGGCGACTGTAATTTTTTCTGTATTGTCTCTGGTCCATCACGTACACATATGAATTTTAACACGCCGGGTGATTTCGTATTGACGTTCGAGTCATAAATGTGGAAGAGCGGTGTAATAAACAGATTAGTAGTATTTTTTGTCATCGCAACATAGAAGTCTGAGCTGGTTTAAGTGATCACTTTACACACGTGTAACATTCACCAATTCTTCCCATGATTGACAACCACACTACTCAAATACTTGGAAGTTGTATACATATATGATCCAATTTCAAAACATTTTGCTTGAATCACTTAAAGTTTACTAGAGACATTTATCGATGAGATGAAAGAAGAATTTTGAGCAGAAACGCTTTCATTTCTATGTATACATGAGAAACGTTAGAAAATATCCTTTTATTTTATAATTTTAGCTAATAATTTAAACACTCAATTTATTTACAACATTTTGAGTGTTTCCAAATACTTGTTTATAAATCTGAATTATATCCAATTATAGGAGTTATTTTTCATATATTTTTACTATGAAAAAAATAAAATGAAAAATAACTCCTATAATTGGAGATAATCCAGATTTGTAAACAAGTACTTGGACACACTCAAAATGTTGTAAACAAATTAGATGTCAACCAATAGATGTCTATAGTGAAATTCTAGAGATTCAAGCACAATGTTTCGAAATAGGATTGAATTTCCAAGAATTTGAATAGGGTTGTTATCAATTATGGGTAAAATTGGTTAATGGTACACGTGCGTAAAGTGATAATTTAAACCAGCCTATGACTGTCGTAAGGTCTGTAAACGCCTAGGCTTCCATATTCTTCTTCATCTTTGTTGAGATGTCAAAAAAATATATAAAAAAGTGAAATTTAAATTACAGGCTCTATTTTACTCGGTATAATTCAGATGTTTTTATCAACCTTAGAAAAAATTGGAAGTTGAGATGATCGGCGCATAATGGACCTGATTCACCGAATTTTCATCGACTACAATACCCATCACGTCAACTTATCGACATGTTTAGACACTTTAGCACTGTTAGGTTGGCATACAGTGATAAGTGGTGCCAACTGATTGATGGATCAATCGATAAAATACAATACTCTTCCTTCTTACACTTTTTCAATCTTACTGAAACTTCTTTTATTGTTGTCATGAAACGTGGCACAGCAATAATTATTTTTAATTAATGTTTTACTTAGTACATACCACTTTTTCTAAATAGTCGTATTTACTAAGTAAAACATTAATTAAAAATGGATAGATTTTACCACAAAGTGACTGCCGAATCAATTAAAGCAATAATTATATTGTAACTACTTTTTGGTGCAATGGATCTTTGTCAGACGCGAGGAATATCTAATTTAACATACTCAACCTATAAAGGATTGTATTAGACTCGTGAAGTGTTTATAACAGACGATATAATTAATATTTTCATTCATCATTTTCTTTTGGAATATTCGCCTTCGAAAAAACGTTATTTTCGTAAGTTAGCTATGAATGACGTCACAGAAACGATGGAGTTATTTTAATGTTGGTGTCATTGCTAAATTATTTGTTGATGTCTATTTTTTATACAATTTCTATACATTTGTACTTATTAAATAATAAATAATAATAAACCCTTATCCGCACCCAAATGGTGCATAGGGCACTGCGTCATATAACGCAGTGTTATCTTGATCGTTTACACATGAAGGAAAGGTGATCAGCCTTCCGCTTCAGGTACCAGTCCAGGGTAATATTGAATAAATATTACAGTGGAAAATCACTTATATTTATTAGAACCCCCCTGGGAATCGAACCCGGGACCTACAGAACGGTAGCCGAGCGTGCTGACCATTATACTACGGAGGCAGACTTAATACTTTTTTAATATGTACTTAATAAAATCTTATAATTTTAGTTGCACTGAGCTTCTCCAAAAAAGAAACTGAGCTCTTATGCTTGGAGAGGGAATTTGCCGTAGGATAAAATATTCTACTTATTACTCTGAAAAAAAAAAGATCAAGATAACACCGATAACACCGATTTCACAATCAAGATAACACCGCGTTTATATGATGCAGTGCCCTATGCACCATTGGGGTGCGGATAAGGGTTTTATTATTTTTTTATTATTATATTACTCTACCTAATAAAATTTATTTACAATTTCTGCCATATCGTAGTCATACAGGAGAAAGTGGCCAAGTGCATTTATATACAAAAACGTGATCATTGACTATTTGATATCTTACTAGCTTAATATTGCCCTGAAAAACATCCCAAAGGATTCAAAACTTGGAAGTATAATATATCGACTAGTTAAAAATTACTAACTGCATTGGTGTTTATTTTCTTGCCAAGCAAAAGTGACTTAAATGGCCCTCCTGAACATTTTACGTTTTGGTAGTTGGTCACTTTCTCCTGTACGACCACGATATATAACTGGCCTGCGTTAAGGGCTAATGATGGTTTATTGGCGACATGTCCCTTTACCCTTAGCGAGGAGCCCTTATAAGGCTCGAGGACACGAACAATGGACATTTGGTCGCAAGGCTAGCCACTTACCCACTGACCCAAACTGAGCCGCGAAGAGGACCTCGCGCCGCCCGTATAAGGAGCGGATCCAAAGAGCGGGTTCGGCAGATACCCCGCTCTTTACTAGCAGTTACGGCATTAAACAATTTGACAAAAGTGTGAATTTTTTATTTAATATAATTTAATTTTTTACACAATTTTTTACATTTTCTATACATTTCTTCTTAATAAAATCTTATAACTTTAGTTGCGCTGAGCCTCTCCAAAAAAAGAGACTGAGCTGAAAAAATGATACTTGTATACGAATCTGAATTTATTCACTTCGGAGTTATTTAATATTTTTGACATCTCAACATAGATGAAGAAGAATACGGAAGTCTGGGTATTTACAGGGCTTGCGACCTGTTTAGGCTGGTTAGGTGGTATTAGACACACAAAGTGAACGATGAATGATAAGGAGAGTGTTATATTACCATACCACAAAGTTATCAATGCTTTAATAAACAAGTAATATCTAATACCTAGCTATTTTATCTGAATTAGTGGTATAATATACACAAAATGAACGATGAATGGTAAGGAGAGTGTTATATTACAATACCACAAAGTTATCAATGCTTTAATAAACAAGTAATATCTAATACCTAGCTATTTTATTTGAATTAGTGGTATAATATACACAAAATAAACGATGAATGGTAAGGAGAGTGTTATATTACAATACCACAAAGTTATGAATGCTTTAATAAACAAGTAATATCTAATACCTAGCTATTTTATCTGAATTAGTGGTATTATATACACAAAATGAACGATGAATGGTAAGGAGAGTGTTATATTACCATACCACATAGTTATCAATGCTTTAATAAGCAAGTAATATCTAATACCAAGCTATTTTATCTATCTTACTTAGTGGTACACAAAGTGAAGTACGAATGATAAGGAGAGTGTTATATTACCATACCACATACTTAACAATGCTTTAACATACGAGTATTATATCGAGTACCTAGCTATTTTGTCTAACTTAGAGGTATTACATAAAATGAACGATGCTTGAACGATGAATGATAAAGAGAGTGTTATATTACCATACCATTTGACTAACTTTGGTTAATAATGCTTTTAATATACAAGTAATATTATATTTTGTCTGACTAAGAGTAAAACCAGTGAGATACACGACATTTCACGACATAAGTGGACCTCGGTCGTCCGAATACGGACTGAGTCATTGGACCCCAAGGTTTTCAAGGTGAAAACGAATATTTTGAGGACACTTAGCGTCACTTTGACAAATATGTACAAAAAAGACACTTTGTAAAAAAAAACATAAAAATGACATTCGCGTGTAAATACAAAATTAATTAGTTGATATTTGAATTTTAAAACAATATATTTTATAAACTTTATAAAATATATCTCCAACATTATTTTGACCACTTTTATTTTTGGTACATTTTAACGGTAACGGTAATTTTCAGTTGTGCATGTTTTCGGAATGCCCGGAAAATGTACTATATCCCAGCAAAAGAGGCATATTTTTAACTTAATATTTACCCGCTACAGGGCAGAAAGTGTTGTTTTTGCATTTTGAAGAAAAGGTATTGTTTATAATTTTTTTGAATATACTAAATATTTTTCAAATGGAGAAAAAACCTTCAGGTTTTACCTAAAAAGATCCGTTGAACAGTAAAAAGTTCAAAAAGTGGCTTGATATGAATTTTTAATACATTTTGTTTTATTTTGAAACCTTAAAAACGTTCTCCTGAAAAATCAAGTTTTTTGATTTATGACGTTCTTGAAAGGAGTGGGCGATGTGATCTTCAGGAATGGATTACTTTACTTACAACTTATAAATATTCAATGTTTTTTTGCTGATACTTTGTGGCACATTCATACAAAAAAACTAAACTTAGTTTTTTTAATATTTTATAAACTTTATAAAATAAAACTTTAAAATTGTTTTTAACTACTTTTATTGTTGCTGCTGTTTCTTGCTTTCAATGCTTTTAAGGGGATATTCGTTAACACAGAATTCATTCCAACGTGGACCACCGGAGAGGTCACATCGCTTACTCCTTTCAAGAACGTCATAAATCAAAAATTGTCAATTTTCAGTCGTGCATGTTTACAGAATGCCCATAAAATGTACTATATCCCAGCAAAAGAGGCATATTTTTAACTTAATATTTACCTGCTACAGGGCAGAAAGTGTTGTTTTTGCATTTTGAAGAAAATATATTGTTTAATAATTTTTTTAAATAAACTAAATATTTTTAAAATAGAGAAAAATCTTCAGGTTTTACTTAAAAAGATCTGTTGCACAGTTAAAAGTTCAGTAAGTGGCTTGATATTTATTTTTAATACATTGCATTATATTTTTAAACTTTAAAAACGTTCTACTGAAAAATGAAGTTTTTTGATTTATGACGTTCTTGAAAGGAGTGAGCGACATGTCTGTTTAAGCCCATTTTTTAAGGAATATACATAGGATATTTTTTGTTTGTTTTTATACAGAATTACTTTTTTTTCCTTACCTTTCAATAACTGTTTTCTTTGAAAAATAATATAATTATTTTGAAGAAAAACTTTATTTTTCGGTGTTTATAACGGTATTTTGAGAAAAAAATCAATTCCGTAAAATGTTACCTGGATATAGCGAAAATTATGTTGCGACTTAACGAATGCTGGGCCCCAACATACAAAAAATATATAAATTATAAAATGATACATGGAAAGTTCTGTGAGGGTACATTATTGTAATTTTAAAATATTAGTATGATAAAAAATAAATAATTGACTACATTCTGGAATATATAGCTGTATTTCGAAACATGTTTTTTTAAAAGATAATATAAATTAAGCATTTTTTTAAACAATAGAAAAAAACCTATTTGTTGTACAATGAAAGAATAAACAAAGACAGTCGAGTGACCTACTAAAGAGCAAGTGAATTTAACTCCAAGGATATTTATTATAGTACAGTAACAACTCGATATAACGGACAAATTGGGAGAAGGGGGTGTCCGCTAAAATCGAAAGTTCGTTATATAAAAAAAAGGTTTCATTGAACCAAAAAACTTTTCTTTTGTAAAGATGAACACTGTGTTAAGATATATCGCTCACTCCTTTCAAGAACGTCATAAATCAAAAATCGTAAATTTTTAGTTGTGCATGTTTTCGGAATGCCCAGAAAATGTACTATATCCCAGCAAAAAAAGGCATATTTTTAACTCAATATTAACCAGCTGCAGGGCAGAACATGTTGTTTTTGCATTTTGAAGAAAAGGTATTTTTTAATTTTTTTTAAATATACTTAATATTTTTTAAATGGATAAAAAATCTTCAGGTTTTACCTAAAAAGATCTGTTGCAAAGTAAAAAGTTCAAAAAGTGGCTTGATATTTATTTTTAATACATTGTGTTATATTTTTTAACTTTAAAAACGTTCTCCTGAAAAATCATGTTTTTTTATTTATGACGTTCTTGAAAGGAGTGAGCGATATAAGACAATAAATAAACAGTACGAAACACAAACAAAATTCTTTACAACATTTTGAGTATGTCCAAATACTCGTTCACTTTATCTCCAATTATATAAGTTATTATTTTTTGACATCTCATCAAAGATGAAGAAGAATAAAGTGATCACTTAAACCAGCCTATGACGGTCGTCAGCCCCATAAATGCCCAGCCCATACCATATTCTTCTTCATCTTTGATGAGATGTCAAAAAATAATATGACAAACAAAATTCTATTTATAGGCCCGAAGCCCGTTATTTAGAGGTCCGTTATATCGAGGTTTTACTGTACATGCAAAATTAGAGTGCATTGTCGAGTCGGCGAGTTAGTGATACGACCTTACAAGATATAATGCGATTATTTCAATGACGTTTTTAACTAAGATCATTAATTATACTCTTCTTCTTTCATTTAAGACATCTCAAGATAGATGAAGAAGAATATAGAATACTTTGTATATTAAAAGCATTGATAACATTATAACATAACAATAATATAACACTCTCCTTATCATTCATCGTTCACTTTGTGAAAGTGGTTTTACACAAAGTGAACGATGAATGATAAAGAGAGTGTTTTGAAGTCTTAACGAACTTAACGAAGAACGTCATAAATCAAAAACCGTCAATTTTCAGTTGTGCATGTTTTCAGAATTCCCGGAAAAAAATAAATATTAAGTTTAAAAGAAGCATATTTTAAACTTAATATTTACCCGCTACAGGGCAGAAAGCGTTGTTTTTGCCTTTTGAAGAAAAGGTTTTGTTTAATTGTTTTTTTTTTTAAATAAACTAGATATTTTTCTAATGGAGAAAATCTCTTCAGGTTTTACCAAAAAATATCTGTTGCACAGTAAAAAGTTCAATAAGTGGCTTGATATTTATTTTTAATACATTTTATTATATTTTAAAACTTTAACGACGACCTCCTGACAAATCAAGTTTCTTGAAAGGAGTGAGCGACTTGTGTGCGACCCATCATGACATGGGATCGAAATGCAGAGTGGACACCGCAGTAACAAAACGCGCGCTAAGAGTGTCAGAAATGAAGATTTTAAAGAGCATATCTGGCAAGAGTCCACGAGATAGAATAAGGAACACCAGGATAAGGGAAATATGCGAGATCGAAGATGTCGTTAGGTGGGGAAGGCAACGAAGGAGACAATGGTACGCGCATGTGAGGAGAATAGTACCATCCAGACTCCCCCATACACTGCACGGCCAACCCCAAGATAGATTGTTGGGTAATAAATATATCCAAAATTAAACACGGTTTAATTGGTTGAATTCTACATTTATTTACGTATATTTTAATACGTGACGCGTTTCGTTTTCTAAGGACATTATCAAACACTTTGTGTTTTTGATAATGATCTTAGGACATTATTTTATTTTATTTAATTTATTCGGGAATTGTACAGCTTATATATAAAAAAATTATATAAAACAATAGTTACATTAACAATAATAAACATTACATTACATTAACAAAAAATAGTTACGTTAAAAAAAAAGTCAATTAAACAATTCCACATTTATGTTATAAAACTATGAAAAAACATTCAGAGATTAAACAAAAAAAGAGTATTATACAAAATAATAGATTTAGCAGGAAGGAGAAGAAAAGGAGAGGAATTAATAAGGGTGGTTAAAGGATTTTTTTTTAGGTAAAAAGTTTAAAAATATATTTATAAATATACATATACATCATACGCATACATACACACATATATATATATACATACATATATGTACATATACATTATATATACAGAAAAAAAATTGTCATGCACCGTTCACCCCCCACCCATAACTTAACTAGGTTATTGGTAGAGAGTAAACAGAGTATGACCACTTTCTACTAACGTCTTTTTTATTATAGCTACACTTTTCCCGTGTGTTTGATAATGTCCACACACTGTGTGTTTGATAATGTCCTAAGAAGACGAAACGCGTCATGTGTTAAAATATACTTAAATAAATGTAGAATTCAACCAAATAAACCGTGTTCAATTTTGGATATATTACCCAACAATTCAATATGGAATTCTACCAACTGTCTGCAGTTACAATAAATACCCAAGATGATCACCAAAGAGATGGATTGACAGCTGGGAATCGATATCACAGGAAACTAATCCCTCTTAAAAACAGGCCACAAGGCCTGAAGACTAAGAATACCGAGAAGACTAAGAAGAATATTTTAATTGCAGCTGCCAGTAGTTTATATAATGATGCTGAACTATCTTTTAAGTCGAGATCCGACCGGGGCCCGATGATCACGAGGCCAAGGTTTGGATGGAGGCCGACTCGCTCGTGTCTGCGGCCAAATCGGGTGCATTTCCTGACTGGGCAACCGAACATATTACAATTATCCCCCAAGGCCAATAGGTATCTGCAAAACATATGGCAAAATGATATTTAACCCTTTGGTCACCAAAATGTATCGGCAATCGGTAGTCTAGCGAGAAATACCGGATCCGTCGGATGTGACGTCACGATTATTTATTTTAAGTATCAATTACATTTTCTGACTTTATGTTAGGTATTTTTTCACTACACATTTTAAATTCTGATATTTATTTCATATTACCCTGGACTGGTCCCTGGAGAGCAGGAGTAATCATGTTATCTTCGTGTAAGTAAGGATCAAGATAACACTGCGTCAATACCATGCAGTGCCCTATGCATCATTGGGTGCGGATAAGGGTTAGAATATGTTAGAGATTCCTTCAGGGTTTCATTAATTTTTTATTACTTCAATAAGTTATAGGTGCATCAATATTTAGAATTAAATGATACAATATTTACCCGCTACAGGCAGAAAGTGTTGTTTTGCATTTTTAAGAAAAAGTATTGTTTATTTTTTCTAAATACACAAAATATTTTTAAATGGAGAAAAAACATTCAGGTTTTGCCTAAAAAGATCTGTTGCACAGTAAAAAGTTCAATAAGTGGCTTGATATTTATTTTCAATACATTTCAGTATATTCTTAAACTTTAAAAACGATCTCCTGAAAAATCAAATTTTTTGGTTTATGACGTTGTTGAAAGGAGCGAGCGATATGTAAAATACTTGAATTTTGTCAAGTCGGGAGTCGGAATAATCGCCGGGTATGTATAAGGTTCCATATGCTCCACCTAGGGAGCGGATATGGTTTAATAATATGTACGAGGAGATGCATGAATGTTGGGGCGAAGAATGTTTACAAATACAGTCGCGTGGCGTTCTATTTTCTCTGCCCGCCCCTGCGGGGAGCAGTGTGATGATTAGTCAAGTTTTCAAGTTATACTATGGTTTATGTAACACGTTCTGCATGTACGGACACAGATATAGGTACGAGGTCGATTTTAGCGAATTGGGAATATAGCGAGATTTGTGTTTTTCAAACTGTGGCCAAGTTGCCTTGAGGAATTATTAGTCACACGTTCATGTTGTGAGGTATGTGTCAACACGTATTGTAGAGTCGAGGACACATCAGGAAGACGTGACACACGCTAATCTGGTAGTACTATGAATTTGGTTAATTCATTATTAAACTCACAAATGGTCAAAATTTAATTTGCATTTAGGACCAAAAAAAAAAACTAACTAACTAACCATCACGCTAGGCAGAGAGAATAGAGCTACACACCACTCTGTCCTTGCAAACATTCTTCGCCTCTTCCACGTTCATGCATCTCCTCATACATACCCGCCGATTGTTACGACTCCTAACCTAACCACTTTCAAGTATTTGGCATACCTGATCGTGCCATGTTTTTCTCGGTCTTCCTCTGCTTTTTTTCCCGCTAACATTCGCCTCATAAATTTATTTATTGATGAATGTTAGCATTTAGGACCAGTATTCGATAATTTGCAACTTAATTTTCTTTAACTTATGTGCAAAGGCAAATAGCCGCAAGTTAAAAACAGTAGTTTTGAGATAATGCTTTTTGCCAACACATGTCGCTCACTCCTTTCAAGAACGTCATAAATCAAAAATCGCCAATTTTCAGTTGTGCATGTTTTCAGAATGCCCAGAAAATGTCATATATCCCAGCAAAAGAGGCATATTTTTAACTTAATATTTACGCGCTAGAGGACAGAAAATGTTGTTTTTGAATTTTGAAGAAAGGGCATTGTTTAGTTATTTTTTTAAATATCCTAAATATTTTTCAATTGGAGAAAAAACATTCAGGTTTTACCTAAAAAGACCTGTTGCACAGTAAAAAGTTCAATAAGTGACTTGATATTTATTTTTAATATATTGTGTTATATTTTTAAACTTTAAAAACGTTCTCCTGAAAAATCAAGTTTTTGATTTATGACGTTCTTGAAAGGAGTGAGCGATATATCAAATTAATAAAATTTTGCGGCATTTTGGATAATGAATATCTCGGTAAAGGAGAGAGATAGAGCAAAATCTGTCATTGTATATGATAGAGGCCAGTTATAAGAATTCTTCGAGCCGTGTTACGCCAAACAGCCGCAACTTGAGTTACGGCTAGTTGCCTTTATGCATTAGTTAAGACATCTCTCGATAACTCAAAATCAAAAATAGATACTTATATTACAAAAAAGTGGTATTTGTGAAATTTCTTGTGGGGATTGCGATAGAAAATATATAGGTCAAACCGCGAGAATTTTAAAGATTAGAATTAAAAAACTTCGTAGCGGTCTTGTTAGTAATTATTTTTGGAATTTGCAAATCACATAATAGATACAAATCACTCATTCTACTCTCATAAATTAAAATTATTACACCTTGTTCCATATAAAGGCCAAATTATGAATGATTTAGAAAATTTAGAAATCCAAAAAAACTTAAATTCTAATAATAATTTAATAAATAATATATTTTTTCAAAATTCTCCATCTTTGCTTTTTATTTTTACCTTATTTTCAAACTACACCCCCTTGACTAACCCCCCTCCTCCTAACTTACCTCTCTCCTTATTTATAGAACAGATAATTATTTATTTTGTTTTAGTTTATATTTAGACCTGAAGATGGAAGCATTACTTCCGAAACTAGTCGTCATAATAAAATAAACTCAAGTGGTAAAAAAATATTAGATTAGATCTTAGATTTAAGTTTTGTCCTGACATTTCATGGTGGAACTGCATTTTATATAATAAAATAAGACTACTTATGTAATTTTTTCCACATGAATTTTATTTGACCAGCAACCGGGTTTCATCGTAACCGACATCATCAGACTTTTACAATTTTATTATATTATGTATATATATAATAATAATAATAAAACCCTTATCCGCACCCCAATGGTGCATAGGGCACTGCTTCATATGAACACAGTGTTATCTTGATCGTTTACACATGAAGGAAAGGTGATCAGCCGCTCCGCTTCAGGTACCAGTCCAGGGTGATATTGAATAAATATTATGGTGAAAATATCACTTATATTTATTTGATTTTTTGTAAATATATAAATGTAAATATATATATATATATATATATATATATATATATATATATATATATATATATATATATATATATATATATATATATATATATATATATATATATATATATATATATATATATATATATATATATATATATATATATATATATATATATATATATATATATATATATATATATTTATATATATATATATATATATATATATATATATATATATATATATATATATATATATATATATATATATATATATATATATATATATATATATATATATATATATATATATATATATATATATATATACATATATATATATATATATGTGTAAAGAATTAAATTGCAATAAATGACCTTTCTCGGATTTGAATATTTATTTCTTATAGCATGCATAGCACCCACAAACTTGAAGTGATTTCCATTTACGGCTAGTCTACCATATTAGGCGTTATAAGGTCTTGTTAAAAAAATGGCTATCGGTGACCCACATATTGAATTACAGCCAATTTAGTATTTCAAAGGTCACCAAAAATTATACCATTCTTGTACAATATGATTAACATAAACTTTAAAAAAAAATATATTATAGTCCATTATTAAAATATAAAGACATCGTATCGCCATCTCTAAGCTAGACAACATCTGGAATGACTGGGGTGAGAGTAACAACACCAAGATGAAGCTTGTCAGGAGTCCCCATGCGTTTATTTGATTTATTTATTAGAAAACAAACAGAATATTTAACAAGTAATAATAAATAATAAAACCCAATGGTGCATAGGGCACTGCGTCATATAAACGCAGTGTTAACTTGATCGTTTACACATGAAGGAAAGGTGATCAGCCCTCTTCTTCAGGTACCAGTCCAGGGTAATATTGAATAAATATGACAGTGAAAAAATCACTTATATTTATTTTACCCCCCTTGGGAATCGAACCCGGGACCTCCAGAACGGTAGCCGAGGGTGCTGACCATTACACTACGAAAGCGGACAAAAATAACATAAAAAATTAAATTTAAAAAAAATAACATTCCAGTTACATTTTTTCACTTGAGTAATATAATATATATATATATATATATATATATATATATATATATATATATATATATATATATATATATATATATATATATATATATATATATATATATATATATATATATATATATATATATATATATATATATATATATATATATATATATATATATATATATATATATATATATATATATATATATATATATATATATATATATATATATATATATATATATATATATATATATATATATATATATATATATATATATATATATATATATATATATATATATATATATATATATATATATATATATATATATATATATATATATATATATATATATATATATATATATATATAAATATATATACATATATACATATATATATATATATACATATATATATATATATATATATATATATATATATATATATATATATATATATATATATATATATATATATATATATATATATATATATACGTATTAGATTGCATACCTCTAGCAACAAGCTTCCTCGAATATGCAAAATCTTGTTTAACGGTGACAAGCCGGTCGAGAACACAGCCTCCATATATGTAGGTGCCTTATTTAATAGAGATTGCGTAACCAAGTTTAAACGTTAGAAATTTGTGTATATCAGCATTGAAATGACTCGGTTGATATTCATCTTAGCGTCACAGCATGACACATCTGATCGATCTGTATCATTATGGAAGGATAAACAATAATCTAATAGCGATTACGTTTAGAAACGATGAGAAAAAATCGATAATCCCCCGCTATCTTATACTTGCCTGTTCAATTAATACGTAGACTGACGTCATAGAACAAAATATAATTTATTAACAACATTCTGAGTGTGTCCAAATACTTGTTCACAAAATCTGGATTATCTCCAATTACAGGAATAACTCCTGTAATTAGAGATAATCCAGATTTTGTTAACAAGTGTTTGAACACACTCAAATCATTGTAAATAAATTATCTGGTTAAATTATAAGCATAAATAATAAAAAATGAAAATGGTATTTTCTAGCGTTATCATGTGTGTGATTATAATCCAGGATTCGGACCTCACATACTAATATAAGAGTTTCTGCTTGATAAAATGCTTCTTTATATCTCACCAATAGATGTCCTATGTGAAGTTCTAGTGATTCAAGAACAAGGTTTCTAAATTGGTTCATATATATATATAGAACTTCCAAGAATTTGAGTAGTGTGGTTGTTAATAATGGCTAGAATTGGTGAATGTTACACGTGTGTAAAGTGATCACTTAAACCAGCCTATGACGGTCGTCAGCCCCGTAAGTGCCCAGACTTCCATATTTTTCTTCATCTTTGATGAGATGTCAAAAAATAATACGAAAAATAACTCCTGTAATTGGAGATAATCCAGATTTGTGAACAAGTATTTCCCCTTCCATCCCCTTCTCAACCTTTTATTCATCTTTTACCACGTTCTCAGGTGGGGCCATCTCTCCATCGCTTTCCTAGCATCATCTGACACGAGTTGTATGAAATTTCGCATGATTGAATTGTGTTGGCACACCGTTATGTCCGCGTCGGCGTGTTCTGTGCTCCGCTATCACCAACTCCGGGAAATGCCTACAACAAGCGCCTTCGGCCGTCCGTGAATATATTAACGTATCGATTCGGGAAATCTCAGCCCGACACGTGCAAAATACGAGAGCAGACCGCCGCACGAGACTTTCCCACGAGTGTCGAGATTTGAGCTGTATTGAATCTGTAATACGTACAGGTCACCCCGACTTGCGAATACGACTGCTTTAGACTCAGTTGAATTAATAGAGATGTCAAAAAAAATACGAGATACACTTAGTATCTATCGTTTTTATACGAAAGAAGATGGAAGTCTAAGGGTCATCCCAGGGCTTTTTTTTGTTGTGAGGTCAAGGGATCTTGCATCCCTTATGTCACTGCGACCATATTAGGTCTATTATGACCTCCCTCTGTATCACAGCTCACTCTCAACACCTACAGGAGTCATGTAACTCATGACCTGTCTTGGTGGTAGGAGCTTTACCTTCTCGTAGTCCAGTAGAGGTCCTCCAAGGATGTGACTTCGTTTGCGAGCGAGTGCCTCACAATTATAGAGAATGTGGATTGGTGTTTCGTTATCCTTCATACAAAATTTGCATCCCAAATAGAACAATAGAAAATATACACTTACAGAAAATAATAAAAGGATAATGATCACAAATTTAACCACAATAACGCAGATGTTTTGTTGTATGGGTGTGAAACCTGGACCATCCAAAAGTACGAAAAAGACCGGCTTGAAGCATTTGAGATGTGGGTTTGGAGGAAGATGACCAAAACATCATGGGTCGTAAGGAAGTCCAACGAAAAGGTGTTGCAGGACGTAAAAGAAAGAAGAGAGCTTATAAATCATATTTTGAAGAGGAAGGCCAAGCTAATAGGGCACTCAATTAGACATAGCACCTTTCTTAGCAACATCTTCGAAGGAAGAATCTTGGGAAAACGAACAAGAGGCCGCCCCAGAACTTCATACTTCCAGGATTTGAAGCGGCTCATGGACGTCTCCTCCTATTCGCAGCTCAAGAGGATGGCGACTGACAGAGACAAGTGGCTGACACAACAAGGCGCTGCCTTTAGAAGATGATGATGAACGCAGATGTCCTACAAATAATTAATTCGAAAAGTGATAATCCGCAACATTTTGAAACAATAGAAATACAAAAAAATATAAATAATAATAAACCCATGATTAACAATATGACAATGACTAAAGCCTCCCCCCTATTGTCTATGTTCCCACTAATAAGGAATAAAAAATTATAATCAAATAAGTAAATAAAAATAAGAAATAGCCCCTACTGTCTTCAACCGTCAACGTCCCAAGGACCCAACTCTAAAATTTAGAATTACCTTCGACATACGGTGTTTGAAAATGATGCGGAATGCATCGAAACACGTGTCACGGTAGATTTTAAGAAATAGTGGTATTTACTAAGTAAAAATTTTAATTAAAAATGGATAGGTACAATAAATGAACAAATGTTCCATAAAAATATTTATTTTTTAACATCTCATCAAAGATAAAGAAGAATATGGAAGTCAAGGCATTTATGGGGCTGAAGACCGTCACAGGCTGGTTTAAGTGATCACTTTACAGACGTGTAACATTCACCAATTCTAGCCATTATTGACAACCATACTACTCAAATTCTTGGAAGTTCTATATATATATATGAACCAATTTAGAAACCTTGTTCTTGAATCACTAGAACTTCACTAGATACATCTATTGGTGAGATGTAAAGAAGCTTTTTATCAAGCAGAAACTCTTATATTAGTATGTGAGGTCCGAATCCTGGATTATAATCACACACATGAGAAACGCCAGAAAATACCATTTTCATTTTTATTATTTAAGCTTATAATTTGACCGGTAAATGCCCATATTCTTCTTCATCTTTGGTGAGATGTAAAAAATAATATGAAAATAACTCCTGTAATTGGAGATAATCCAGATTTTGTGAACAAGTATTTGGACACAATCAAAATGTTGTAAATAAAAATCTTTAATAGGATTTTTATGGAGTGTGTTGAAGTTTTTGGTGAAATTATTTTAATGTTTTTGATTTAAAATAAACCCTGATGATGAAAATGTATTGTCGAAAGCGGTAGGCTAAATTGAATTAATAAAAAGGGGTGAAAACAAAGTTAATTAATTTTATAAAGATACTATAAAATATGCCACAAAGTATCTGCGAAAAACATTCAAGAAATGTTTTAACATATCCAACTTCCTATTCTTACTATCCTACCTGCAGAAAAGCCTTAGAAAATAGAGAATATGCGGGCCATTCCTTGAAAAAATACTTAGACAACAATTACACCTTCTAAAAAAATATTCACGTTCGCCAATATACGTATAAAAATAGTAAAAGGTATATTGGTTTAAGGTTTTTTTAGATACATTATGTAGCTTAATAAAAGCAAGTAAGCTGTAGAGAATTTGGGGCAAGTTGCTTTCACTTGTGGCTATAAAAAAAACAATATGAGATAATACAACACTAAGCGGTTATGTCATAGCGACACATCTGTACAATACAACATGTAACTATCCGGTGGAACAAGTACAGTAATACCTCGATATAACGGACTGCTTAGGGGGAGGGGGAGTCCGTTAAAGCCGAAAGGCCGATGTATAAAAATAGTTGTTTTTTCTCCTTTATTAACGGCCCTA
This sequence comes from Brachycentrus maculatus, assembly GCF_059751285.1. Classification (NCBI taxonomy): domain Eukaryota; kingdom Metazoa; phylum Arthropoda; class Insecta; order Trichoptera; family Brachycentridae; genus Brachycentrus; species Brachycentrus maculatus. The sequence goes on from NW_028281146.1 coordinate 335,557, forward strand.
GACAATTTGTGCATAAACAACATTTTGAGTGTGTCCAAATACTTTTGGATTATCTCCAATTATAGGAGTTATTTCATGTTATTTTTTGACATCTCAGCGTAGATGAAGAAGAATGTGGAAGTCAGGGCATTTACGGGGCTTACGACTGCCATAGGCTGGTTGAAGTGATTACTTTACACGCGTGTAACATTCACCAATTCTACTCGTGATTGACAACCACACTACTCAAACTCTTGAAATTTTATTTTATATGATCCAATTTCAAAACATTGCAAAAGAATCACTAGAATTTTCACAAGAGACATCTATTACACGTGTGTAAAGTGGTCTCTTAAACCAGCCTATGACGGAGCCTCGGAAACGCCTAGATTTTCATATTCTTCTTCATCTATGTTGAGATGTCAAAAATAACATGTTGTATACTTAATGATAAAATAATGTTTTCTCCTTTGAAGATTTTTTTTATTGGTTCGAAAAGTACTGGTAAAAACAAGGATGAACATATATAACAAGGAATTATGCATTAGCCTGATATATTGTAATTATTATCGCTTTATAATTAGGAAGTGACATATTCCAGATAACGATATGGTCCGCGAAATCATTGCCGAGGTTTTGCATTCGGTGTATAGGAGTATTGAATCCAGACACTGTCCGGCTGTTATTACAATCAAATATATATATGACGGTTTTTCGTGTTTCTGGTTGGGGCGTAAATTTTATCATTTGCAATAACAAGGGAAAGTCTAATACTTATATTATTTTTAATTTTATATATTGTTTGAAATAAATATAAATAGCTCTCCTTTTGAAAATATGAACACTGTATTTAGATATAAATAAACAATACAGACCACAAACAAAATTCTACTTATTGTCTTGGGATACTCGTCGTGAAGTGACGTTGCTGTTTGATATCGACGGGCTTGCTTTCGGTAATCCTGCTTAGGAAAAGAAATCAAGTTTTATTCGCTCTTTTGAAGTTATCTGTTTTTCATTATTATTTTTATAGTCAACTCTCTCTTAAATTGCAAAAAATATTTATAAAGTAGTTGAATTTCGTTATCTGACGAACGGTCAATAAATGTTATTAGATCGTCGAGATGTGATCTTACCACTGATAACTTTTTTGGCAGTGTTGTTGTTGCTCCGACTAGGTGCAGTCTACGAACAGGACGGCATTATGTCTCAAATTCTAGTACTAGACGTATGACGTGATTTTCATGGCCACTTAAAATTGTTTACATGCGGCAGCACTTGAATTTAAGCATGTATAATATTAACAGGACGTTTTTAATTTTTTTAGACTTGACTGGATTTTTTTTGCATGATATACGAAGTCTGTTGAATAGAGGTCCGTTATATCAAGGTTTTGCTATATACATAACGTGTGTATTATGCTTTTACAATGGACCACTGCTATACGATCTCAATACAATATCAAGGCATCCTAGAGAGGTTTACATAAAGGCAAACGGTACAGAAAATATGGAGTTCCACAAGGAAGACTTCTCGGCCTAATCTTCTTCGTGGATTAATCGATTATGTTTTAAATGGAAAATGAAGTTTAATGAGGGTTATCTTGTAACGTTTGATGATCACTATCCACTTCAGTGCTCTAAGCACCGTTGTATACTAAAATGGGTCGAAATAATAGAAAAATAATTGAAGACATTGATTGATTGAGAAGATTCAACAATGATGAAAAAACTATTGAGATGGAAATATGGAAATCTGGGTATTTACCAGGCTTCCGCACTAACATCAAATAAGGAAAGAGTGCAAGGTTGATATAACCGTCATCGATAAATTTGAGAAATGTGTTTTGAGATGGTTTGGGCATGTGAAAAAAATAATTAGGGGAGGAACAGCAAAGCAAATTTATGAGGCGAATGTAGTTGCCAATAGAAGCAGAGGGAGACCGAGAAAAACCAGCCCAGCACTGCAATCCAACAACTTAGGTATCTTTAACTTTATTGGTAAGGTATAAAAATGTAATTTCTTACTCTATAATTAGAGAGGTCGTCCTAAAGTCATCTCTGGCACAATCCAAATCTGTTTTGTCCTTATCTGAAATAAAGAGAAAATGTTTATTAATAATGTAGATAAATAAAATCTCTTCCTTTTCACACCTCCAGCTGCACCTAATGGTGTATAAGGCACTGAATAATAATGACATCTTACATACATATACATAATGTAGAAAGGATCAAAAGAGAAAGTAGGTACACACAATTTATACAAAGTCGTTTCTTTGTACGGTAATTAAGGAACGTTTTTACAAAATAAAAGATTTTTAATGAAAAAAAGTAGTTGATCATATTTACAATGTTGTTATTTATTCAAAATATTATTAAAATCCTTTTTTTAATTATCTTTAAATGCTATATTTCTATCCTTCAAATTGTTCTGACAGCCATTCATAAAATAATAAACCATTTTATTTTAATCTTTATTTCCACGTGTTTTTTTTTTTATATAATAAAACTCGTTTTGACCGTACGCCATTTAACTTTTCGGCATATAATAATTCTTTATTGAAGAATAATTCATTATTATTTAGTATATATTACTCAAAATAGTAATTTTCCCTAAACGCAATGTCCTGTTAATGTCAGGTTGCCGCCAGAGGTCGAATTTCGTTCCTTTTTCGAACCCCGCCGCCCAATCACCGCCAGCCTTCGACCATAGATAAAAACATGGCCGCCACGTCATAAAGTTGGGAGTCGTTCTAATATTGGCGGCGCTCGTCGGCTGCGAGTTTGACAGTTGTAATGGCTGTTATTAGCATATTCAATTCGCTTCAGAACCAAATTACGGGAATCTCACAAACGGTCGGATCGACTGAGATGTTTATTTATATTTACGTAGGATTTTATTGCGACGTATTAGAAAAAAACAACCGGTAAATAAATCACCGATTATTGCGTTTATTTGCATAAACAAACGGGAAGAACCCATGGTTTAATCAGAAAAAAACTAGTTGTTTTAAAATATTAATGCCTTTATACGTAAAAACATACATACATATATATATATATATATATATATATATATATATATATATATATATATATATATATATATATATATATATATATATATATATATATATATATATATATATATATATATATATATATATATATATATATATATATATATATATATATATATATATATATATATATATATATATATATATATATGTATATATATATATATATATACATACCAATTTATAAATTGAAATAATTTCTGAATGCATACAGCGCAATTTTTTTATGTAATAAGTATGTTATATTACAAAATATATTATATTCTATTTATATTTCATTTTATCAAATTAAAATAATATGTCCTCACTGAGTTTTCTCGTGGCGCATTTTACACTATTTATCTAGCAAATTATTTTTTTGTTATTCGTCCATCACGGGTCACGCAATCATGGATAACGTGGCCAAATAACACGATCAATTACGCATTCCTCCACCTGCATTATTCATTTTATAACGGCTCTTATTTAACTTATTTTATCTCGAAATACTCTGTGTTCTTCGGATTAAACGTGGCATATATGACGATCTACATATGTTTTTGTTTTATGTACAAAGATTTGGAAATGTTCAAAACATTTTAAAAGCTAGTTTTAACCAAATTTGGGTGTATAACTTTAACAAATATACACATTTAAAAAATAAAAACAATGATTTGAAATGGCGCTACGTGAAATTCATGTAAATTTGACGTAAAATTGAAGTTTCAAGATTACGTGCTTGATTCAATAGACTTTTATTGTGACCAGATGTTCGCATTTATCTCGTGGGTCGCGGGTGACCTTTCCTAAGCTGTCGCGTTACCTTGGATATCCTTGTGTTAGCAGGTAAATAAAATAAAACATTTGTACTTCATTCGTCTAAACCAGGCCTGGTCAACCCAAATTACACCCGGGCCACATCGATGACCTTAAATTTTCCCAAGGGCCGCATACAGACATTAGAAAAAATAGTCAAATTGTTTTAAAACAACGAATTTCATATTTAAAGTGATTGTAAGTCCAAATTATAAATAATTTGAGTGCAAATGTAATCAGAAAGTACAATCAGGGTAATTATGAAAAAAAACATTACTACGACCAGATGTGAGAAGAAAACACACATTGAACAAACAAAAAATGTATTTGTATAGTAATAAACATTAAGATAATTTTTAACAATCAAAATTATTAATTATGAAACATAAATCAAACAATAAGTATTCACAATTTTATTTTAAAATTAAAATGTAACTTTGTTTTAAAATCACTTTCAATATTTTATTAAAACTTAATTATAATGTCTACCGGTTTCGAAGCTTACCGCTGCTATATCAAGACTGATCAATATTTTAGAATTGATCAGTCTTGATAAAGAAGCGGTTAGCTTCGAAACCGGTAGACATTATAATTAAGTTATAATTGAATATTTATAGTGATTTTGAAACAAAGTTAGTGCTTCAAACATGAATAGTAATTTTATTTGAAATAAAACCAATTTATCAATGGCCACTCAGTGCGAGATTTGAGTATCTTTTTGCTTACTTAATTTTGTTGAATCTATTTCAAAAGTTGCACAACTTAACTGGTTTTCGAGATTTTTCGAGATTACATTAAATTGGCGATGCCAAAGACCGTGCGAACGAATATTATTTACTGTTTTTATAACAACATGCATGACTTTGGTCATAGATAATACTTGAGCGTATAAATTTTGTTGATATATCAAACCGTGTATCACAAATATACATCACAAGTTGAAAAATATATTCCTCATATAATACATGACCGCGGGCCGTGGGTTGGCCACCCCTGGTTTAAACATACATATTCATAAACCTCGACTGCCTAATTTGATAGAGGAAGAAAATATTCAACAGAATTTACAAAATTTGATCATTTTAATTTGAACTTTTCAACGTGGCTACCTACGTCCTTCGTGATAAGAATTTGATAGGCGTGAAATTTCCCTATCGGGTCCACGGCAATTACTCTTCAATGATAGGCAGGAAACATTTAAAACATATTTTTCTACCATAAACGCCTTAGTAACAAAATATGAATTACACTAGATTAATATTTTAAAAAGACCATATTTTAAGTACATAAAGCTACTTTATGAGACCTATTTCCAAGAAAAGTTGACGCTTTTTTTTTGTTATGACTTTTTATTCGAAAAAATTACGTTTTTTGTTTGAGAAAAGGTGAATTGTTCATAAATAATGTCAAATGCAAGGTAACTTAACAAAGAAGGGTTTTCATACAACCATTCTAAGTAGGTACTTAGTTTAAAAAAAAAACGCCTAATAATTATTATCTTAGAAGATACTACGTTTAAAAAATGTAAAAATACATGAAAAAAATGAAGGTAGCCTTGAATAAAATCTCATAAACGTAGTAGGTACTATGTATATATTAAAAACATATTATTTTAATATATTTAGTATACTTAAGCATTGTTAACTTTGTGGTATGGTAATATAACACTCTCCTTATCATTCATCGTTCACTTTGTGTAAAACCTTTTAAAAACTCTACTTTACGACTACCGGTTTTGGAAAAAAACATTCGATTTTAAGGTCACAGTAATCAATTTACACTTGACGTAAAGAAAATTGACACATTTAAGAAAAAAATGGCAAAAAGGTACTAGACCAAAAAAAATAAGGAAATTGTGCCATAAAAAAATATTTATTTTATTTTATTTATTTATTTATTTATTTTCATAATACATAGATACATTCAATATACATATTCATTTCATATACACATTTATTATACGTATTACGGCTCTTTAGGCATGGCCTGTGTTGAGCCGAATACTAACATGGTAATACAAAGTTTATAAGTATATATTTTTTTAAAATTTTTAATATCCATATATTTTTTTTAATGATTAGATTATAAACATAACATACAGGAGATACAAAAATAATTTATGTTTTAAAGTTTTTCAGTGTGATAATTACACCTGGACTTTAATTAATTCACTTTCCACCTTGTCCCTTCCAATGTTAAGTAACCATCGACGGACACTGTTCTTAAAGACCTGATCACTATATACTCGATCAGTTTCACCAGTTTATGAAAGAACGTTTCTCCGCCTTTTTTATATGGTTAATTGAAAAATATAATAATGTAGTTGGATTTCAATCTAAAGATGACGTGAAACTGAAGAAAATTGACACATTTAAGAAAAAAATTGGCAAGAAGGCGAAAACCAAAAAAAAAAGGAAATTGTGACCTAAATAAACATACTTGATCAATTTCACCAAATCCAGTATTAGAGAACGTTTCTCCGCTTTTTTCTATGGTTAATTGAAAAATGGTTGGATTTAATCTCCCCTAAGTTGGTGTGGTCTAGTTTCTAGACAACTCGAGGAGTAGAGATCGGCCAGTGAGTCATATTAAGTACTTGATTGCTGTATTGTATTGCTGTATACATTACACTGCCCATCCACCGCAGGTGGGATCAGGTTATAGCCAACTAGTCACCCGCCACCCGTCAACTGATCACCTTACAAGGAAACTGCTGTGCGCAACAATGGGAGAGTTGGACTAGACATCGTCAAATATTTATAACATCGCGAATTTACAAAAAGAAAGGAGACCGAGAAAAACTTGGCTTGATCAAGTAAGTCAAATACTCGAAAGTGGTCAGGTCAGGAGTCGGAATAAATAATAGGCCGGTATGTATGAGGCAGTGGCGTGCCTAGGGTTTACCAGTAAGGCAAGGCCATTATTTTTCACATTCGTGAATACATGATGTACCTATAATTTCTTCATGTCATATCATTCCCAGTATAGTTAGCACCCAGAAAGTATTATAAATATAAACAATGTATTGTAATCATTGTAAAAATATGCATACATGTAACTTTTGTAAGGTATAGCCATCACCTTTAAACAAAGAAAATGTTCACTATCATAAAATATCTTCCTCAGATATCAACCATTACCAATAAGTACCATCACCATATAATGGCATGCATAGTGTTTAATAATCATATAAGCGCACGATAATTTAAAAACAGTCACAAATTAATTATGTATTTTTAATCATTTGGTCTAGATTTAGTCATTTTTATTTGGAGTTTTTAGGCAGGCCGGGCTTTTGGGCTTCTAGGGAAGTACCGCCACTGGTATGAGGTGTCTGCCTCCGTGGTGTAATAGTTAGTGTGTAATAGTTAGTAGTTAGCTAATGCGACGGAGGTCCCGGGTTTGATTTCCAGGGGAGAGATCAAAATAAATGCTAGTGATTTACACTCTTATAATGTTTATTTAATATTACCCTGGACCTTAAGAGCTGGACTCATCACCTTCCTTCATGTATTAACGATCAAGATGACACAGCGTTTATATGATGCAGTGCCCTATGCACCATTGGGTGCAGATAAGGGTTTGAAAGAGCAGAAGAACGCTTGATTAAATTTGTCAAATATGTACTTGAAAGCGATCAGGTTAGAGTCGGAATAATTGGCAAGTAAGTATAAGGAGATGAATAAACATGATGAGATGAATGCAGTTGGAAAGTAGAGCAGAAGAAGACCGAGAAAAACTTGGCACAATCAAGTATGTTAAATACTGGAAAGTGGTCAAGTCAGGAGTCGTAATAATCTGCGGGTATATATGAGTACAATACGAGTATTTCTAGGAGTACCGAAAAGTTGAGTAGTGTGGTTGTCAATCATGGGTAGAATTGGTGAATGTTGCACGTGTGTAAAGTGATCACTCAACAAGCCTATGATAGGTCATAAGCCCTGTAAATATAAAAATGTGACAGTATGCATGAAAAACCAAGACTTTTATATTCTTCTCCATCTATGTTGCGACATCAAAAATGTAATAATTATTCCTAAGCGGATAAACCCAGATTTTACAATCTAACACACCTTGGATACACCCAAAAATGGCGCGAATAGGTTAATTTAGTCCAGTTTTCTTTTCGCCTTCAGTTCGAGTCTGCTTTTATCAACCTGTATCAGCAAATGTATCTCGACATGTTCGTTTTCCATAAAGTTATGGTCATTTCTCTTGCTGAAGACTTGGTGCCATATCGGTATGGTAGCATAGCCATCCCACCGTAGTCCGAGAGATGGAAAAGTGGAAAATATGCGTTTCATTAAGATAGAAACATGGAAAGTGTATCTAGAACCTGTTCGAAGATAAAAAGACTGGAATAAGAGACACTCGGTCAAACTTGTTGGTCGTTTATATCCATAATGGGATCACAAAGGTTTTTCTTTTATCAACAAATCAAGCAGTGAAATACAATACAAGACTGAACGATATTGTTATTTATTCTACCGTATTTGACAAAGTTTCATCAAGTTTTCTGTATGTAAATTATGTTTTCTCTAAATAAATATTATGAAATTGCTGTAATGTAATTAAAAATGATAAATGTACTTAAAAATCTCCTTGCTTTTTGCAGAAATACGGTACGTTGTCTTTCACCATCGTGTAAATTTATTTTTTCCAGTTAAAAATTCTACCATTGTTTTCTCCTCTCTCCCGTTGATCTGACATGTTTTCCTGTTAAAACACGTCTAAAATAAATAAAAAATACATTTATGTAACTATAAAAGAAACGATTTAAATGAAAAAAATAGTTTATTTCCATATGCTTACACTTCAAGGAGCGATTTTTTAAATTTACGCTTAAAGGAAATTTCTAAATTTCAAAGAAAAACCAAAACTTCTTAGTACACTAGGAACATCTGTAGTTTAGATAGACACTGAGCCTGGAATAGCTCGGAGCTGGATGCTTGCAATTAAGTGGTAAGGGCAGAGGAAGCGATAAGGAGGATTTGTCATAAATTTTATGACAACGCGCCCGCTGGAAGGTCAATAAAATCTGATTGTGCAAGTCCGCGAATTTCCAACATTGAAAAAGGATCTAAAAAATAACCTAATAAAACACTAAACCTCAATAAAGCATTATTCCTCGGGTCGATTCGTCCAAGCCTAAAAAGGGCAAAAAACAATGAATGCGCAGGATTGCCGTATCAAATCGAATGTTTAAAAAAGCCAGAACACAATACCGTGGCTTTTTGTGCGTTTTATTTCATCCACGGAGTTGGGAAATATGTTTTAGAGACAGAAGTCAATGCTTCTATGACCTTCGTTGTCCTGGAACCTCCTTTGGGTCTCTTTTGGGTATTGTCCAAGAGGTCACTGTACCTTTAAAACATGCTAATTAAATTCTGTCTCAAGACGTTGTTCGCATTCAAATACCTCCTGATGTTGTGAATATATCGATTACGTAGGCATGTGGCTCTATAGCGTTTTTTTTTATCACTTAACCCTATCAGTCTTTTTACTGATATCTCAACATATATTAATAAGAATATTCAAGTCTTGCATTTACAGGGTTTACGACTTTTCATAAGCTGGTTTATATTATTCTGATTCCTGACCTGTACACGGCTATTTATTTATTATTTAATAGTATTTCAATCACTTGCTTATGTCCAATTTTTTCGGCCTTTCACTGCTCCTTTTTCCAACTATATTCGAATCATAAAACTGTTTACCGTTCTTTCCTTCCTCATTCGTTCCATATGTCCAAAACATCTGAACACTTCATTGTTAATTTTATCGATAGTCCTTATCTGAGCCTCGCATTCTTTCCTTATTTCACCATTCGAACATCTATCATACGAAGAAGAGGAGAATTTAGCAAAAATGCGATCTTTCGTATGCGATCGAACCAGCCTATGAGAAGTCGTAAGCCATTCGAATACCCAGACTTCCATATTCACAAAATTGTTTAATGTACATATAAGGGTTTGAAAATGTATGATGAGATGCCTGAATGTATGAAGAATGAAAAGAGTCTGAAAGAATTTTAAAAATATTTATTTATTTATTTTATGAATATGTAAATATATTATGTAAATTAAGTGTAAATAATAGTTTATAAAAGTGTAATATAAGCTAATTAAAGAAATAAAATTCAAAATTCAAAAAATCTTCTACATCTTGATTACATTGAGATGACAATTTTTCACCGTTTTTTTCTTACCCATTCGTTAAACTCTTTCTTATAATTCTATTACCAACATTCAGAAAACACGTGGAATAATCAAATATTTATTTACATTTTAATTGATATCTCGACATAGATGAAGAAGTTTATTTTGGGAGTATGGAAGTCTAGGTATTCATCTATACACTGCGTAACATTCACCATTCTACCCATTGTTGACAACCACATTGATCAAATTTTGCAGTATTATGTTTATAATATTGTATTTATGTTTCAATTGAAAACATCTTGCGTGGTGGACGACTAAGGCGCGGAACAAAATGTTTTTTTCAGTCATAAAACAGGTTTTATACTTAAAGTTACAAATCATAAGGTAAGGTATGGAAGGAAACGGAAGAGGCCTATATCCAGCAGTAAAAAATAGAAATTTAAAAGAGAGAAGAAGAAATCCTTTGAACGTCCTTATCACTGTCAGCGGGGCACGTAAGTCAATACAAACTAACTATCGAAGTAGATGAAAAGCGCAGTGGACCAATAAGGCGCGGAACGAGAAGATTTTTCCGTCATAAAACAGGTTTCATAGCTAAGGTAACAAAACGTAAGGTAAGGTAATAAAACCATGCGTTTCGTTTCCTATTAGTGCATTGTTTATGTGCAGTTTTCAGGAAGGTACAATGGAGTCAGAGGTGCAATTCAACATCTCGCAGAACCTGTCAGCAGTTAAAATCTCAACCGGTGAAGAGTATGACATATGTGTGACAAAATTCCTTACCGAGTACGCCAAACGTGCAAGAACGCGATATGCCGATTGGGCCGAATTCAGAAACGAAACCGTACTGAAGATATAAACGGCATTTAGTCTTTCCCCTCAAATTCAAATACATACAGTAAAGCTCATCTAAAACTAAAATGTTTATAATACCGTACAAACTAAATTCCTCTCAACTAGCGCGTGGCCTCAAGTTTGGGGAGTAGTGATTATTTTATGTATTAAATGTTAAATCAAACACAGATTTTTTTTAAAGATACTAAGTTGTATTTCATTGTAAAAAACACATAAAAAATAAATTTTGTGTCAATTGTTTCGCCTAGTTATGGCATTTTAAAACGAATGTTTGTAAAATACAACTTAGTAGACTCAAAAAATCAGTGTTTGATTTAACATTTATTACATAAATTAAAATGGAGTGCTACAAATTAAACCCCAAATCTATAAATAATGTAGTGAATATTTCAACATGACTATATTTATTGATTATGTGCATGGCATATATTATTTTGAGAAATAAACATACTTTGTATTTGATCCACTGAATTTTTATTAAAAATAAACTAAGCCCCGTAAATGCCCAGACTTCCATATTCTTCTTCATCTTTGATGAGATATCAAAAAATAATATAAAAATAAACTAGTTTCGGCAACAACCTGTTGCCCTCGTCAGGGTTTAATTTATAACTGAAGAGGGCAACAGGTTGTTGCCGAAACTAGTTAGTTGTTAATTAAAATGTGAGTGGATCAAAAAACAAAGAATTTTCATTTCTCAAAATAATATATCAATATGATCCACTAGGTTAGTGCTTTCAAAATTCAAAACATGCATAGCATGTGTTTGAAATGATGACATTCAATCATAAAATGATGACCTGCCTAGTTCCACTTGTGTTTGGCTACTAACACACTACTGGCATTAATTTTTTGAACTTGTGTATATTCAAACAGCCTCCTCCAGCGAAAACTTCTTCGCAAAGCGAAGTATGTTCTTGTAATTCTACCAGTGTTATGATATTGTCTCACTGACGTCAGTAGTCACCGATGACACGGAGCGTTAGTATCCACACACCATACTAACGACTCGGCCGATAGAATACTAAGAAGAAAACGTTTCGTATAAAAGATTTCTTTGTTCGTTAGGATAAGATACCATTTTAGTGAAATTCCAAGAAAGAATGACGCCATTTTTTCCGAGTAATTTTTAAAAAATATATATTTTTCAAGAATATTTTATGTACAATATTTATTGAGAAACCTTTTAACATACATAAACAATAAACAATATTCCTTAAAGGCATTTCAAATGTCCCTTAGAGACAAAATAAAGAGTTCACGCTTTCGTGGAAGCCTGTAACAGGCATCAATAGTAAGGTAAGGGAAAGGCAATTGAGATGGTATGGGCACATAGGACGCAGAGAACCTGATCATATTGTGAACCAGGCAATCGCCATGGATCTTCCTCGAAAGACATCTAGAGAAAGACCAAAGAATTCATAGATGCTGTAGAAGATAACATGATTCGAAGGCATGACCTTGATGACGTTGTCCATGACAGAAGGATCTACAACCTGAGGACGAGGAGAGCTGACGCCAACAGTCTGCAAAGACGATAAGTTTGAATGGAGCCAGGAAGAAGAAGATGAAGAATGGCATCCTTATATATTGATAATATTATAGTTTTGAAGCAATAAAATTGGCTTAGTTAATACTGTCGCATTTTCCTACCGCGATCGAAGACATTAACATAAATTTGCGATTAAAATGAGGCATTCGAATCAATTATTCCCGATATTTGTATAGGCCGAGAACGCGTTCGCGTGGGTGAGATGATGCGTGAAACAGGCGAAACTCTGCGTGATTATCGTGTATTGTGGAATAGCTCCGGGGAGGTAATGGGATTAATAAATCAACGTTATGTAAAACCTGTTAGCTCTTGTAATGCAGGCACATGTGTGTATGCATACACAGTGCTTAGACGAACATCGGCTAAAGTCTGCAGCCAGCGTTTTGAAAATTCTAGTATTCCAACACTGATATCAACTACATATTATGTAAAGACGGTTTAATTGACTAACTAACTAACAATACGCCTCTTCCCCGCCCCTGTAGGCAGAGAGAATAGAACGCCACACTAATCTGTCTTTGCAAACAAACTTCGCTTCTTTCACATTAATGCATCTTCTCGCAGCTGCCGATTATTCCGGCTCTTGACCTGACCACGTTCAAGTATTAGAAATACTTGATTCTGCCAAGTTTTTTCGGTGTTCTTCTGATTCTATTTCCAACTTCATTCGCCTCGTAAATGTTTTACTGTTCTTCCTTCACTCATTCGATCCACACGCCGAATTCATCTCAACAAACCTCCTCAATTTTTACCGATAGTGCTTATCACAGCCTTGCATTCTTTCCTTGATTGAATTATGTAAACAAAATAAAATTAAACCATATCCGCTCCCTAAGTGGATCATATGGAGTCCACAAACTGTCTCCAGACTTTTCTGTCGGCTTCCAGCTCATTTCCATCTTCCCAAGTCAGATCCGTGTCCCGAAATTATGATGAGAACTGCCGACGAATTATCAGCAGTGGTCATAAAAATGGTCATAGAAATATCTAGCATTAAAACAAAATGATTTTATTAATCATAGTTTGAACAAATTCATGGTTTGAAATTATTTTCACAACATGTGAGTGTGTCTAAATCCTTGTTGACAAATCTGAGTTTCTCCTCTTATGAGTTATTTTAACATTTTTGACATCTCAACATAGATGAAGAAGAATATGGAACCCTGGATATTTACAGGGCTTACGACCTGGTGAAAGGTTAGTAAGTGAGAGGTTGTAAGCCCTGTAAAAATTCAGATATCCATATTCTTCTTCATTGAAGTTAAGATGTCAAAATGTAAAAATGTACATGTTTCAACAGTTTTTTTTATTAAAATATTATTTTTGTTGACATGATTTACTTGTGCTTTGAGCATTCCATAGATGAAGTAATGGGAGCGAGAGACGTCCTTGCGGAACACCATGAGACCCATTCTCGGAAAGTATTGTAATGACCAATTAGGGTGCAATTTTATGGGATGTCTTGTGAAGATGTTAATGTAGTGTTATGATAAAGTGGACATGGGAGGAATAAATGTCAACTCACACCACTTAAGGATGAGATCTGGAACGTCCAAATTAAGACGCGATCGGCCGCGCTAGGGTAAGACGTCTTGTCGCACTTAAAAATGGATATTGAAAAACTATATACATAATTTATTTTGCATATTAAAAGCATTGATAATTTTGTGGTATGGTCATAAAACACTCTCGTTATCATCCATTGTTTTTTTACTTTGTGATGATGGAATGATTTTCCGAAACCGGTAATCACGAGTGAGTGTTTATAAAAGTGGTATTACACAAAGTAAACAATGGATGATAAGGAGAGTGTTATATTACAAAACCAAAAAGATAACGATTCTTTTAAAATACAAAATATAAGTGTTTTGAAAATGTAATTCTTTATCTTTCAATAACTCTTTTCTTTTCAAAACCAATTATTAATTTCGAAGAAAAAATCTTTCAACACAAAAACGGTATTTAAAAAATACCGTTTTTGTATTGGAAGTTAAAAAAAAGGAATAAAACTATTTTTTCAATATATACTCCCGTATAAAAAAAAATTCCCGTAAAATAATATTTTTAAATGTGCGCAGAGACATTACTGAATTGTATGTTTGCGAGTACCCCATTAAAACACATACACAGAAATGAAACGTTCTAAGAAATGGGTAATTTGAACATGTATTTAGTTTTTTCGCCGTAATTAAGATGAGTCTGACGCACGTCCAAAACATATTGATGCTTTTAATATGGCTAACGACCAGATTATGTGGTCGGCATACGCTTTAGCGGTTGATTAAACGAGCTATAGGCCAACACAGGTCCGTGCGATTCAAATTGAGCCAATACGCGGTAATAGCTCGCTAAGCCGAGGTTTAATATTCAATTAAACCGAACCATGTATCAATCTATAGAGGAGACTGAGGTTAACTTGTTATTCAAAAATATAAAAAAGAAAGAAATTAAAACACCAAGAAATAAATTGAATGAGTTTTATGTGTGTTAATCTAAGAGAGAAAATAACACTAAAAAAGATAAAAAAAAATTGAATAATTAAAATGTAACTTTGTATTAAAATCACTATAAATATTTTATTATAACTTAATTATAATGTCTACCGGTTTCGAAGCTAACCGCTTCTTGACAAAGAACCGGTTAGCTTCGAAACCGGTAAACATTATAATTAAGTTATAACAAAATATTTATAGTGATTTTAAAATAAAGATACATTTTAATTATAAAATGGAAAATCACAAAGTTAGTGCTTCAAATATAAATTATATAAAAAAATGTATTACCAACAAACATAACTAACAAGTGTAAGTCCCTCTACAAGCACAAGAGCTCAGTCTCTTTATTGGAAAGAACTGCGACTTTTATTTTAAGATTGTAAGTAGAAATGTTTAGAAAATGAATTAAAAATATAAAAAAAACTTTTGTAACCATATTAAATAATTAAAAAATACAAAATAAAATAAACTTGTAATTGTTTTTTATTTCTCAATAAAGATGAAGAATAATATAGTAATCTGGGCATTTACAGGGCTTACGACCGTCATAGGCTGGTTTAAGTGATCACTTTACACACTTGTAACATTCGCCAATTCTTCCCATGATTGATAACCATACTACCAAATTCTTGGAACTTCTAATTATATTTATTTATTTCGAAACAAACAAGATTAATGAATTAACTAGAATTTCACTGGAGGCATCTATGATAAGACGAGAGAAGCTGGATTATATTCACATACTCGAGAAATGCTAGAAAACTTATTTAATTTTTATTATAAATAAGACCAGTTGATTTATTTTACAACGTTTTGAGTGTGTCCAAATACTGTTCACAAATCCGGATTATCTAAAAAAATCGCTTATATTTATTTGATCCCCCTGAGAATCGAACCTGGGACCTCCAATACGGTAGCCGAGCATGCTGACTATTACACTACGGAGGCGGACAATGTTACACATGTGTAAAATTATAACTTCAACCAGCATATGACAGGTCGCAAGCCCTGTAAACATTTGACCACATTATTTTATTATACAAAATACGCACTGCCTCAAGTGGTAATTCTACCCAGCTTTCCTCTCAACTCCTTCATATCTGTTTACAAGGCGTGTAATATAGTCACGTACTGCGGATCGTGACAGGAAATGTACCCGTGTTTCAGAATACAAGTCGGCCTGCCTAACCACTACGCCACGTACGAAATGTTCCCGAATCGCGTACAGCCTGTAACAGCACGCACACCTGTTGTACCACAAATGTACCATATGGGATATCAATTATACACCAATTTACAATATGTAACTATCTAACTAACTAATCATCAGGCTGCTACACAGCAGAAGTAGGCAGAGAGAAAAGAACGCGAGACTAATCTGTCTTTTTTTTTAAGAGAAATATTTGTTTTTTATTATTATTATTATTTTTTTGTATACATTTATTTAAATCACATTTTAAACGTAAGTATTTAAAACTTTTTTGCAGTGACCCACCAAGCCACCTTGTGTGTCTTGTCGGTGGAGTTCTATTTTAATACATTTTTTATTGTTTTTAACGATTTTAACCCAATATAGACACAAAAAAGAGAAAAAAGTTAAGAATATAAACATTTTACAATTTTCATAAAATTAACTCTTACAACATTTTGAGTGTGTCCAAATACTTGTTCACAAAATCTGGATTATCTCCAATTACAAATGAAAATAACTCCTGTAATTGGAGATAATCCAGATTTTGTGAACAAGTATTTGGACACACTCAAAATGTTGTAAATAAATTATCTGGTCAAATTATAAGCTTAAATAATAAAAATGAAAATGGTATTTTCTGGCGTTTCTCATGTGTGTGATTATAATCCAGGATTCGGACCTCACATACTAACATAAGAGTTTCTGCTTAGTAAAAAGCTTCTTTACATCTCACCAACAGATGTCTCTAGTGAAGTTCTAGTGATTCAAGAACAAGGTTTCTAAATTGGTTCATATATATAGAACTTCCAAGAATTTGAGTAGTGTGGTTGTCAATAATGGGTAGAATTGGTGAATGTTACACGTGTGTAAAGTGATCACTTAAATCAGCCTATGACGGTCGTCAGCCCCGTAAATGCCCAGACTTCCATATTCTTCTTCATCTTTGATGAGATGTCAAAAAATAAATAAACTTTTGATCATTTACCCATTCCTTTATTTAGCCTTTGTTCCATATTTTATTTTTACCTCTAACCTCCGTCGGCAACAAATTAAAATTGTTCGGAACGATATATTGCAGTGTTGGACTCCCATATTTATTGTTAATTATTGGATATTGTTAATTCTTGGATATGAATTGTGTTTTTATTATTTACACAAATATTTCAATTTCATACTATTTCTGTGAGCCTAAGCGACTTATTATTAGAAATAGGTATCAAATTGTGGTAGAGTGGGTTCGAACTGAAAAACTGTGACTTAAGAGTCCGCGACACTAACCACGGGACCACAACCCGAAACATTATTTGCCTCTTCAGCATTCATGCATCTTCTCATATTGATCTGCTGATTATTCCGACTCTTGGTCACGCCCAAATATTTGGATATACTTGTTCATTTCGAGTCTTCCTTTGCTTCTATTTCTAACAAGATTCGCCTCATAAATTTGTTTTACCGTTCTTTACAAATGTCCTAACCATCTCAACACACCTCGGCTGTCCAAACTTAAAACACAGTAAGGGACATTTTTTATGTAGAACGTTTTTCTTGCATTTTTTGACTAAGTAGAATCTACTTAGTACAAAAATGCAAAAAAAAACCTACTACAAAAAAAATGTCCCTTACTGTGTTTTGAATTTGGACAGCCGACCTTTCTTAATTTCATCGATAATGCTAATTTTTATTAATTGATTCGGCAGTCATTTTGTGGTAATATCTATTCATTTTAAATGCAAGTTTTACTTGGTAAATTTCACTATTTCAAATAGTGATATTTACCAACTTTAGATAATGTATATGTCAGCCTTGCATTATTTCCTTATATCATCATTCGAACATCTATCATAAATGGTTTTACCACAGTAAAAGATGGCATTCCGACTGGATTCAGTCTACTTTCATCCTTTTTTTGCCAACTCCATGCTTAACTTACAGTTGGTACCAGGCCTTCATTGTGTACTCCCAGTTTAGCTTTCACTGTGCCGTGCATAATTTACTCTCATTTCAATATATTTATCTTTTTTTCTATTACTAGAAGAGATTCTTCCCAAATATACAAAATCATCTACCTATTCCAAAGTTTCCACATCTTGAAATACTTAAAAAATAGTGATATGTAGATATATATATATATATATATATATATATATATATATATATATATATATATATATATATATATATATATATATATATATATATACATAATATTAAAAGAATTGATACATAAAACCAAAGTATGCGGAAATTGCAATGAATTAGCGAGCGAATTTAAGCACCAAAAAACAAATGCAAAAAATCGACAAGAATTCTTTCCAACACATATTTTTAGATAGGTACATATTTATTTTTATTAGTAATTATATGTTATACTTAAGTATGTAACACGAGATTTTCATTAATTGGCGCATATGATAGAATTTCAGTAGGATGTATAATTATTTCATACTGTATATCATCCGTAACAAGAACCATTTAACTAATTTATTTATTTTTCGACAAATTATCAACCTAATAACAAACCACGTGAGATTATTAAGTACATAAATACCAATATTTTTTAAAAACCTATTGTGACACGTGTTTCGATGCATCATTCCGCATCATTTTCAAACACGATAGATTTTAAGAAATAGTGGTCCATATTTACTTATAAGTTTATAAGTATAACTTAAATTAAAAATGAATAGATTTTACCAAGTGGCTGCCGAATCAATGAAACTTGAAATTAGTCGATACATTTTGAGATTTCTATTTTCTAGGGATGGGGAAAGATTGATAAAGACTTAGAAAGGAGAGTGAATGCTGGGAACAAAGTTAATGGTTCACTGAAATCAGTTATAGCAAATAAAAACCTATCAGAGGAAGCTAAACTGGCAGTGCACAACGGAGTCCTGGTTCCAACTCTACTGTATGGAAGTGAAACATGGAGTTGGCAAAAGAAGGATGAAAGTAGACTGAATGCAGTCGAAATGCGATCTCTCAGAAGAATGTGCGACAAAACGATGTATGATAGATGTACGAATAGTGAAATAAGGAAGGAATGCAAAGCTGAGATAAGCATTACCTATAGATAAAATTAAGAAAGGTGTGTTGAGATGGTTTGGACATGGAGGAAAGAACGGTAAAACAAATTTATGAGGCGAATGTTAGCGGGAAAAGAAGCAGAGGAAGACCGAGAAAAACATGGCACGATCAGGTATGCCAAATACTTGAATGTGGTCAGGTTAGGAGTCGTAACAATCAGCGGGTATGTATGAGGAGATGCATGAACGTGGAAGAGGCGAAGAATGTTTGCAAGGACAGAGTGGTGTGGCGCTCTATTCTCTCTGCCTACCCCTGCGGGGAAGCGGCGTGATGGTTAGTTAGTTAGTTAGTTATTTTGTGAACGTTTATCCATAGATAAAAACAGTTTTCTATTTGAAAAGTGCAGATAAAGCTTCGATTTATTAAGGCAAATATCTCCTAATACTCTTCAGAATCCAATTCTATATCATCCAAATATTAAAATATGTCATTTACTCCTTCTACGCTTAGTACAATAGCAGCAACAAACATGAAACACGGAATGACATATTCATATTTATCGAAGGCGTGAAACGTCAAAATGTGGCCGCCATTTTGCTGAAGAGGACGCTACAATGTCAACTGCTTCCTACGACGAGGTATCTAGCGAATGAACAGAACTGGAAACGCTGTTTTATCAATTGTCGAGAATCGATGTCTTTTTAAACGTGTTACAGCCGCTAAGAGCTAGGAAATATAAGCAAACATATGAGATGTGATATTGGAGGAAAATATATAAATTAATGAGCGAGGTAATAAATGATAAGTTGTGTATTTTGTATATTAAAAGCAACGTTACGTTTATGGTATGGTTATATAACACTCTCCTTATCATTCATCGTTCACTTTATGTAATACCACTTAACAAAAATTAAGTGGTAGTACACAAAGTGAATGATGATGATATATTATGGATATTTTTTAGTTTCGTACTGACATTTCTTCGTGGAACTGTATTTACTATGCACTTCTGGATTTTTTGGAACTCCTAGGTACATTCATCAAACTCGTGACCCAGTACATGTGAGTTCACAACAGCCATCCATGTTGGAATAGGAAAGGAATTTTTAAGCAGCGACTCTTGTTATTTGTATGCAAGGATAAAATAAATAAATAAATAACTCTTAAGTAGAAGATAATACAGATTTGTGAACAAGTTTTTTTGTTGCTGTCGGCAAAGCACCCAAAATTGAGAAATACATTGAACAGTATTTGGACACACTCAAAGTGTTTAAAATATATATATATATATATATATATATATATATATATATATATATATATATATATATATATATATATATATATATATATATATATATATATATATATATATATATATATGTATATAAATATATATATATACAGTATCTACTCAATGAATTAGGGCCACGCAGAATTTCGCGCAATTTCTCAATTCAAACAGGAATAACTCAGAGAAAACCTTGAATAAAACAACATTGAATTTTATTTACACATGAACACTTTATTACGCTTAAATTATGCATATATTTTCATATAAATATAGTTAGTATTTAGTATTTCCACCTTTGGCAGAAATAACTGCCTCAATTCTTTTTGGCATACTTAAAATGCACTGTTTTATCATGTTTTTTATTTCTTCGTCTTCTGACCAAATTTTTTTAATATTTTTTTTTTGACAGTCTACTGTCGGATTTGGAAATGAGTATACCTTATTTTTTAACATGCTCCATACGTTTTCTATAGGATTAAGGTCCGGAGAATTTCCAGGCCAGGGGAGCAAAGGCAGATTTTTGTTAGACAAAAATTTTATTATTGATTTAGCCCGGTGGCAAGGTGCCCCATCCTGCATGAAGGTGTATGGACCTTCTGTTGGGTCGAGTGTATGGTAGAAGGGCAATAAAATTCGTTCGAGGACCTGCTTATAGGAATTTTGGTTCATTATTCCTTCCACGAAAAACAACGGCCCAGGTAAATTGTTAATAATACATGACCATATCATTGTTGCAGGGGGGTGTTTGATAACTTTTACCACACAAGCCTCATCGTAACGTTCCATTGGTGTTCTCCTGACGAATCGACGGCTCTCTGTCACGGCTTCTAACCGGTACTCATCACTAAAGATGACCTGAAAAATAATGAAAATTTAAGTTTAATTCAAATATATAAGTTTATTTACTAAAATGATATGTTGAAAATTCAATTTAAATAAATACCTTTTTCCAATCATCTACCGAGTTATTTCGATGTAGCCTGGCCCATTTTAATCGATCCGCTTTCATTCGTGGTGTCAATTTTGGTACTTTTACAGGGCGCCTGCATTTCAGATTTACTTCGTAAAGACGTCGCCTCAGTGTTGATACCGATATATTTATACCCTCTTCTTCCAATTTTATTTTTAATGTTTTTGCTGATGCACTACGGTTTTCTAAGGCACTTTGAACGATTTTTCGATCAGTCCTCGGTGTTGTTTTTCTAATCCTACGACAGTTCTTTCGCCGATTGCTGGTGGCGGGTGACTGATTTTTTATTGATTTTGAAATTTAGTCCACTGTTTGACGAGAAACGTTTTCTTTTTTTGAAATTTCTCTAATAGATAGTATTCTTAATTTCAGTAGCACTATAACACTAGACTTTTTTTCCTCGGAAATATCTTTACTTTTTCCCATTTTGTCCTTTTCAAAAAAAACACTTGTGTTTACAAAAAAAAATTATACTTTATGAACTAAAATTAAAAATTAAGTTTTTTTCACAAGACACGATAACTATATAACTTCTCTGAACAAAACAACAACCAGAACTCAAGAAACTTCACTAATAAATAAGATAGGACTATTTTTTGAACTTTCAACTATCTGTCTACCTGTGCTAATTAGGGACCTTTCTCAGAAAAAGGGTTTGAAATTTTATAAAGGCTTAAATAATCCAGGTATATTTTACATATTATTGAAGGTAATATACATGATATTAGATGTCAATAGAAAACTTAAAGTATTTATGTAAAATAAATATAATAATCCAAAAGATTTCAGAGTATTCAAAAAAATAATGGGTGGCCCTAATTCATTGAGTAGATACTGTATATATATATATATATATATATATATATATATATATATATATATATATATATATATGTATATATATATATACATATATATATATATATACATATATATATATATATATATATATATATATATATATATATATATATATATA
This sequence comes from Brachycentrus maculatus, assembly GCF_059751285.1. NCBI lineage: Eukaryota > Metazoa > Arthropoda > Insecta > Trichoptera > Brachycentridae > Brachycentrus > Brachycentrus maculatus. The sequence continues at coordinate 357,932 of NW_028281146.1, forward strand.
TATATATATATATATATGTATATATATATATATATATATATATATATTTATAAACATGAAAAAAACTAATCAAACCTAATAAAAAGCTTCTCTTCTCTTCTCTAGTGATGTTCAATTGATTCAAGAGCAATGTTTCGAAATCGGATCAGTTATATAAAACTTCCAAGAATTTGAGTAGTATGGTTGTCAATAATGGGCAGAATTGGTGAATATTACACGTGTGTAAAGTGACCACTTAAGCCAGACGGTCGTCAGCCCCGTAAATGCCCAGACTTACATATTCTTCATCATCTTTGATGCGATGTATAAAAATAATACTAATCAAACCATCGATTCATGGTGTAAACTATGTATCATTCAAGCCGAGTGTGGGAATTTTTTTTTATATAATCGGTGCAAAACTTTTCTGTACTTATGTTGTATGATTCTATCAGTCTTCGGCCATTCGTCATAATTACGGAAAAAGAAAGGATTGATTAATATACGAACGAACGTGTTGTTACGAACGAACTATTAAAGATTCAAAACGTGCGATAAAGAGGAAAAAATAACAGTTAGTTTTGTTACGTGTAACGCGTAATAATATTTTTTTACATAAACTGTATACATTTATTAAAAAAAATATATAAACATATATTTTTGTAAAGACCCACCAAGTCACCTTGTGTATATTGTCGGTGGAGTTCTTTTTAAATACGTTTTTTATTGTTTTTATCTATTTTGTATCTGGTTGTGGTCCCGTGGTTAGTGTCGCGGACTCTTAAGTCAGAGTTTCTCGGTTCGAACCCACTCTAGAACAATTTAATACCTATTTCTAATAATTAACCGCTTCGGCTCACAGAAATAGAATGAAACATAAATATTTGTGTAAATAATAAAAAATAAAAAAATATTTATCTTTTTTTTAAATTATTTAATTTCTATTTCATATTAATACTGCAAACATCGTTAATGTGAATACCTGCCCACATCTTTTATTCTTAAGACTAGCGAGTGCGTTAGTTGTCAAGGTGGTAAGCCTCCGCAGCGCGCTGTCATAGTCTGTGCGCGCGATGTGTACTCAAGTTTTTAGACAAGATTTTCAGTACTATTTTGAATCATTAGTACTATTTAGCCTCATGATTTCAAGTAGTATTTAGCTCCCTTTCTCTTCCGTCTACGTTATATCTATCTTCTCTGTCATGTAACGAAATGTACATAATAAACGTGACGCTGTCCTTAAGTTTCGCTGTCAATTTACATCTAATTATCGATTATCGAATCGCCGCCTAAAAAGTATTACTTAAAAAATTGAGTAAGGCTAATAAAAATTGAATGTAACTGACAATGAAATGTTATTTTCTTATTTTTTCCTTATTAAATATGTTCATAGTAGCGTTTTTTGTCATAACTACGTTTGAAATTATCATTCAATTTGATCAAGGTTAAAAAGACGTTTTTTTTGGTATATATACCAATGTCTAATTTTAAATAATTATTATGCTTAACTTGCAATTAACATTAGTTTCGCTTTTAATAATACAAACTGCGTCATGTTGCGTTTTTTTAAACAAAATTATAAGGTGTATTCGCAATTCCTGTTAAAATTTAACATAGTAATGAAAAAACAACCTTTAAATCGCAATCACAGAATTCAGTAAGCTCCATGTATGTATATCCAGACTCCCCCACATCGCAATGCACGTCCAACCCCAAGACGACTTTCGGACAGACCACCAAAGATATGGATTGGCAGCTGGGAATCTGATTTGCAAGAGGCTAATCCCTCTTAAAAACAGGCTACAAGGCCTACACATACAAAGCTCATATTGCTTAGGTAATGCTCATATTCCTTCCAACAACGTCATATATAAAAAAAACTTGATTTTCAGGAGATCGTTTGTAAAGTTGAAAAGTATAATAAAATGTATGAAAAAATAAATAACAAGCCACTTATTGAACTTTTTACTGTGCAACATATCTTTTTAGGTAAAACCTGAAGTTTTTTCTCCATTTAAAAAATATTTAGTATATTTAAAAAACATAATTAAACAATACCTTTTCTTCAAAATACAAAAACAGCACTTTCTGCCCTGTAGCGGGTAAATATTGAGTTAAAAATATGCCTCTTTTGCTGGGATAAAGTACATTTTCTGGGCATTCCGAAAACATGCACAACTGAAAATTTACGATTTTTGATTTATGACGTTCTTGAAAGGAGTGAGCGAAATGTCAAACCGTAATAATTTTATTTTAATGACCCGATGATCGAATGATTATTCAGAAACCGGTAATTACGAATAAGTGTTTTTAAAAGTGGTATTAAAGTACATTTTCTGGGCATTCCGAAAACATGCACAACTGAAAATTTACGATTTTTGATTTATGACGCTCTTGAAAGGAGTGAGCGATATAAACTAAATATGCTGCAAATCCTTGTAAATAATAAGCGAGGAGAATTTTTTTAAGGCAACCAATAAAAATATCTTTTTATTACTGCTATTTTCAATTCTCAATTTTTACGTGGCGCACTGTGAACAGTAGCGCCGATTTCTAGGCTATTTTTCGCCAGAATTCTGGCCGAATTTGACATTTGGCTTCGACTGTGGCTACACGACGCGGGCATGCCCGGTGTTGATACAGCGCCGGCCCATTACACAACACGTCTCAGATTCGGTGTTTTGATACCAATCCTCAAGGACAACCGGTTTCGGCGCTAATGCCCAACTCGAGATGACGTCCAGCTAATTCACTAAGTGTCGGAGGGAGAGGAAACGTAACGGATAAATGCTGCCCACTCATTATCGCGAGACGATCATGTGAATTTAAATGGTTCAAATCGCCTCTTTACGAATTGCCTTGTATAGGAATTTCACGACTATCGTATTAGGAATTTTGATGAAACTAAACTCGGCTGTCCAAACTTAAAACACAGTAAGGGACTTTTTTTGTCATACGTTTTTTTTTGTATTTTTGGACTAAGTAGATTCTACTTAGTCCATACATGCAAAAAATACGTACTACAAAAAAATGTCCCTTACTGTGTTTTAAGTTTGGACAGCCGAACTGCTACAATGGTTTTGTACGCAAAGAAGCACAGGATTTTCCAATTTTTATAGGAAAACTGGATTGACAGAAAAATATGACACGTAGCTCACTCCTTTCCACAACGTCATAAATCAAAAAACTTGATTTTTTTAATAGGAGGTCGTTTTTAGAGCTTGAAAATACTTTTTTTTCAAAATAAATATCAAGACACTTATTGAACTTTTTACTGTACAACAGGTCTTAGAAGGTAAAACCAGAATGTTTTTTCTCCATTTGAAAAATATTTAGTGCAAAAAATAATTAAAAAATAACTTTTCTTCAAAATGCAAAAACACTTTCTGCCCTGTAGCGGGTAAATATTAAGTTTAAAATATGCCGCTTTTGCTGGGATAAAGTACATTTTCTGGGCATTCCGAAAACTTGCACAACTGAAAATTGACGATTTTTGATATACATACATACATATACATACATGCATGTATATGGATAGGTAGATAAGATAGAAAATAATAAGAGGACATAACCTAGTAATCTTCTTCTTGTGCTAACCTTTGTCTGCGCCCAATGGTGCATAGGCCACTGCATAATATTGGCGCAGTGTTATCTTGATCGTTACTTACATGAGGGCAAGGTGATCACTCCTGCCCTTCAGAGACCAGTCCAGGGTAATATTAAATAAATAAGAGTGCACAATCACTAATATTTATTTTCACCCCTACCTGGGATTCGAACCCGGGACCTCCAGCATGTTAGCCGAAAGTAGGGATCATTACACTACGGAGGCAGAGTAATACCATAGCCATAATATGTATTCAAACCCTAGAAATGATCTCAGCATATTTATCGGTTTGCATTATATTTTAATACCGTTGTTTCTGCAAAAGTCAACTAGATTTTTACCAAAACAAACGAATAGTTTATTTTCGAGTCGTGCTCAAATATCGCTCACTCCTTTCAAGAACGTCATAAATCAAAGAACTAGATTTTTCAGGAGAACGTTTTTAAAGTTTAAAAATATAATACAATATTTTAAAAATAAATATCAAGCCACTTATTGAACTTTTTACTGTGCAACTGATCTTTTTAGGTAAAACCTGAAGGTTTTTTCTCCCTTTGAAAAATATTTAGTATATTTAAAAAAATATAATAATAAATATAAAACCCTTATCCGCACCCCAATGGTGCATAGGACACTGTGTCATATTAACGCAGTGTTACCTTGATCGTTTACACATGAAGGAAAGGTGATCAGCCCTCCGCTTCAGGTACCAGTCCATGGTAATATTGAATAAATATTACAGTGAAAAAATCACTTATATTTATTTTACCCCCCTTGGGAATCGAACCCGGGACCTCCAGAACGGTAGCCGAGCGTGCTGACCATTACACTACGGAGGCGGACAAAAAATAAAATTTAAAAAAATGAAATATTTAAAAAAATAATGAAACAAAACCTTTTCTTCAAAATTCAAAAACAACACTTTCAGCCCTGTAGCGGGTAAATATGAAGTTGAAAAATGCCTCTTTTGATGGGATATGGTATATTTTCTGGGCATTCCGAAAACATGCACAACGGAAAATTGACGATTTTTGATTTATGACGTTCTTGAAAGGAGTGAGCGATATGCGCGAACGAGTCTGCGGATAAACTTTTTATTTGGTGAATGTCAAATGTCCACCTGCCAAAAGACTGACTCGATTCCGACCTTGTGGCGACTTCGCAATTCTCTCAACTGTCAATAAGGCACCGAAAATTCACCACGGAAAGACCATTCGGTCCAATCCGAACAAATACTTGGTATTAGATTCAAGTTTCAGAACAAAAAACGGTTAGCGTATTTACAATTCCGTATTAGAGCGTTATTATTTATATCAAAATGAACATTAGAATATTATTGAATATCGCCAACTTATTTCAACAACGCCATATATCGAAAATCGTCAATTTTCAGTTGTGCATGTTTTCGGAATGCCCAGATAATGTCAAGAATCAAGTAATAATCAAGATAACACTGCGTTTATATGACGCAGTGCCCTATGCACCATTGGGGTGCGGATAAGGATTTTATTATTTATTTATTATCTCCATTTAGGAGTTCAATTATACACAAGTTCAAATGGAGAAAAAACCTTCAGGTTTTACCTAAAAAGATCTGTTGCACAGTGAAAAGTTCAATAGGTGGCTTTATATTTATTTGTAATAAATTTTATTTTCAAACTTTAAAACGATCTCCTGAAAAATCAAGTTTTTTGATATATGACGTTGTTGAAAAGAGTGAGCGATATGCCTCATAATTTTTTTTTTACTAATTCGTTCCACATGTCCAAACCATCTCATCACGCCTAATTTAATTTTATCGATAATGCTAATCTTAGCCTTGCTTATTCTTTCCTTGTTTCATCCTTAAAACATGGTTTTGCCGCACTGAGAGATCGTATTTCGACTGCATTCGTCCTTCTTTTGCCAACTCCATGCTTCACTTCCATATTTTAAGCCGGTACCAGGACTCCATGGGTACTGCCAATTTAGCTACGGCTTCTATGAGATCTCTCTTTATAATTTTTCTATTTTTATTTTTTAACTAACTAAACATCACGCCGCTTCCCCGCAGGGTTAGGCAGAGAGGATAGAACGCCACACCAATCTGTCTTTCCATCACAATCTTCACCTCTTCCACATATACATCGTTACGTTTGAGAAGATGTATAAATATAAATCTTCTCAAACATATACGCCAATTATACCGACTCCTGAACTGACCCATTGCAAGTGTTCAAGATCTGCCTGATATTTTATTATTTCCATTTTGTTTTATTAGTTATCGTAGTCTTTAAGTGGTATTTGAGACATTGTACGATAGAAGATTAGTTTATAAGATGAAGGTATCAAATAAAATAAGAAAAATCATCATAGTTGGTTGGGTAACGAATTTGACCCAGTTTGAAGTAAGTATAGTTAAAATGGAATTGTATGTATGCACTTCACGTCACGCTTACATAAAGAGAAGCAAATATTTAAAGTAATTAAATGTATATCCTTTTAAGTAATAAATACTCGGACAGTTCCGTATATGGGCTTACTTGAACACTTGTGCTGTAGAAGGCACGTTTTTAAATGTAGGTTCAACCCTTTTATTAGATTGAAGTTCGGCTGTCCAAAATCAAAACACAGTAAGGGACATTTTTTTGTGGTAGGGTTTTTTTGCGTTTTTGGACTAAGTAGATTCTACTTAGTCCAAAAATGCAAAAAAAAACGTACTACAAAAAAATGTCCCTTACTGTGTTTTAAGTTTGGACAGCCGAGTTGTCATCTTACTATAATTTTTACCTTTTTTGACAATTTTACATTGTACTTTACTGTGCTTTATTTTGTCCGCCTCCGTAGTGTAATGGTCAGCACGCTCGGCTACCGTTCTGGAGGTCCCGGGTTCGATTCCCAGGAGGGGTCAAATAAAAATAAGTGATTTTTTCACTGTAATATTTATTCAATATTACCCTGGATTGGTACCTGAAGTGGAGGGCTGATCACCTTTCCTTCATGTGTAAATGATGAAGATAACACTGCGTTTTATATGAAGCAGTGCCCTATGCACCATTGGGGTGCGGATAAGGGTTTTATTTTATTATTATTACTTTATGGAAACGTTCACAGAACCACAAGATCCAAATAAGTCGATTTTTTTCGACATTTCAACATAGATGAAGAAGAATATGGGAATCTGGGCATTACATGGATTACGACCGACATAAGCTTGGTTAAGTGATCACTTTACACACGTGTAACATTCACCAGTTCTATCCATGATTGACAACCACACTACCCAATTTTTTGAAACTTCTAGATAACTTTCTAACTAACTAACTCACCATCACGACACTTCTCCGCAGGGGTAGGCAGAGAGAAATAGAACGCCACACCACTCTGTCTTTGCAAACATTCTTCGCCTCTTCCACGTTCATGCATTTCCTCCGATCTTGCTGATTATTACGATTCCTAACCTGACCACTTTCAAGTATTTGGCATACCTGATCGTGCCATGTTTTTCTCGGCTTTCCTCTGCTCCTTTAACCGACTACATTTGCCTCATAAATTTGTTTTACCGTTCTTTCCTCACTCATTCGTTCTACATGTCCAAACCATCTCAACACACCTTTCTTAATTTTATCGATAATGCTTATCTCAGCTTTGCATTCCTTCCTTATTTCACTATTCGAACATCTATCATACATCTAACTTCTAGATACATTGATCAAAATCGTAACACAGTATGCCCGAGTTCTAAATAGTCCTCTACGGTGGGATGAGGAAAGCTTTTATTAAGCTGAGCTTTTGTATGTGAGGTCCGAATCCTGGATTATATTAACATACATGAGAAACAATTATTTTAGCATGTCATTTGACCAGTTATTTATTTACAACATTTTGAGGGTATCCAAGTACTTGTTCGCAAATCTGGATTATCTACAATAAGTTATGTAAAAAATAAGTCCTGAGTGGATATTATCCTGATTTGTGAATAAGTATTTGGACACACTCAACATGCTTTTTCTTTTGTTTCAATCTTGTGGATTGGTCTACAGCGACAAATGACATCTCCTTCACCATTCTAGTCTATTTCCCGAAACCTTCTTCAGCTCATATGTCGAGCAGCCTATGTCCTCGTATAAGTCGCAAATATATCCGCGGGTTGTAAGTAGAAAAAGACAATAAGTAGAAAATTTTATTAATTCTATATTTTTATTATGAAGTATAAAATTGAGATACAATATATCGCTCACTCCTTTCAACAACGTCATTTATCAAAAATCGTAAATTTTCAGTTGAGCAGGTTTTCGGAATGCACCCAGAAAATGTACCATATCCCAGCAAAAGCAGCATGTGTAATTGGCTTTCTTTTTTTATGAATGTAACTATTTTTTGTTATATACTTTTACTAAATGTAAAGCTGTACAATTCCCGAAAAAATATATATTTTTTTAAATTTTAACTTAATATTTACCCGCTACAGGGCAGAAAGTGTTGTTGTCGCATTTTGAAGAAAATGTATTGTTTAATTACTTTTTGAATATACTAAATATTTTTCAAACGGAGAAAAAACATTCAGGTTTTAACTAAAAAGATCTGTTGCACAGTAAAAAGTTCAATAAGTGCATTGATATTTATTTTTAATACTTTGATTATATTTTTAAACTTTAAAAACGATCTCCTGAAAAATCAAGTTTTTTGATGTACGACGTTGTTGAAAGGAGTAAGCGATATGTGTAATATATATCGTGAGAACAAAAATATCTATCCCATTTTTTTCAAATCCAAATTCAAACTTGAATTAGGAATCGTGCCGCAGATCATGGTGTTGCCAGTCGACCTTCTCCGAGCGGCTACCGGTGTGGCCACCACTCTCTCACGACGGCCGCGGAGAGTGTTGCCAGACCTGCGCTGACATGCCCGTAACTGGACCGCGGTAGGTACCTGCCCGATCTGGTCACTATCGGACTAAAGGACTATGGAGTGTGTTGAGAAACTTGCAAAATAAGAAACAGCGTGCGTGCAAAAACACTGACCGAACGCTGCGCAAGCACTTGTTATTGTCAAGAAATGAAATATATATATATACACATATATATATATATATACATATATATATATATATATATATATATATATATATATATATATATATATATATATATATATATATATATATATATATATATATATATATATATATATATATATGTATATATGTAATAAAATAACTAGGTACCTACCTATACATTTTATTAAGTACTTACAAAAAGTACCTACATAAAACAGTTCTACCACCAGATGCCGCATGCGTCGCTCAGAATAAAACAAAAGACTTCCGATAATATTATTAACTGTCAGAATCAGATAGATAGATAGATAGATAGATATAAAAATTATTATAAAGATAAATTAAGAATAAACTTTAATTACAAAGCAACACATTGTTTATTTTATTATTATACACCCACTTTACATATTATTTACACTTAATTTTCAAAAGGAAAATATTACCACGTTATAAAACGACAATTTTGTTAATTGGAAATGGATTATGAAACATTAGATGTATTAAAACAATTACTACAATATGTTCGGAGTGAGAGAGAAAAATTAGAAGATGATCAAAGAAAACGATTAGAAGATAATCAAAGAAGACGTGGAAATTTAAGAACTAGTGATAAAATTAAAAATAAAAATAAAGTAGAAAAAACTTCTACGAAAGATAAAATAAAATATACTCCAGGAAAGAAGAATTTAGAAGTAGATTGTCTAAGCCGGAATCCAGTATTAAAATCGAATGAAAATGCAGATGAACAATTAAAAGTTGTTAATTTGGTTAAATTCGAAGATATTTTAAAAGATCAGAATAAAAATGAAGACATACAAATAACACAGAAACAGTGCTTGAAAAATGAAAATAAAAATAAAGTAGAAAAAACTTCTACGAAAGATGAAATAAAATATACTCCAGGAAAGAAGAATTTAGAAGTAGATTGTCTAAGCCGGAATCCAGTTTTAGAATCGAATAAAAATACAGATGAACAATTAAAAGTTGTACATTTGGTTATATTAGAAGATACTTTAAGAGATCTGAATAAAAATGAAGGAATTCAAAAGAAAAAAACAAATGGATTGAAAAAAACTGTGTCTACTTTAAAAGGGTCAAGAAAAAAAATACAAAAAAAAGAAAGAAAGAAAAAAGAACGGAAAAAAAAGAAAGAAAGAAAAAAAAAACAAGAAAGAAAAAAAAAATAAAAAAAAAGAAAGAAAGAAAAAAAAAAAAAACTTTATCATATCACTAAACTTATACCAGTCCCTTCACTACAAGAAGATGATCCGGAGGACGAGTGAAAATTTTACTATGAATTTTCATCCCCAAGGGGGGAGATGTAATAAAATAACTAGGTACCTACCTATACATTTTATTAAGTACTTAAAAAAAGTACCTACATAAAACAGTTCTACCACCAGATGCCGCATGCGTCGCTCAGAATAAAACAAAAGACTTCCGATAATATTATTAACTGTCAGAATCAGATAGATAGATAGATAGATAGATATAAAAATTATTATAAAGATAAATTAAGAATAAACTTTAATTACAAAGCAACACATTGTTTATTTTATTATTATACACCCACTTTACATATTATTTACACTTAATTTTCAAAAGGAAAATATTACCACGTTATATATATATATATATATATATATATATATATATATATATATATATATATATATATATGTATATATATATATATATATATATATATATATATATATATATATATATATATATATATATAATATATATATATATATGTATATATATATATATATATATATATATATATATATATATATATATATATATATATATATATATATATATATATATATATATATATGTTCGAATAGTGAAATAAGGAAGGAATGCAAAGATATATTATGTTTAGATACCTTATGTTTTTCTCATTGTTTCTTTTAAATATGCTTCTTATGCCTATTTATTATCCCTGTTTATCGTTTTTATGTTTTGCCATGTATTGGTTTCGGTTATTCAAAAAAATATATCTTTTTGTAACTTTATTATTTGTGTTCCAGTCTTGTTAACCCTAATCCCATGTCCCAAAATGAGAAAGAGAAAGTACTCATCGGGAATATTATATATAACTTGTGTATGTTATATGTTTTAAAAAATAAATAAATAAATATTGTTTATAATTTGAATTGAAAACGGAAATTATATCTGTTTTATAACACTTAGCTGAGTGCAGTTAGCCAAATCAATTATTAGAAGCGAAAGGCATTCCATGCTATTGAAGGCTACAGAGGTCCTTTGTATATTATATTGTATATAGTATATTAAAATATTACAAAATTAAACAACATACAATATTTAGGTATCTAAATAGACAAAAACTTAATATGCGACATGTAAACTGATAATGGATTTTTGTCAGACGGGAGGAATAACTAATTTAACATACTCAACCTATAAAGGATTGTATTAGACTCGTCAAGTGTTTATAACAGCCGATATAATTAATATTTTCATTCATCATTTTCTATTGGAAAATTCCCCTTCGAAAAAACGTTATTTTCGTAAGTTGGCACTGAATGACGTCACAAAAACGATGGAGTAATTTTAATGTTGGTGTTATAGGTAAATTATTGGCGGCTCTATTTGTTGATGTCTATGGTCCACCCTCCCACCCCCCCCCCTCCCCTCATATTGTATAACACAAATGATAGTGTAGTGGAAAACAAACAATCCTCACTACTACTATTACAGCTCTATAAACCATAGACAATAAAACGATATGACGTCATAAAACGTTCGATGACGGAAATTTGATGACGTATGCGAACGCACGTTTTTAGTTTTATTAAAATATCTAAAGTTTAAACCTTCATGTCTCCCTTAGTTCCCTACAGATTTCAATAAGAATTTTATTAATAGTCTTGTGATTTTTCATGTTAATTTATTAGCCAATAATCCAACATCGTGACAAAAGCCTATCAACACTGCCTGGAAACGCACAAAGAACTACACAAGATCGCAAAAAACAGAAACACATCGAACAAATCCATACCTCTTTTGGTCAAAAGATCTTTGATTATTATGCAATAAAGTTGTACAACCTGCTTCGATTAACCATAAAGTCATTAAATAAATAAACTAATCATAAAAGAACTATTAATAAATGGATATACAACATTTTGAGTGTTGTAAATGAATAAACTGGTCAAATTATAAGCTAAAATAATAAAAATTAAAATGAAATTTTCTGGCGTTTCTCATGTATGTGATTATAATCCAGGATTCAGACCTCACATACTAATATAAGAGTTTCTGCTTAGTAAAAAGCTCCTTTTCATCTCACCAATAGATGTCTCTAGTGAAGTTCTAGTGATTCAAGAACAATGTTTCGAAATTGGTTCATATATCGCTCACTCCTTTCAAGAACGTCATAAATCAAAAATCGTCAATTTTCAGTTGTGCATGTTTTCGGAATGCCCAGAAAATGTACTGTATCCCAGCAAAAGAGGCATATTTTAAACTTAATATTTACCCGCTACAGGGCAGAAAGTGTTATTTTTGCATTTTAAAGAAAGGGTATTGTGTAATTATTTCTTCAAATATACTAAATATTTTTCAAATGGAAAAAAACCTTCAGGTTTTACCTAAAAGATCTATTACACAGTAAAAACTTCAATAAGTGGCTTGATATTTATTTTTAAAACATTGTATTGTATTTTGAAACTTTAAAAACGTTCTCCTGAAAAATCAAGTTTTTTGATTTATGACGTTCTTGAAAGGAGTGAGCGATATATAGAACCCCAAGAATTTGAGTAGCGTGTTTGTCAATAATGGGTAGAATTGGTGAATGTTACACGTGTGTAAAGTGATCACTTAAACCCGCCTATGACGGTCGTCAGCCCCGTAAATGCCCAGACTTCCATATTCTTCATCATCTTTGATGAGATGTCAAAAGTAATAAATGGATAGTGGAAACGGGTAGATCTGAAATAGATCGCGTCATTCGGCCATGTCGCATTTAATTGCATATCATAAACAAAGTTCTTTAAAATAATTTTATAAATAAGTATTGTAAAATGCGGCCTTGATACGGGAAAACTCAGTGAGGGCACTGTATTGTAAATTTTAATTATGAGTACTGTGAAAAATAAATAAATAAAGTATTGTTACACATATTGAATTTTCAACAATTAAATTAAAATATGCGATTTCTCCGTGAGAGTTGATGCTATGATTATATTATGGTCCTCAAAATTTGCGGCAGGGGTCGTCAACTATTCACCCAGAAAGGTTCAATGCCTATTTAGTTACAATGATTAATGAAAACACTTGTTTTATACCACTTGAGTTTTATTAAAGACTACATGTTTCAGAAGTTAAACTTCCATCATTCAGGTCTGTATAGTAACTGAATGATGAAAGTTTAACTTCTGAAACATGTAGTCTTTAATAAAACACAAGTGGTACAAAACAAGTGTTTTCTTTAATCATATATTTAGTTATATTTCGTATATTAAAAGCATTGTTAACATTGTGGTATGGTAATATAACACTCTCCTTATCATTCATCGTTCACTTTGTGTAATACCACTTTTATAAACACTTATCCGTGACTACCGGTGATGGAATAATCATTCCATCATCGGGTCATTAAAATAAAATTATTACGGTTTGACATTTCGTTCACTCCTTTCAAGAACGTCATATAGCAAAAATCGTCAATTTTCAGTTGTGCATGTTTTCGGAATGCACAGAAAATGCACTGTATCCCAGCAAAAGGGCATATTTTTAACTTAATATTTACCCGCTACAGGGCAGAAAGTGTTGTTTTTGTATTTTGAAGAAAAGGTATTGTTTAATTATTTTTCAAATATACTAAATATTTTTCAAATGGAGAAACAAACATTCAGGTTTTACCTAAAAAGATCTGTTGCACAGTAAAAAGTTCAATAAGTGGCTTGATATTTATTTTCAATACATTGTTTTATATTTCTTAACTTTAAAAATGTTCTCCTGAAAAATCAAGTTTTTTGATTTATGACGTTCTTGAAAGGAGTGAGCGATTTGTACAAAAATAAAATTTTGAAAAGTGGGCTCGAAGTTCAATTTAGTTGGTCTTTGTCAAGGGCAATTCCGATCCCCGTCCAATCTCGTATATTCCGGAGCCAGGAGATCTGCCTCCTGCCCACACCTCGTGGACCCTCCACTAGGTGCAATAGCTCGTACTTGTCTCCTCTCAGCACATGCCCCAGATAGGACACCTGCCGGACCTTGATATCAGTCAGAAACTGTCTCCCTGCTCTTGCTCTTTGGAGCACATTCACGTTTCTGACCATATCGGAGAATAAAAGAGGCGTCGGAAGACCTCAAAAGAGATGGTCCGACGACATAGTCGCTGTGGGGGGTAGAACCCGACTGGAAATGGAAAGAAGGGGAAGAGATCTATATCTAGCAGTGGAGGAAAGAGGGCTCACGAAGATGATCATACCAGCTCTCGCGAGAGTTCCTTATGAACATTCCCGGATATAAAATCCAACACCAAGTGACTCCCAAATCAATTAGTTCTTGCGTCGAGTTGTTTTAAAGCTATCCGCAGGAGCGCGGAGGAATCTCTCCGGGCCGGATGTGGTCCACGGCCCGCTAATTACCCATCACTACTCCAGATCGCAATACGGAGCACAGAGCAGCGTGGGCGAGGCGGCGCGTGGGCGACCCGGTGGGAGTGTTGCAAAAATGGCGTTGCGCGAGGACCGGCTGAGCGCGGAGTGACGTCACGCCGAGGAGGCGGCCAAACCTGTCGCTAGAGACTCGTGGCCAAATAGAGACGGAGCCAAGGAAGTGTCCGAGACAAGAGTGGACGAAGAATCACGAGAAATTGATTGGGACATGGAGGAGGGCTGTCGAGCGACGAACCGAAGGTTGTCGATGTGATCTGCTTACGGAGCACATGGCACTTCTTGGTGGACAGTGTTCAGGGCATGATTTCTCAAACGTTTTTGACACATGAACCATTTATCATTTTTCCCCCTTTGTCTGTTTTTTTAGATGGGAATTGCATTTATTAATTACATGGCTTATTATATACAAGATTTATAGATATTATTTTTTGACATCTCGTCAAAGATGAAGACGAATATGGAAGTCTGACGACCGTCATACGCTGGTTCAAGTCATCACTTTACACACGTGTAACATTCACCAATT